>NC_086182.1:20905000-21213750 GCF_023053635.1 Elgaria multicarinata webbii
ATTGCCATGAGAGGAGGAGGAGGAAGAGGAGGAGGGCGCCGCTGTCTGTACAAGAAAGATCCAAGGTGCCAAAAATGGTTACAAAGGACTCCCTTTACAATCCGAGTTGCAAATCAGCATTGCGGCTCCCTTGTGTTTGCTCAGCTTAAAGATGAAAAACGCACCGTTATTTCGGATTTGTTCGGTTGTCTTTCAAAACACGTGTACATGTGGTATGTACCCTGAAATGTCACTTGGGTCTTTCCTGGTTCCTGCTAACAAAGTAGGAAAAAAAGCTTTCCCTAAAGCTTCCCCACCCAAGAGATTTTCAAACCTGAAGTTTATAACTAAAACCAGCATCAGAATAAGAATAGTTATGAGATGGGAAGTGATAGGAAGTGAGATAAATAATGTCATCTATCCATCTCTTTGTCACATTCCAGCATGACCAATTGAACCTGGTGGGCGGGGCTATTCAAATTAAGGGGTCAGACTATGCAGATGAAGGCACTGGCTGGCATCTCAGAGGTGTCTCAAGGAACTGAATCGGTGCACATAAACAGATTTTGGTATTTTATAGGATTGAGGAGGGAACAAAGCCTGCCCCTGAGAATGAGTTCTACCAACAGGAACCCTGCACATGTTTTCACACAGAGTGCAAACACACTTCCATTTGCCAAGTGTCCTCTCAATATACAGCCCCTTCTTCTGTTCACCCACACACTGATAGCTATATTTTAGTCTGGCCAATTTAGCATTTTTGTACAGGAATGAGGCAGACGGTGGGGGAAGAGTGAGTTATATTTTGCATCCAAACAGGTTTTATATTTGTTATAAATAAGGTGGGAAGAGAGTGGAGAAACACTCAATGTCTCCTGACAAAATGGCTGCCACTCCTCTCAGAGGCCCAACTATTTTTCCACAAAGAATTTAGCAATGGGCTTAGGGGCACAGTCTGTGATTAAGTAAATGGGATATATCAGGTTGTCATAATAAGGGATGAATGAATCTGTCAATTTTTATTTGTCTCTGTTTCGTTTTCCAAGCATAAATTCAGTTTGTTCTATTTCCATATCAGTTTGTGATTGTTGGTTTTTTTAAATATCAACAGAAAACTGATTTTATTTTGCACATTTCTCATAATATACAACATTATTTTACTCAGTTTTGCTGAATATAAGCATTGTTGCAAACTAGCTCCCCTGATATAGAGCTCCGGCTATTGAGCGGTATAGAAATGTAATAAATAAATAAATAAATAAAGATATAGTGAGTTTTGTTTGCTAATTTCAAGAATGCATACATTTTTGTGCACACTTCCCCCATATATTTGCATGCATTTTCTGATTGCAGACCTTCATCGCAAAAAGTGTGCATATCAAAGTAAAACTATGTTTTGGTTTGCATATTGGTTTGGGAAGTGTGAAATAGGTAAAATGTGGACTGAGCAAATGTCTCCCCTACCCCTAATCAAAATCAGGGAGCCCATCATCTTTGGAACTCCTGAGCATCTACAGTTGTCATTGACCGTTAGCCTACAGCAAAATCCAACGTGAATTCGGTGAGTTTCTCCTAAGATGAAACATCCAAGGCCATAGCTAGACCTACCAGGTCTAGAACAATGGAGGAGGGAGGATCTCGCGATATGGTTATCGCAAAATCTCCCCCTTGTCTACACGTGGCGCACGACATCCTAGGAGGAAGAGGACGTCATGCCCGCCATTTTGTTTTTGTTTCTAAAGGAGACGGAGTGGATGAGCACTTGAGCAAAAAACAGTAAATATTTAACCTGTTGATTGTCTTACTATGATTTTAATTTTTGTGAACCGCCCAGAGCTTCGGCTATTGGGTGGTATAGAAATGTAATAAATAAAATAAAATAAAATAATAAATACATTTTAAATAAATAAATAAATAAATTTCCTCGCTCCCCCCATCCCACCCAGGTGCCCAGCTCCTGGCTCCTCATGGTTACTTGCCAGGAGCTGGGACAAACCATGATGCCTGGCCACATGTTCCATGGTCTCGGGATCATCCCAAGAGTGCGGAAAAACCGTGAAAAAAGGGTAGGCTTATATCCCAGGGAAAGGGAGGGATCATCCCTCTCTCCTCCCGGGATCCCCTGTGCATCATGTGAACGCACAGGGACGAACCTGGGGCAATCCCCAGGATATCGCTCCATCTAGCTATGCCCCAAGTAAATTTGAAGGATGCCTGAAAGAATTTTTGGGCACAATCTTATGCATGTTTAGACAGAAAGTCATACAACTGCCTGCATTCCCCAGCTTACAAAGGATTGTACCTTTATTCATTCAGTCAGTCAGTCAGTCATTCCTTAAAATATGTATCCCTCCTTTCCAGCAAATGGTGTTAATTTTTGTGAACCGCCCAGAGAGCTTCGGCTATTGGGCGGTATAAAAATGTAATAAATAAATAAATAAATAAATAAATAAAGGCACCTAAGAACAATAAATTAGAAAAGCCCTATTCAGGCATTCTGAATCTGAATTGGGCAAATATGTGGGGACAGGGAGTGTTAGGCCAGCCCCTCTCAATCACATTTCTTACCCTCGATTCATGGCGGGCAACTATCTGAAGAGGGGAGCCTGCTATATCCATGGAGAATCCCCACATGAGACGGAACATTGGAAAATCAGCATTCCTTCTCACATGGAAAGCCTCCATGGAAATGGCAGGTTCTCCATTTCAGGCAGTCACCCTCCATGAGTTGAAGGCAACAAATGTAATGGTGGTGGTGGTGGTGGGGGGCTGGGGCTGGGGCGCTCCCTCTGCTCACATGTTTCTCCTGTTCAGGTTCAGAATGACTGAATAGGGATGAAGTTGCACACAAAACCAAAAACCGAAATAAATATATAAAATCCAGGTTAGCTAAATCCAGGTAGTTAAAACCTCAGTAAAATCAATAAAAACAACAGGTTGTTGGTGAAATTGCAACCTTTACAGTAGCCAGAAGACTAACAGACTTTTGGGGTAGAGAAAGGCTCACATAAGAGCAGTCCTCCGGGTCAGATCAAAGGTCCATTTAGTCTGGCATAACACTTTCGGCAGGCCTGTAGCTCAGTGGCAGATCACTTGCTTTGCATTCAGAAAGTCCCAACTGGAAATAGTCCTGCCTGAAACCCTGGAGAGCTGCTGCCAGTCAGTGTCGACAAAACTGGGCTATGTGGACCAATGGTTTGACTCAGTATGAGGCAGCTTCCTAGGTTCCTACAGTCCAGTGACTAACCAGATGCCTCTGAGAAGAGGACAGTGGCCAAACAGATCCTAAGCATGCCAGGTAGATCCATGATCTGTCGAAAGGCATCTCCCCTTGCCCAGGAGAACTGATTTCATAAGGGGTTGGGAGAAAGAAATGGTGTTAGTTTGAAGGGAAAGAAAGGGGGGCAGTGAAGCAGAATAGTTTGTTTAGGAAAAATCTAGAGATAACAGTGAACATTAAAAAAAATATGAGCTCTTAGGTATTTACCATGATTCTTTATGTTACAGCCATTGAATTAGATCCAGTTGTTTTTATTTCACATTAAAATGATATGGCGCTACGGAAAATGTTAAGAGGAAAATGTCGACTCTGTGTATCGTTGCCCATGGTGTTAAATGCCAAGGAGTCTTTCCAAGACATCTATTTAGATCCACACTTAGCAGTGGTACAGAAAACGACTTTGTTTTTGGCTCTGGGGTTATTTTTCTGCAGATCGGTGAACTTTAATCTTTCAGACAACATTGGCATCAAGCTGCCAGAACTCGGAAAGTCTGCACGCAGTGAAAGGATGTGTGTTTGTGTCTCTGCTACTAGATATACAAACAGAATCTAAAGTCCGGGCCCTTCTTGTCTTTCTACACTCCTTCGCACAAACAGCGTGCACACATGGCTATTGAGCTTCTACACTGAATGGAAATTTGTTCAGCTTTTCCCCAGTGATGCCAGCCACCAGGAAGTAATACAAACAACTCCGAGGAAGCAGAGGGCACATTGGAAAGATCAAGCCCTCTTCACCTCTTCCCACCAACGGCGCATACCCTCTCCCCATCGCTGGGGCCTTTATGCTGCACTCAGCATTCCTAAATTTAACCCTTGAGCGGTGGGTATATTTGGGAACATTCTCTGTGACAGTACGGCAGCCCAAGCAATGTCTAGGGGAGGCTCTATCCAGTGAGGGTTAGGCCTGTGAGTTTTCACCCCTTTCCACCCCTAAGTTAGGGATGAATGAGAAATTCATTTCAGTTCATTTTTGATCAGGTTTTAATCATCTTTCACTTCCTAGACTGAACATAGGCTTGAACGTAATCTGTGGTCAAAGTCTGCACATTCCTGAGCATGCAATGTGATGTGTGGACCCCCAAAAATGCATTCGGGAGCATATGTACATTTGAAAAATGCACATGAAAAATGTGTACTTTTGGGGAAAGAAAGTACTTTTGATAAAATGTGTACTTTTTTTAAAAAAAATGCACTTTTCAAAAATCATTTTCAATCATTGGGGAAGGCTGCCTACATTTCAGCTGATGTGTACATTTGGGAAAGTTCATATGAAAATACACATGAATTTTCACAGGGAAAACACACACAAACACACACACTAAGATTGCAATCTATTACAGACATGAGATGAACTGAGCTTCAATGTGGAATTTGGACAACTTCAACGAACTCAAATTTTGCTTGTACGCAGATGCCTACCCTAAATTGCTCTTGACTATTTTGGGGGTGGGGGGCAAAATTGGTCAAGCCACTATTCACGGCACATCTAGTCCCTCAGTGATTTAAAGCATCATGACGAAAATTAAGTGGCTTTAACAACAAATGGAGATGGTTTTATTGCATAGACATACACATCGTTGTATTTCCTGGCACTACCTAAGAAGCTACTTTCTGTTAGCTCTAATTATTTGCCCTACTGAAGATGAAATTGTGTGCATGTTTAGATGGGAAAAAAATCCTACAACTCCCAGCATTCCCCAGACAGCATTCATATGATTATGCTCTAAACCAATTCTGTCTATTTTGACAGGCAGTGGCATAATAATAATAATAATAATAATAATAATAATAATAATAATAATAATTTATTTCTTACCTGCCTCTCCGATTGGATAGAGGCGGGAAACAACCAGAAGCATAAAATACACAAAATACTGTTAAAAACATCCTAAAAGCATATTAAAAGTATCCTAAAATTCTACTGGATTTTGCTGCCGGAAGAGATCAGTCTTGATAGCTTTCTTGAATGCTAAAAGACTGTCAAGCTGATGAGTCTCCTCCGGCAGGCTGTTCCACAGTCTGGGAGCAGCAGAAGAGAAGGTCCTCTGGGTAATGGTTGTCAGCCTAGTCTTTGCTGACTGAAGTAGATTCTTCACAGAGGACCTGAGTGTGTGGGGTGGATTGGATTGTACGGGAGAAAGCGATCCCGCAGGTAGCCTGGACCCAAACCATGTATTTATTTATTTATTTATTTATTTATATTTATTACATTTATATACCGCCCCACAGCCGAAGCTCTCTGGGCGGTTTACAACAGTTAAAAATGGTAAACATTAAAAAGTATACAAAATTTAAAACCCATCAAAAACATAAAAACAACAGTATCCATTTAAAAATGTAGGGCTTTAAATGTAATAACCAACACTTTAAACTTCACCCGGAACTAATTGGCAGCCAGTGAAGAGTTTTTAAGACTGGTGTAATGTGATCACCCCTAGATGTACCGGTGACCAATCTGGCTGCCATATTTTGAACTAGTTGAAGTTTCCGGACTAGGCACAAAGGTAGCCCTATGTAGAGTGCATTGCAGAAGTCGAGGCTCAGCGTGTGCACTACCATTTTTACATCTTCTAACTCTAGGAAGGGGCGCAGCTGGCGTATCAGCTGAAGCTGATAGTAGGCACTCCTGGCCATCACATCTATCTGGGCTGTCATTTGGAGAGACGGATCCAGAAGCACCCCCAAGCTGCGAACGCAGTCTTTCAAGGGGAGTGTAACCCCATCCAGAACTGGTTGACACACCTCCAAACCCAGGTTGCGGCCTTTGACAGCGAACACTTCCGTCTTGTCTGGATTCAGCTTCAGTTAAAAGGGTCATCAGCCAAGGCCTTTCACACCGTTACCTCATTCTTTTAAACTGAGATTCTGGAGACCTGCATGCAAAGCATTCCCTCCATCACTGTGTTATGGTTCCTACACCATATATCTGCAAAAGGGCAGGACAAAGGCACAGTCCAGAATGAACAGGAAGTCTTGGTAAACCATCCTGGTCAGAGAGAGCTAATGGTCAGCTATGATAGCCAGAGTCACTCCAGATCCCAGGAGTTCTTTAAGCCCATAGAGCTATAGTTCTGGCAGATTACGACACGGGGCAACTGTACACACAAACATCTAGACTCCCGGGATGATTCTATACCTTGGTAAACCATCCTGGTCAGGGAGAGCCAATGGTCAGCAATTGTACAGAGTCACTCCAGATCCCAGGAGTTCTTTAAGCCCATAGAGATGGGACAACTGTACACACAAACATCTAGACTCCTGAGATGATTCTATGCCAGACAGCTTCCGATATAAGTAGGTAAACTCAATCTTTTCCATCACTCCCTGAGTAAATACAAGCAGCTTGCACATAATAGCCTTTAGGACGTATTTGGAAACTTCTGCTGATGCAAAATACAAAAGGGCCAGGTTCCAGGTTCATTTCTGAGCACAATTTATTGTGCTTGTTTTTTTAATCTATAAAGCAAGCTGGGATAAAGATATCAGAAGGAACGGCACTTCTAATACAATCCTGTCTTCCCAGTGCACTAAGCAACTGAAGTCTGGCTCATAAAGATGTGAAGGCTTGGTTCGGGGTGGGTGGGGGATAATTCCACCCTCAAGCCTTTACTTTGTGAACCGCCCAGAGAGCTTCGGCTATTGGGCGGTATAAAAATGTAATAAATAAATAAAATAAATAAATAATTTACATCTTTACTTACTCTGCATCACACCTCTTTGGAGATCTTTCTAGTTGGGACACAAGATAGGGCCTTTTCTATCATGGCACTCAGGTCATGGAAATCCCTCCCTAGAAGGGTTCAGTTGGATGGTCTCCACCCTCTTCAGCTACATGCGAGCGGTTTCGAACTTTTTGTTTTTGCTTAGCTTTTGGGTTGATCTGGGGGTGGAATGTCTCAATTTTGCTCTGAATATTTGATTGTGCTCCTAGGTTTGGTTTTGTGTTGAAACTGATTTAATTATGTCTTTTCTTCTTCTTGAACGTCACTTGCTGGGTGGGGTAGGGCAGGAAAGTTGCTTCTTCTTGTAAATCACTGGGGGATGATTTAGGGCAGAAAAGCAGCACACATAAATAAAAAATGTGGGGGGGGGGAAAGAGCTTTGGGGGCAGATCATTTTGACTTTATAGATGTAAAATCCCTGCATTGCTGCTCAACTTTATTCTGGCTGTACTTTTAAATTGTGGTTTTATATTGTGATTTAAGTTTCATATTTTATGCTTCAAGCTGTATTCTATGGTTTTAATTTTTGTGAACAATTTTTGTGCCAACACTGAGCAATGCTTTTAACAAAAAAAGAAAACGCATACCATATATAGAGAGAGAGAGGGAGGGAGGGAGGAGGGGAATTCAATGGAGATTCCAAGGACTACAGGTATTGTTTTAGCTTCTTCCCTCAAAGAATAATGCTTTATTAGCACCTACCAGAGGAGAGGAGAGAGCGCACGGTGGAAACACAGGACGAGGTTGCTTTACACAGCACTGCATTGATAGCCCGTGGGCAGAAACGGCAAGGAACAGCTGGAGCAGAGTGTTCCGTTGCTCTGTCCCACCTCTCACAACAGATGTTGCTGCAGGGTGCTGATGTTCAGGAATGTGCAATGAGAGAAGGCTGGCACAACTCAGACTCGGATAAAAATGGAAAATGAATTGGGAGCGGCACAATGTGGTCAGAACAAGAGCTGCTAAAAATAAGGTTGTGGTGGTGGGTGGCCACACTCAGTGCCTGTTGGATAGAAACAGTAAAGACGGCCTCCACCTCTCCTGGAAGAGTGAGGAGTGTGGCCTGCCCCTCTCTCTCTCTCTCTCTCTCTCTCTCTCTCAGGAACAATGTAACAGCTATTAAGATGTCCAAAGCAAAACAGCTAGTGTGCATTCATAATAGCTAGGCAAACTCAAGATCCTTGGAACAAAACTGTTTTGGCTCGAGCCTGGCCCGTTGTCGACCTAAAGATGTTTAGAAAAAGCTCTCACGCACATCACACTTTCCTCCTTCTTGACAGAAATTACAGCAGAGGGTTTCCTATTGATTTGCGCTCTTAAGAGCTATCCCCAGTTACTCCTCAACAAAAGAAGAGGGGGAGACCGTAGATATAGCATTAAGAAGAATATACTCAAACTGTCCTCCTCCTCATCACCCTGTCCCCCGCATCAAAGATGGTATTTTATTTTTTTTTGCTGGTATCTGTCCCTGGTAAATCGCTACCCTGATTCTGTGTGTATATTTGCCTGTTGGGGGATGCCTTGCTAAACTGCTGCTAATGTAATCTTGCTAGGGTTGTTCATCTTCAGGGTTTGGATCCACCTTCAGCATCTCTAGTACGGTTGCCATTTATGCAGCGCCAAAAAATGAGGCAATGCATCACCACAAACAGGAGAGAGGAGGACAGCAATCTGCATTAAATGTGCATATGGTAAAGTATATGTAGAAACAATGGCTATCATTTAAATAGGAACCCAATAAATGTCACTATAGTGGGGTGGGGGGGAGAGACTTTGACCAGGTTGATCCATATGCTATCGAGGTGCTACCTCTTGATTAGGAACCTCAAGGCCTCTGCTCTCTCTAGTTATGATTCTGGAGTTGAACTGGGCAGTTCTCAAATGGAGATGTCTTCAAACAGAAGACTGCCCACTGATAACCCTTTAAAGAGAAGAGTTTCCTCTGTAAGTTAGAACACATGGCCACCATAGAGTACAAGCATGATGTGGCCAAAACTCATTTTTCCTGGGTTGAAAATACAAACTTTGAGCTTGTAATGCTCATCTTGGATATGACGTGAGGTCTTCTCTACCCCAGATGATAATCTGAGCCAGAGAAGAATCTCCACTTATCTGCTTCTCACAGGCCTTCCTTTCCTTGTCCTGCTTTGTGGGTTCCTGGTTGACAGCTGCTTGGCCACTGTATGAACAGAGTGCTGGACTGGACGCACCCTTGGTCTGATCCAGCACTGGCTCTTCTTATGTTCCTTCTGACCCTTGCTAGGTGGGGCAGGGGAAGGAGAAGAGGATTCTTCCCTTTCTTCCTCCCACTTTCTGCAGCTTGCTACCACTTCACCAGTTCAGTAAGTTGGGTTAAAACTGGGTGTGTTGGAAAGGATATAGGACCACATTGGCATGGAACGATGGTGAGGTTTCCAAATCAATTTGATGCTACCTATCATCAATAAAACATAATTGTTCTGCATTCCCAATGGTCAACTTAAAATCAACAATGGCTTAAAAAACATGACCCAACCCATCCATGATGTATTGTTGGTGTGAATCCCTATAATAAGGCCCATCCCTCCTTCAGTTCCATACCTATTTTAAACTACTGATGGAGAAATCCCTCATCTGAATTCAGCATGAACTTAAGTAAAACAAATTCATAAACAAATAAGCAAACAGGTAGAAAATACATTGTATTTCCCCTCAAGCCCATTCCACAGATCAGGTCTTGTCATACTCCCAATTACATCATTCAAAGTATCTGGAGGTCAAGTACCTCCCCAATCATCTCCATGAGCACCAAACCCTTTGAGCCTCTACCACTCCATTTCTTTCCCCAAGACCCACCTGGTTGTGACAGTGGCACGTTGCTGGGCTCATGAGAAGGAAGTATAGTGCTTGGATCTCCAACATCTGCAAGAATACTGCAGCATCGGTAGTGCCAAGAACCTGGAAAGATGTTGCTTCCCAGGACTCCCCAAGGCCATAGGAATGTCCCAGTAGTAGCCCTGGGAAACTACATTTCTCAGGTGTTTGGGTATTTAGCATTCAGCTGTGGCAGCACTGTTGGGCATAACAGAGCCAGCTTTCCCTTGCAGTGCTGTAAGGTACATTTGAGCATGAAAAGGAAAGGGTGGCTACAGTGGCAAAGTGCCTTGATGCCAAGCCCACAGGTCAAGAAGCCTAAACTCCAGAGGAGCTTAGTTTGTATTTATAATATGCTCAGGATTTCGCCCCACCCACCCCCATACCAACATTGCTACTTTGAACTGCTTTCAGTGCTTTGACATTTAACAAGCACGGGACACACCTCCCCCCACCCCTGTTCTTACCATTAACGGTAGACATCTCATGTCAGGTCTAGGTGCTCAACCCCTGGAGGAAGGAACGTTTTCTGTCCAGCCATGATGGCAGTTCCTTCTTCCCATGCTATTTGCACTGACTGGGCCGGGGAAGTTTGATGCCTCTTAGAATCGCTGTGGCAGCAGGCAGGAGAATCAGTTTCAGAGGATTAGGAGAATTACTTATTGCAGTGGGATTCTGGATGAATGTTAGGAGCATTAGGAAGCGTAAAAACCCGGCTGGCCTATCGAAAACCCCTTGAATGTGGAGTGCCTTGGCGCTTGATGAGAGAGGATCAGGAGTTATGTTTAGCTCCTGGGACATGTGCTGTGTGTGAGGTTGCTTAGGGAGAAAAATCTGTAATGCTAAATATATATTTCAAGAAGCCTTAACGAGCACAGCCATACATGCTCACAACCCTCAAAGCGACAAAATTCACCTAAACTGTTCCCCTCCCCTGCGAGAAGATTTCATTTCCTCTTTTAGGGTATTTTCTAAGCATGAAGATAATGCTGACCTTATGGAACTTTAATAATAAATAATAAAACCCGGGACTGTCATCCAACTGAAGAAATCTCAGGCAGTTATTCACAGGTTCTAAGGTTGCAATTCTAAACCCACTTGCTAGGAAGTAAGCCCCACTGGACACAGGTTGCTTTGCATGTGAATAAACACACACAGAATTGTGCTATGAATCGATCAATTAAGTTTGTCTGTGAATCAAAGCGATGCTTCTGAAGCAAACAGCATACTTCCACCATTCTCAGATGAAGTTGCAGCAGGCATCTTGGAAGAGGCATTCCATCTGGTCTGAGACAGAAGAGCAGATGCTTCTCCTAAGGTGGTAAATAGCACACAAGAGTTTTCATAGCTATTTGACTTAAAAAGTATTTCCGACATGGGCGTGCTTATTGGGCGTGCCGGGTGTGCCCAGGTACACCCTAATGCCTCAAGCAATAAGCACTGAACTGAGGGGGCCATTAAGCAGGGATCCAGATGGGGATCCAGACGCTGTGGGAATGGTCCTCCTGGTGCCCTCTGTCAGCTCTGCCACTACATTGCCTCTAAGAGAACACCATTGCTCTTGGCAGCAAGAGAACCTCTCCTGCAACAGCCCTCCTATGGTCAGGCAAGCCAAACGTGGAGCAGGACATTAGTGTCTACAGTGTTTAATAAATAAATGAATAAAAATAATGTCCTTTATGACTGAGTATTCAATACATATTCACCTTTAAAAAAACCCCTCTTCACCCTACTGAAATGTGCGGCACACACCTATGATTTCCAAACAATCATTGTGGTTACTTTTTTAGTTGATCTAAAAGGTGTTTAAAGCAGGGGTCCTCAACCATTTGGGGCTCAGTGGGCACATTTGGAACGTGGGGAGGATGCCACAGTTCCTCTCACCACATGGCTGCCATGCTGCACCTGTCCAGGCACAAAACGCCCATTTCCCCAAAGACAAGCTGGTGAGACTAAAGGAAAAGTAAGTTGCGAAGAACAAGGCAGTGGTGGGGGGTCTGAGTTCCAAAACATAAAACCACTCTTTTCAACCCAAATGCTGATGTTGCTGGAAGGCAACACTTGGCTTTGCAGCACTGACTCCCAGCTAATTAAAAATAATCTTAAGGGGGGAAAAAATCAGGAGGTACAGGAGCCAGGAGGACACCAATAGAGGTGTCCACAGGCACCATGTTGGAGAGTCTGGGTTTAAAGCAATTAATGTAATGGATTAAAAGTAAATTAAATTTATTTTTATTTATTTTTATTTATTTATTACATTTTTATACCGCCCAATAGCCGAAGCTCTCTGGGCGGTTCACAAAAAGATTGTACCTCTAAATATACATGCACATGCTGACACACATCAAATGTTTTTTTATTTCTATGTTGTTTGAGTTTGCCAGATTCTTGCAAGAGAGCACCTGAATGCAAACCTTTGCTGCAGTGTCCTAAGCAGGGAATGCTTTCCCCCTCCAATATGACAGCTAAAATGACTTTGACCTTGTGTGCACAGGTAGATCAGCAATGTTAGTGCCTACTTGATACATCTGGAATATGCAGATGCTGTACTCTGAAGACATCAAGGAGTTGGAATATTCATGGGATTCCCAAGAGGAAAATTGTACTGAGTTAAAGGAGGGAAGATTTCCTCACTTCAATTGGGAGGAAAAAGTGTAAATGAATATCTGATGCAAACTACTATACAAGCAATGTATGCAGGAAGGATTCAATCTGGTCCATTTTCACTTGTCTCATCCCTGCCCATTTTAAAATCTACAGCTGTGAAAGGTACCAAAATGCCAATCTATTTTGACTCAATGATTCATGTTCCTTTGGTCTGTAAGGGCACAATCCTATGCTTGTTTAGAGAGAGAAAAAGCCCTACAATTCCCAGCATGCCCTAGGCAGCCATGCTGGCTGGGAAATGCTGGGAACTGTAGGACATTTTTTCTGTCTAAACATGCATAGGATGATTGTGCCCTTAATAGAACTTTTAAATGCATGCATACATAAACACATATTAGGGCTAAAATGCTTGGCCAATCATTTTATTTATTTATTTATTTATTTATTATATTTCTATACTGCCCAATAGCTGGAGCTCTCTGGGCAGTTCAGAAAAATTAAAAACATTCAAAGTATAAAACAACAGTATAAAACCATAATATAAAATACAATATCAAAGCTCAACCAGATAAAAACAACAGCAATGCAAAATTACAAATTTAAAACACCAAGTTAAAAATTTTTATAGACTGTTAAAATGCTGGGAGAATAAAAAGGTCTTCACCTGGCATCTAAAGGCATATAATGTAGGTGCCAAGCGAACCTCCTTAGGGAGCTCATTCCCCAGCCGTGGTGCCACAGCAGAGAAGGCCCTCCAATCAATCAGTTAAATTTATTAAAGACATTGTGATGGATCACAAAGGTGCCCCCAATTAAATCAAATTAAATTAATAAACTAACCTAAAAAGTACTTTAAAATTGAGTATATATACATAGGATTGGACAAATCTGTCCATTTCTCTTTCCACCACATTCACTTTAAAAAAAAAATCTATCTGTGTAAAACCTCTTCTGTTTTGATGGTAAATGTTCGACGTGGCTGCAAATTGGCAGCTGGGTCATATAGTAGAATCATAGAATAGCAGAGTTGGAAGGGGCCTATAAGGCCATCAAGTCCAACCCCCTGCTCAATGCAGGAATCCACCCTAAAGCATACCTGACAGATGGTTGTCCGGCTGCCTCTTGAAGGCCTCTAGTGTGGGAGAGCCCACGACCTCCCTAGGTAACTGGTTCCATTGTCATACTGCTCTAACAGTCAGAAAGTTTTTCCTGATGTCCAGCTGGAATCTGGCTTCCTGTAACTTGAGTCCGTTATTCCATGTCTTGCACTCTGGGAGGATCGAGAAGAGATCCTGGCCCTCCTCTGTGTGACAACCTTTTAAGGATTTGAAGAGTGCTATGCAACACCGCTGTGCAGCCATGATAGGGTAAATAGGCCATACACACCAACCCGTACACCCTGATTGACTACACAGGGATTCAGATGCAGACTTTAAAACATTAAACATTCAAAGCCTTCCGCCTGGATGTCAGTCTCCCACATTCCAATTCTGTTAATCTTAAGTTCTCTCCATCCTGTTTATGAAGAAATGCATGCGTTTTGGCAGGTTCTTGTCAAAAGAAAACCCCTAAACCAAACAAAATTCTCACCCATCTCCACATATAAAAGCTGAAGACGGCAAGCCCTGGTCTCAAAGACGCATTCCGTGCTGTGTGTGACAGAGGACTGGGGAATTCCTTTTCTGAGAGCATGTCTGCTACAGCGCATCATCCAAAAACAAAACAAAAACAAGGTATGATTTTCTCTCTCCCCAAAAGTTCTGTTTTTCTCCCACTTCCTGCTCGAGTGCTGGTCCTAACACACATCAACACAAAAGGATCTTGGCTTTCATACATAAGAACATGGGAAGGGCCATACTGGATCAGACCAAGGGTCTACCTCGTGCAGCATTCTGTTCACTCAGTGGTCAATCAGCTGCCTGAGGGAAACCCAAAAGTAGGACGTGAGTGAAATAGCATCCTCCCGGTTGTGTTCCTCAGCAACTGCTGTACAATGTCTGCCGAACCACCTCACAAGTAGTAACACTCGTGAAGATGCATATAGCCTGAAGGGTTAGCACTCATGACTAAAATCAAAGCTCCTCATCATTCACATTATACTTGTAAGTACTAAGTAGTCCCACCGCCCAAGAACACACACAAACACACACACACCTCTTTTGAAGGGGGAAGGTGCAATAGGCTTACAGCTGAGGCAAATAGCGCATGAATGCTTGACTTTGTGGTTGTGTTTGAAGGGGGTGTCGTTCTGTCCCGCGGCATGCTTCTTTTAAAAGAAGACAAGCAGCCACACAAAATGTGGCCGGATTCCTTGCTTGCCTAATAAAAGCAGCTCTGCCCATGTCCCGGCTCTACAAAATACCTTCAAAAACACATCTTAAGCTGTCCCAACAGGTGGCCAGAAACCCAACACTTTGAGAGTCCCTGGCCTTATTGAATCTGCGTTAGTGAGAAACATCTGGCAGGGAGCCCAGAACGCCGCCCGGGATGGTGGGGTGTGTGGCGGGTGAGAGGCCGGGGCAGAGCTTTGACACCAGTTCAGTGAAACAGAAAAAACAAACAAGGCAGCCAATCGGAGGAAGGAGGCGCTTGCTTCCTGCGCTACAGCTATGGCATTCGTGACCCAGGCTCCACAGGAAGCAAGGATGGAAGGCCTGGATAATTGGGGTATCTATGGGGAATTCTCTTGGCAGCTCCTTGTCTCTACACTTGAAACAACTCTGCGATGATGATGATGATGATAAGGATGATGATGGGAACGATAAGGGGGGAATCACCAGAAAATGAACACAATATAACCATCACAAATTATCAGGTGGAAATATTCACTGTACAATTTAGCAAAAAGAGTAATCTCTCATTGGCCTAATCTACACCAAGCAGGATATAGCATTACGAATGTGGTATGAAAGCAGTATGTGTCAATGGGCCCCAACAGTTGTCAGTGCACTTCAATACTGCTATAAAGCAATAGTGTGGCTCCTGCCTTTTATACACTGCTTTTATAGTGCTGTATCCTGCTTGGTGTAGATTAGGCCATTGAAGCTACCATGGCTGGAATAACCAATGTTTTTAAGGTAACCTTCACTTCACAATGCATATTTTCCCTACAACATAAGTGTGTGTTTACATTTTAAATGTATGAGCAGCCCTGCTATATTAGACCAAAACTCCATCTATTCCAGAATCTTGCTTTCCTTTGTTTATTTATTTATTTACAAGATTTAAATATCATTCTACGTCCTGCAGGATTCCTGATCAGTTTTCCCAGAGTGACCAACAAGATGCTTCTGGAAAAGGCATTAGGGGAACTGGACTCTTCCATTTCACTCCCCAACACTGTCACTACACAGAGGCATACAATCTCTCTGAACATGGAAGCTGAATATAGAGTTGGACAGATTAGTCTATTTCCAGTCAGTGCTACATGTGTTCAGTCATAAACCCATTCCATCCCTTTCCCTGCATGCTTTTAAATTTCGTTTTCTCTTAAAATACACATTTTTGAGCCAAGAACTACATCACAACATTGAGAGAAGTGTGCAACTAACCCATATTCATCTGGGAAATGTGAATTAAGTTGGCTCGCTTAAAAATGTGGACCAAACAAAATTCTCCAATACCTTTAGGTGAATATAACCACCATGACTAGTAGTCATGGATTGACATTACCTCCACGAATTCCCTAAACTAGTGGCCATCACAACTTCTTGCAGCCACGTATTCCATAAGTTAATTATGCATTGGGTGAATAAACGCTTCCTTTTGTCTTTCCTGAATCTACTACCAATCCAGGTTTGAAGTTGGCTTGGTTGAAAGTAATCAGTTAGTGCTAACCACAGTTTGTTGCACCAGAAGCAGTGGTGTAGCAGAGCCAGGGCTGACAGAGCTGAAATCCTGAGACTTCTTGATCAGTGGGGATGAAGATGAAATCTGTCAACACCCACCCACTACTCCCCTGTTCCCTTTGAGCTTATCTGCAGTCCTTACAGTAACTGGGGGAGGAAGGGCAGGATGGATCTTCCCAGCAACAACATATTGCTGTGAACTATCCCTTTTGTAAGGCAAGAGTAGTTTGGACTGGTCTGGCCTCGAATGAGCAGTAAAGTTCCATTTGCTTTACAAACGCCCTGCTCTTGCGATGAAAACTACTAGAACTGATGGTTTGTTTGCTTTTTAACATGGATCAACACAGCTGCTTGCATTTTTGGACTCTCCTTGGAAGCGTGGCTATGTGGACGGTCACGATGAACATCTGTACTTGAAACGTTAGCACTACACTAGTGACCAGAAGTTACGATTAACTGCAGTCAATCAAAAGTAAAAGCTTTTGAAATCCTGTGCAGGAAGAGGAGAGGGGAGGTCCACAGTTCCAAGGCTCAATGAGGCTCATTCATGCTCATCCACCACAGTTTTGTGCAATGTGCATACAAATAGTGTGTGCGTGTGTAGAATAAATCTGTATGGGCAGAGATAACGGGTTCTAGCTGCCCAATAAGCACAGCTAAATGTCATACCCCACTGCTATGTGAGCATCAGGCCCATAGCAAAAAAAAGAGGCATACTTTAAGGGTATGCATATGCCATGCCGTGATTTCTTAATGTGGACAACATGAAGAGTACAAAGTATGAGATGCTATTTTTTCTTCTTCTTTCCTGCGGCAGATTCTGATGTAACAAGTGGTTCAATTCAGTACCCATGAAAGATCTCTTTTATACTTCGCCAGCTCTTATGCCACTTGCCCTGCAAGTGAGGTATCGCTGAGCTGATTTAAAAGGAGGATGGCATACGGCATGCAGCAGGTGAGAGCAGCAGAACTTATAGAGAGTCAAGCTACAGTTCATTAACCTGTTAGCTATGATTTACATGGCCACAAATTACTGCATCCCATATCAAGGATTCATCACCAACTGCAGCAGGAGCTTGTGGGTGAGCATAAATATTGTTAACCACTGACATGGGCCAACTGCATTGAAATATCACAGGGCAAACATGCTGCATGCATTTCTTTTTTGAACTCTCTCAGATCATATATACTCAGCTTATATTATTATGACTTATTTCATTTCTATATTGCCCAATAACCAAGAGTCTCTCAGTGGTTCAGAACAATTCACAAAAAAAAATAAAAAAAATACAAAACCCCCAAGGTTATAAACGTTATAATAAAACATGGTCTAATTTTTTAAAAAGTACAAAATGTAGAACAATTAAATAGATAAATATTTAGAACACAATTTCAATAACAGACCTGTTTAAGACAGCTGACATAACTGCCCCATCAGATATCATTAAATGCCAGGAAGTAGAGAACAGTTTTAACCTCCTGCTGAAAGGATGACCATGTTGGTGCCAGGTGTGGGGGCACCACTAAGAAGGCCCTCCTCTTGTTGCTATCTTCTTCTGAGCCTCCCTTGGAGGAGACATTCAGAGGAAGATCCCAGATATTGATCATAGTATCATTTCAGGAGAGGCCGAAAGGTCATACATTCCATAAGGTCATCATCCTCAGACTCACAATTTTTCCTTCCTCCCAGTATGGTGATTCCAGCCTCCTACCCCAACACCAGTGATCTTTTGGGAGAGATCCAATTGTCATTGTGGCTTTGTGAACAGCTCGACATACCTTAGGATTGAAGGCTTAGCAAACTTCAGAAGTGAGGTCTTCAGCCCTCTTTTGGAGTTCTTAATCTTAATTTCATTTACACATGATGAGGGAAAGCAAGAATCAGAATCCTAGCTTCACCCATCCCCTACTCTGCTGCTATTCATGTCACCCTCCTTGCATTCAAGTCAAACTTCTGAAGCAAGGAACCTCCATGGAAATACCTATTAGAAGAATTGCACACAAATACGTGTACGAATTTTCATGCAATCTTTTTTTAAAAAGCAAAAAGCAAAAAATCAAAGCTCAGGATGAACTGAGTTCAGGATTGGAAAAAATGAGAAATGGAGAGCAATGACAGATTCATTCATTCCTACGCATGACCATGGGATGTATGAGAAATTCGTTTCAGTTCATTTTTGATTAGGATTTATTCAGTTTGTGCCTTCCGGACCAAACACAGACTAGGACACAATCTGTGGTTGAAGTTTGTATATTTCCAAGCTTGCAACATGATTTGCGGACCAAAAAAAATATGTTCGACAGCGTGCATACATTTGAAAAATGCATGTGGAAAAAAAAGCATACTTTTGAGAAAAGCACACAAAATTCGCTTTAATCAATGGGAGAAGAATGCATGCGTTTCAAAAATGCACACAATTGTTACGTACAACTGGAAAAATATGCATGAAAATATGGATGGATTTTTATGCGAAAGGAGAAAAATGAAGCTTGCAATCTGAAAAAGAACTTGAGATTTATCCATCAGGTCCAGGGTTTTGAGGGCGCAGGTCTTAGGGTTTCCTCTTCTCTGGTAAGCTCCAGATCTTTGACAGTTCCATGGCAGGTGAGCCTAAGATGATGCTCTCCATGCTAGGAATAACTGTACCTGTTGAATTTGGCTGGGACAGAAGAGCAAGAATTTCATTTCAATTTGTTTCGTATAAGAATTTACCAAAATTGACTTAAGATCTTCATATTCAGGAGAGAAAGAACTTGAGGTCTTTTGCTTGTTTGTTTGTTTGTTTTTAAATGAATAGAGGAGAAACAAAAACGATCAGATTCACCCATACCTTATCACAGCCTTGCTAAGGCAGGTCACACCAATTCCTCTTTTGGAATGCCCTTATACAAACATTTTCTAGCACGCTCGTAACTGGCCACTCATGGATATTCGGGGGTCATTTTTACAATGTAGTGATCCTCTTGCATGTCTCCCTCTGCTTCTGGTGCTTTCCTGCTACAAAATAAGACCTTGAAAATCCGATTCTTCTCAACTATAATGATAATTAGCACCATTTCCTGCCATGTGCAGGAGAGGTTGAGCTATAAAAAGTCCCATTTATTTTAATGGGTCTACTCTTAGTAGGACTAACGTGGGATACCACACTGTGTCTTTTTATTTATTTTATTATTGCATTTATATCCCGCCTTTTTTCCACCAAGGAACCCAAGGCGGTGTACATAATCCTCCTCCACCTCTCCATTTTATCCTCACAACAACAACCCTGTGAGGTAGATTGGGCTGAGAGTCTATGACTGACCCAAAGTCATTCAGTGGGTTTCCATTAGGGTGACCATATGAAAAGGAGGACAGGGCTCCTGTATCTTTATCAGTTGCATAGGAAAGGGAATTTCAGCAGGTGTCATTTGTATATATGGAGAACCTGGTGAAATTCCCTCTTCATCACAACAGTTAAAGCTGCAGGAGCTATACTAGAGTGACCAGATTTAAAAGAGGACAGGGCACCTGCAGCTTTAACTGTTGTGATGAAGAGGGAATTTCAGCAAGTTCTCCATATATACAGATGACACCTGCTGAAATTCCCTTTTCTATGCAAATGTTAAAGATACACGAGCCCTGTCCTCCTTTTCATATGGTCACCCTAGTTTCCATGGCCAAGTGGGGATTAGAACCCGGATCTCCCGACTCCAACACTTTAGTCACTACACCACACTGGCTCACTTTTAACTGGAGATTGCCCAAATTCAGTCTCTGTCATCCCCATTCAGTGGTGTACACCATCACTGAACTATGGTCAAGAGAACAGGCTCCAAATTGTGAGGCTCTCAGGAGGAGAGTGCCTGAATTTGGATCCGTTTCCCTGACCCTGGATATATGGGTGCATTGCTGCACATCTTTGGCTGAGATCCCTGCATCAGAGCCAACTGGCAATCCGTCATCACGCAAAGCTCTTAAGTTCCAGCTAGCCCTGGTTGAACAGAAGAAACGTTGATCTGAGAACAGTTAATTATTCAATGGAGGTGGTGGTGGTGGTGGAGATACCCAAAACCTACAACATCACATTCAGGCAAGTGCTGTTCCAAACAATCCTGAGAGCCACGAATAAACTTCCAGCATCATTCCAGAGTGCATGCTGTTATTCTGGTGGCTAAATCACTTGGCAAGTGACAAAGGTTCTCTGGCTTGCAGCTGCGTTTTGTGCAAGGAGTTATAAGCAAGGCCTGTCTTTCAGGAACACCCTCCTGCAAACACAGGGGGAAAAAGGAAAGGGGGGAAAAGCATGTGTGGGGAAAACAGCTGCTGCTACCTGATTTAGCAGCAAACATGCAGAAACAGCAGGAAATCTCTCCAAAGCTGTCCGGCTCTAAAACCTTCTGTAAGACAGGCAATGCTGTTAGACCGCCACCGTCGCCCGCATTCAACAAAGCATCTTTTCAGGGGTTTCTCTCAATCTAATTAAGTTCCAAACCAGCATTTGGAGACAAGAATTCCTGGTTTTCTTTTCTTTATCTTTTGTTTTGTTTTCCCGTTCTGCAGCAGAGTGGAAAGGTTTATTTAGCCAGCAGTGGGAAAGGATTCGCAAACATTTCCTCCATCCCTGCAGGGAGAGTCACACCAACCAAAAGGAGATTTAATTAGCAAAATCTCGTTAGGCAAACGAAATTATCCGTAAGACAATCCTCCTCTGGACAGGGGGTATGATTAAACAAAGCCATTAATTGAAAAAGTAGCTTCAGTAGTAGCTCACTGATTCATCCTCAGCGCCAGCTCCATTTTACCTCTTCAGGGTTGAGTTGAGTAGACTTGCTTTCTGAGTTAAATTGTAAGGCTGCCCCCTCCTCCAAGTGTTCAGAAACATGGGCGAGAAAGATGGGGGTGAGGGGAAATCAGGGCTTTGTACATTTTTTTTAATGGTGGTGGGTTTTTTTCCCCTTCTTCATCTCATCAGCAGGCTCTCCTTGCCAGATTTCGGTTAAAGTGGCTTGATTGCATAATGTTTATTTGCATAATGTAAATTGCAATCTTCTACTGCAGGAGATAAGAGATGTAGAACAGCCTTTTTTTTTAATAATAAAAAAAAAGATAAAAAAGAAGAAAACACTCCACAAAAATTCTACATTTAGTAGGCGGATTTGCAGCTGGTAAAAAAAAGAAAGAAAGAAAAAGAAAAAGAAGAAAAAAGCAGCTTTATAAACGAAGCTGCCGCATGTGCCATTCGATGAAGCTGATTAAACCAGAACAGCAGAGGCCATGTCTATACAAGCATACAAATTACCCAGCGGCCCCTTCATCACAAAGGTAGCTTAACCCAGAAAACGTTTCAATTCAGCTTGGCTCCGCCCTTCAGATACGGAAGGTGCTAAAACTCGGTTGGGTGACATGTTGTCGGTGTGGTCAGGGAGGCATCTGAGACACTCAAAGAACCAGAAGTTCATAGAAAAAGAAGGGGGCATTCAGAGAGAGCCAGCAATAGTCCATTCCAAACCACAAGGAGGTTGTTTTTAGATAAGGAAAGTTCAGAGAGTGGCCTCGCTCCAGGAAATCGTGAACAGGAAATCATGAACAGGACTTCTGTTTACTTTTTCGAGACTCTTCATTTCATGCTGCTACTTGCAGTGCTGTACAAAAGAAGCAAAAAGCAGGATTGCCACTTTGTTATCTGGACTCTAGATGCATCCTTTTAAGGGCACAATCCTAAGCATGCTTAGACAGGAAAAAGTCCTACAATTCGCACCACTCCCCAGGTGGCTGGGGAATGCTGAGAATTGTAGGACTTTTTCCTGTCTAAACATGCACAGGATTGCACCTTATGTCTCCCAGGGCAGCCAGGACAGCCCCTCCCTGTTTCATCCATGCCGTTGTCGTCCACTGCCTTCCATCTCCTATGTATTGCACACAGGACTGGCTCCAGGTCTTAGCCCAGCGGTGGGCCTCCTCCTACATCAGTGCACCGCCATGATGGGCTTACCAGGTAGCCGTGGTCTCAATGGGGTGCAGGGATGAATAAAGCAATCAATTTCATTTTCTCTGTTTCTCATTTTTCCAGTCGTACGTTTGGTTCATCTTGAACTTTGAATATTTCTCGAGCCTTAAAGTTCCCGTTGTCCTGTTTTTTGGGAATATGTTTTGAACTCTGCATGAAAATTCATAAGCATTTTATGTGTGTATTTCTCCTTAACATATGCATTTTTGTATGGACTTTTTTCTTTCTTTTTTTGAACCAGTAGGAGTGGGTGGGGAGGTAGCATTTCTCACAGGTAGAGCACTTTCTTTACATGAAGAAGGCCCATGTTCAATCTCTGGCACTTCCAGTTGCAAAAGGATCAGGTACCAGATGACATGAAAGACTTCAGGCTGTGACCCCAGAGAGCTACTTAGGGTGGCCATGTGCCCTACTTTATGGAGGATAGTCTTCTATTGAAGGGCTGTCCAGTCCAAGTCCAGTTTCAAAATAAAGCACAGCGAAGTAGACTAGGGGCACTGAGGTTGCCCATCAATGGTAGTTGGACAGCTGCCTGAGGCACATACCAGTCCCAGGTTCACAGTATTGACTCGCTCTGGTGAGATGTACTAGATTCCTTTTTAAAAACATATATACATATATACATATAAATTGGACCAGCAAACATTATGCAAATAGGTGTTGTCTTCTGATTCTTTTTTCAAGAGACATATGATCTTGCCACGGTCACACATGCTCTTTAGAAAGTATGTTCTTTAGAGAAGCTAGGAACTGCCACCCTTCAAGTATCAGTAGGAGGAAGGAGTATCAGGTCTTGTTTCTGGTGCACACATGTGTAAGCTAGTACATTTAGTCAATGTATAAGCCAACTTACTTTAGAAAGACATACCATTTAGATGCAATAAAATCATAAATAGATTTTTTTTTTTTTCAAAAATATCACAGAATCGGCAGCAAAAAGCTACTCAGGCCTTAGCTAGACCTAAGGTTTATCCTGGGATCATCCTTGGGTCATCCCTGTTCATGTAAATGACACACAGGGGATCCCGGGAACAGGCAGGCACGACCCCGGGACGATCCCAGGATAAACCTTAGGTCTAGCTAAGGCCTCAGTAAGAATCAATTAAATCTGCGTTTAAATATGATAAAACAATGGGTTGGATCTGCTCCATTCATAAAAGGCACCTCAGCCCCACTTTTTGATACGTTTCCCACTGCTGTTGCAACCTTACCCCCCACATACACACACACACTCATGCACCACCCCCTACACTGTCAGGACAGCCTCTTGATCCTCTGGAAAGGTTTTTCAGGGGGCACAAGAACCTACAGCTGGGAGGAGGGGGAAGGGAACACCTCACTGAGCTAGTGGTCTGCTGCATACACAATTTCAGACCCAGTTCTATGGTTCTAAAACAGGGGGAGGGGGGAAAGCACACCGTCCTGTTCTGTGGTCCCTTGAGGCATTTAGAGAAGCTGGTACCATGATCAAGGCAGAAAGCAAAGAGGGTCTTGGATAGCACCAAGTGGGTCCTGCTGGCTGGAATTTCCCCCTCTAGGACAAGAGAATGAGGTTGTCTCAGCCGGGAGCTAAAGCCAAATCAGCTTCATAGGATGACCCTGGTTTCTAGTATTAAGGGAGAGGGAGAAAAATGTCTCCTTATCCACTTTCTCCATACTATCATGTCTCCCCTTACCTTCTTTATTTCCAGCCTAAACAATCCCAGCTGTTGTAACCTTCCCTCGTAGGGGAATGGCTCCAGCCCCTTGATCATTTTAGTTGTCCCTTTCTGCACTTTTTCCAGCTGCACAGTATCCATTTTAGATGCAGGGACCAGAACAGTACACAGTATTCTGTACACCCATCTAGGCAAAAGTCTTTGAAAGTCCTTGGCACTTAAAAGTTTGAATGTGAATCACTGTGTATCCAACCATGTTTGTTGGGGGCAATTAGGCTTGGCAGCTCTTTTTTTCTTATAGGCTCCTCCCCTTTTCACAGCTACATGGTAGCCAGGTACAACATAATCCTCTTCATGATGGGGAATAGGCGTGCCTATTGAATTTGGCTGGTTCATATGGGAGAAAATTTCTTTCTTTTTATAAGAACTTACTGAAATTTGCAAATTTCTTCATGAAAAACTGAGTGTGGGAGAATAGAAAAGCGACAGATCGAGGGGAGACATGATAGCACTCTTCAAATACTTGAAAGGTTGTCACACAGAGGAGGGCCAGGATCTCTTCTCGATCCTCCCAGAGTGCAGGACACGGAATAATGGGCTCAAGTTACAGGAAGTCAGATTCCGGCTGGACATCAGGAAAAACTTCCTGACTGTTAGAGCAGTACGACAATGGAACCAGTTACCTAGGGAGGTTGTGGGTCCTCCCACACTAGAGGCCTTCAAGAGGCAGCTGGACAACCATCTGTCAGGTATGCTTTAGGGTGGATTCCTGCATTGAGCAGGGGGTTGGACTCGATGGCTTTATAGGCCCCTTCCAACTCTACTATTCTACGATTCATCCATCCCTACTAATGATGAGAAGGTCAGGGACTGAGTAGGCTGGGATGGTAATGTTTGGAGGTCAGGGTTCCTCGTGTGAACAGGCTGAATGTGTGCTAGGTTAAGAAGAACCACGACAGCCACAGATTTTCATTTTGAGCTGCTGAGACTATTTTGTAGGGCAACTATGCATTTTTTCCTGGTGCATCTTTTAACTGAAAGAACAAAGCACACTTGGCTTTCAAATCAGCACAGGACAGACTTCTGCAAAGTAATTGAGCACAAGGTACAGCCAGCAACATGCCTTCAGCAACATGTATTTGTGAGATTGGTGAGTAGCACTCCGGCAGCGATTCTAGGTGTGAAAACAAGGATATTACAAGTACATAACAGCATCTTTATTTTCATCTACAAAATGCCTGAGGCTATATTTCACATTAATTACTCAGATTCAAAGCACGTATTAAGCTGTAGCATTAGTACACATTTCATAAAGAAGAGGGGGAAAGAAGTTTCCAAGTGTAGGTTGCTGCTTACAGCAGTGTATCGGGGATCTTTAAATGCAATCATAAACAATGAACAATCCCAGAATTTGCAGTCAGGGGACAGGGAAGGTTGCAAATGCTCACCCATGAGCAAAACAACCATTTTAAAAGAAGGCATGTCCTTTTTAGAGTTTCCTGAGTGTTTTACCTTGCTATTTGAATGTATTTTCTTAAGAACAGAAGACATCACTTATAAAAAAAAATACTGGGAAATGTAGCTCTTAAAAGCTGTCACAAAGACTGGCCCAAAGATGGTAAGGTTCTCAGTTCCATAAAGTTCTATACAATTATTACACGTAAGTCAAGGGCAAGCACATGCAACTATTTTAAGCCCTACTGAAGTATTATGTACTGCAGGTTCATTTAATATAAAGGAGGAGAACTTTAGGAAAATGGATGAGTTTAAACATATAAGCTTAAATGAAGATTTATTGTGACAGTTATTAAGTATGACTGTATTGAGAATGTCCAATTCCATAATGATTTGGTCATTGACCTCTCTTTGAGGTACAACATTGGTCTCCTTGAGGAACATAGGTCCAGAGTCAATTTTTTGTTTTGTTTCATACTCTAGCCTCCTGTGTGCCTAGCTTTGAAAAGTCTGCAGTAGACATGCCAAAGTGTGATTTGCTTCTGTGAGTTGGCACACTTCTGCCCTGACACATCTCCAATCCTGGTTGCACTATCAAACCACAAACCTGGTTCACTTTTCAAACCACAACACAGGGTCACCTGGCACTTACATTGTGCTCTTTCTGGGGCCAGGTGAAGACTTCTTTTTTAAAAGAAAATCTATAGCAAAGCAAAGCCTGCTCCTATTTGATAGGTCACATATTTGAGATAGCTTTGCACTGCCAGAAGATAAACTCATAGAGTTCCATACGTTAATTCTGTTCTTCCACACTCTCCTTGGGAGAGGAATTCTAACAAGGAAATGACCCACCTGATGTCTGAACTGTAAGAACTCTCTCTCTCTCTCACACACACACACACACACACACCATGTAGTTGAAAATCTACCCCAATTAAGCTCCCATGGACCTCCTGTAAAGAGGCTCTGCTGGAACTCTGGCTAGCAATTGCAAAAAGAGAGGAAGAAAGAGTTTCTAGAACTTTCCTGCCAAACTCATGGGAGAACTGTTCTCTTTGGTTTATGAGCTGTATCTAAGCAGGCTGGACCAGAGATACATAAAAGGCCAAGATGTAGCTCCATTCTCTGCTCTTCAATGTGCACATTATTAGCATTTTCATTAAGGAAGTCACATTAAGATCACACCCTTATGCTTACATTTCAAAGACAAATTAATCATGCCCAACCTGGAGCAAAGTTTCATTATTGCCAGAGGGGCGTTAACTTTTGCAAGCTTTAGAAATGGGCATTATTGCATTATCATTGCAACATTACAATTTTCCCACCTACTGCAAACTCCTCTACTTAATGTTGCCTTACATTATCGTGATACACACAGACAGACACACGCACACACACAGAAGCATGTCAAGAAGCCCTGATCTTATCATGCGTTGTATATTCTCAACTCACTTCTATCCCTGACTCATCCTTGAACACACAAAATAAAATTCAGGGACTGTTATCCCAGAATACCTGGCCTTAACCTCCATTGTAGAGTCCCTGACTTGAGCTGATTATATTGACCATGATCCAGAATTAAGCCTGTTGAAATATTTTGCTTAACTCTTCCATTGAAATAGATGGGTGTAGAGGTTGCAGGGAGAAAGACTACATTAATCACATGTTAGCTGACACACACACACATTATTGGCTTTTCAGTGGAAGACCAAGGTGGCCCACTTACCTTATGAGCTACTTTCCATGTCTCTGCTGCTACGGAAGAACCACTGGAGCTCAGACGGCCCCAGGTATCTCCAGGTACATAGGGCCATCAAAGAACCTGAACTGAAATCCTGGAGAGTTCCTGTTAGCCCTCCCCGACCCCTCCAGATATTTAGGACTTCAACTCTCATCAGCCTCAGCCAACATGGGCAATGGCGAGTGATAATGGGAGTTGCAGTCCAAAACATCTGGAGGGCATCAGATTGCCCGCCCCTGAGCTTGATAGACTGATGGTCTGACTCAGTATAAGGCAGCTTCCTATGTCCCTGTGGTAAAGGTTCCTGCTAAGTAGTATCCTACCGTGTTTTCACACATGACAAACAATTATGCATTGTTTTTAAAATGCCATGTTAGCTGCCTTAGGGACTTTTCATCAAAAGGCAGATTACAAATGTTTAATAAAAGGAAGAAAGAAAGTTTGGGGGGAAATGCAACAGAGCTGTGCCCCCTCCGACAGACTGGCTAACACAACAGCACACTGAACCAAAATGCACAATGGCTTGAAAGGAGAAAATTGGAGGTATTATATCAAATGCGCAGCCCTTGGAAGTGACACTCAAAGGCATGTCCTCATTTGCTACGGCGCAAAAAGGACCAGATGGCTCAAGTGTGTTGCATTTTTACATACAACCCCCCTTTCATCATTTAGCTTTCCTTCATGTTTGTTTCACTTTCCCACAAAACTACATACAAATTAATTGAGCAAGCACCTCCCGATCCCACCCTACCCATCCCCTGCAAAAAATAAAAAAATAAAAGTGTGTAAACATGTGCTACTTTTCCCTGTTGCTTTAGTTGGTGGCTAATTTGATTCATCTAGGTTAGATTAAGATATCTATCTATATATCTATCATCTATCTATCTATCTATCTATCTATCTATCTATCCATCCCTGCAATCTACTAATTTATTTAAAGAGAAAGAGAGAGAGAGAGAGAGAGAGAGAGAGAGAGAGAGAAGGTGACAACGGACTAGTTTCCCCTAAGCTCCACAAATGCCTAAGGGCAAAAAGGGTGAAATTGAATAGCCTCCTGCCACAAAACAGTAAAAATTAAATAGGTGTCAGTTGCAATGCTATAATTTGTGCCTGAGGGAGGCGGAAAGCCTCAGGCATTCCGATTGGCCAAGGATACTTATGGTCCGCATCAACGGTCTACGTTCAGGACTGAAGTATATGTTAAAGAGCCACAGATAACATGTTTATTTTATAGCCTCAGCGCAGTGATTGGATTGAACGGGTGTTTGTTTTGAACGGAATGAAAGGGTTTAGGTGTTGTGGCATTAAAAGATATGTGGGTGGATTATCTTCTGGTTTTCTTCTTTTGTGCACATTTTTTAAAAAGGAAATAGCCTGAATGAGGAATTGTTTAACTTGAGGAATGAATTCCACATAGGGCTGTGGCGAATTTTCGTCAATGAATGTTTTTGACGGAAGGGGGCATTTTGAGGGTCCCAAAATATTCAATGAAACAATCCCTGAGCTTTACCCTTTTCACACCAATTTTACTCTTGTTAGATCTCTCTCTCTCGACAGTCCCTTGTTGCTGCTTTTCTTTTCAGAGACTGGTCTTCTTACTGGATATATAATCCAGGCTATGAGGAATCACATAGCCACCATAACAACATCACGGTGCCATGTAGCCAATCAGAAAAGATTGTGTATTGATGTCACAATGGCAAATCAGGGTAAGGGCAATGTTCCCCACTTTCACTTTCTTTTCCCAGCCCTCCAAACTATCACCAGAAAGGGGTGTTGCATTTAATGGAGGCAAAGGTCTTCATGAAACGTTCACCTGTTTCAGCTCAGCCCAAATTCCAACCCTAATTCAGTTCAATACATTTGCCCTATTCAGGAATTTCCATCCTGTGTAAACAGCTTGGGGTCAGGTTATCTGAAGGAACGCCTCCTCCCATATGTACCTGCTTGGACCCTAACAACATCTTCAGGGGTCCTTCTCCATGAGCCCCTGCCAAAGGAAGGGAGGCAGGTGGCTACCAGGAGGAGGGCCTTCTCTGCTGTGGCACCCTGGCTGTGCAATGAGCTCCCTAAAGAGGTTCACCTGGCACCTAAATTAAACTCTTCTTTGACGCCAGGTGAAGAACTTCTTTTTCTCCCAGTATTTTAACAGTTTACCATCTTAGTCTTTTAACTTTGCTATTTTAAATCTGTATAAATCTCTGCATTGCTGCTTGGTTTTATCCTGGTTATACTTTTATATTGTGTTTTTTATATTGCAGTGTGTGATATAGTGGTTTGTTTTATACCTTGAATTGTATTCGATGGTTTTAATTTTTGTGAACTGCCCAGAGAGATTTGGCTATCGGGTGGTATAGAAAAGCAATAAATAAATAAAAGCATGGGGACAGGGCCCCCCATTTCCATTGCCCTCTACATGCAGATGAGGAATTTGTGACAGGGAGAGCCTATATCTGTGGAAGCTGTCCATGCAATTTTGAATGATATCTTGCAGGCAACTGTTCCTTATTTCTGATTCTGCTAGGTAGGAGCTATCCAGGAAACATCTCCCAAAATATGATTAAACAGAAGAACCATAGCTCAGAGCAAAATGTATGAATGATAACATTGCACCTATCTTTTCATTTTGTTTCCAGGCTCCACAAAACCAGTGGATGCAATATGGATCCAACGGGATCACAGTTGGAAAAAAATAGCATTGCTAATTTGGCTTATTACAGAATTAAAACATAATCTAAACAAAATACATATGTAATACTCTTCGGAGCTAGCTGTTGTGCAAACCCCAGAAATTCAAACGAAACAGTTGAAGCTTCTACAACATGCTCAGCTATTTCATGACATCTGGGAACATCACTTTTAAGTGGACGTATGAAAAACTTAGTACCCATAAATTGTCCCCTAGAACCCAAGGGGGGAAGCAGGGGGGGGGGGATTTGGCCTAGTCTCCATTCTAGCCATGCTCTATCTGTAGTTGGGAACTGGAAGCCTAGCCTTTAGTGGACACGAAGAAGCTGTAATTCAGCTGAACTTTGATAGCCATTTTAGCATTTCAGCCAGATTGCTTATTATGCCAGTAGCCCTTCCATAGCTGTATACATAGCCAACAGAACCAGCTGGGAAACAATTATGGGTCAAGTGTATGTGGGGAGGAAATCAAGGGCTGCTCAAAAACCACAGGATGAGACCACATAAAATTAGATGGTCAGTTCTACCCGGCCAGTGTGTTCCAAAAGCTGACAGATTGGGGAATAAAGTAACTGATGATATCCAAGATTTTCAATGCAAAATAAAGAAACAAACAATCCAGGCTTTAATCCACAGATCAGCATGTACACAGCTGGGGTTATTTTGTGACCTGTTAAAATTAAACTGACAACAGGAGGTTGTAGATTTCCATACCGTCCAACATCTCATAGATGAAAACAGAAGCACTGTTGTGTTTGTATTAACACTGTTCTGTTTGGGAGGAGGGCCTGTAGCTCAGGGATAGAGCACATGTTTCGCAGGCGGAAGGTCCCAGCTTCCATCCTGGGGATCTCTAGTAGCACAAGATGGGAAACACTGTTGCCTGAGACCCTGGGGAGGAGCTGCCAGTCAGAATAGACAGTGCTATGCTAGATGGGGCAATAGGAAACTGGTCAGTTTCCTATTTGGTATGAGAGTGCAGATGTAAAATTGCAATATGATAAATAAATTTGTGCGGTGAATGCAGGGTGAAAAACGACCTTGTTCTTTTCTGGACTGCATCAGAGGCCCCTCAAATGGAGGGTTTGGGGAGTGGTGGTATCATTGCCCCCATCGCAATTGCTTGATCCAGGCTATTGAGGACGCTTGTAGATGCCTGTATAAAAGAACAGGGAGCCAAAACTTGTAATAGGGTGGCTAAGCCAAGTGTAAAAAGCTGAAGGTAGAGGGGCAACATTTTAAAAAAAGTTGAGCTGGACTGCATGCCATTAAAACCAACAAGGGACATAGCACAAAGGAGATAAAAATATAAAAAATTCCTAGAGAGCAACCCTTTGCTCCCTGGGAGAACAACAATTTTTTAAAATCATTTTTCTGCTGCAAGATTGCCTCCCGTAGCAATGTTACCTCCCTATGTGTTACATGACACTGGGCCTGTTCAGACAACACGCTAAGCCATGGTTAGGTATGCAAACCATTCGGCAGCAAACCATTAGTGAGTGCATTTAAACCATGGTTATGTAGCTAGTATGGTTAGGAAAGGTTCACATGGCATCCTAAGCCATGGTTCACATGACATGCTATGCCATAATGTTTAGCTCAAAATGCTCAACCACCATGGCATAGTTTGTCATCTGAACAGGGTCATAGGGAAATTGCACCCATGCAGCTGAGCCAGAGAGAGACACTGGCTGGCAATTAGAGTGATGGTACTGTCTCTCAGCCTAATCAACAGGGCTTTCATCCTATTAAAAGAATCAAATCTTGCACTGCTCCCCTGTATGCGTCTACTCAGAAATAAGCTCTGTTGGGTTTGGTGGGACTCAGGCCTTAGCCAGACCAGCCTTTATCCCAGGGCAAACCCCAGGATCGTCCCTGTGCGTCCAGATGATGCACAGGGGATCCCGGGATCAGGGAGGGATCATCCCTCCCTGGCCCCGGGATATAGCCCTACACTTTGGGCCCGGGACCGCAGAAGGTGTGGCCCGTTGCTGTGGTTTGAGCCGGCTCCGCACGATTACTCGCGCAGAGCCAGGAGCGCTGTGCCCATCGGGGCTAGGGTGGGGAGAGCGGGAAAATCATTTTAAAAAAACAACAACCCCTACCTTCAGTAACTCAAGCGCTCGTGCACTGCCGGTCCTTTAAAAATAAAAAATGGTGGGTGCAACACCTCTCTTCTTGAGGTCATTGCGCCTTATGTGTAAACAGGGGAGAGATATCGCGTTATTCACAACGCAAGGTCTCCCCTCCTCTCCCCCGGACTTTACAGTAGGTCTAGCTAAGGCCTTATTCCCAGGTAAGTGAGCATAGCACGGCATTACTGGTCAATCAAATGAGTTTTAATCAATCAATTACATCAGCATAAGTTTGCATAGATTTAAAATTGTCATTTTGAAGGGGGGGGGAATGCACATTGTGTTTAGATGGTGGATATATGTCAAGGCAGGTGCCATTTTAGAAGAGGCATTCCCTCCAGGGTCATAGTGGAAATGCCTCTTCCAAAATGGCACCTGTGGTATGCATTTTTAATAAGTAGTAGTAGCAATAATTATAATAATCTTTATTAAAAATGTATTCCCTGACTGAGGATACTTTTTTAGTCTATTAAAGCGTTTTTTAATTGATTAATCAAACAGATTTAAAGGTTGCAATTGACCCCAAAAGGTTATTGTGGTCTGAACCATGCTGACGGGAGATAATGGGAGATGTTGTCTAAATAATAATAATAATAATAATAATAATAATAATAATAATAATAATAATAAAATTATTTCTTACCCGCCTCTCCATTTAGATCGAGGCAGGGAACAACATTAGAACAGGAATCAATACATCTTAAAAATTCATGATTTAACATTGATCTGGATAGGCCTGCCGGAAAACGCTAGTCTACCATGACAACAGCAGGATGGCACCAGATTGAGGAAGGCCAACTTACAGAAAGGGTTCTAGGCCATGGCTAGACCAGGCCTATATCCCGGGATCATCCCTGTGCATCCCAATGACACACAGGGGATCTCAGGAGCAGGCAGGGACAACCCCTCCATTTGCCTGGGATAATCCTTAGGTCTAGCTAAGGCCCTAGTTACACAGTATAAACAGAGACAACAAATCAACCAACCCTTGTCCTGGTTAGGATTTACCCTTTTTGGCTCAATTAATATTGAATCCATCTCATGTATACTGAATTAAATAGATCATGTATTTACCATAGAAGTGTATGTCATCGCAACAGAAAAAGGCATCCCAAAATGAATTGATTTCTTATACTTAAACAGATTCTGCTGAAAATTTCAGCAACCAAAAGGAAGCAAAACATCACATAAGAGCCCCAAGAGGGGAAGTGGAAACCTATAAGGGCAACATTAAATGAAAGAAACCCTTAAATGTCAAAGATTCCCCCCCCCTCCTAGTTTCCTGTCTTTTATTGGGCTGGCCTATTGACTCAGAAAACTCAGTAAAGATTATTAAGTCAGGCAGAAAAAGAAGAAAGGGGGGAAAAGATATGACTAGCTCAAAGAGGAGACGGAGATGGGGAGATGAAATTAAAAAAAATGGACCAGCGAATTGGGTGAGTGTGGGAGCTCACTACACTGGCAAACTCTACTCCGAGATAAGAGTATCGCAGCTCTAAGGCTCAGTACAGTACCAACTACCAGTCTCTTTAAAGGGGAGAGGACTCTGAAAAATATCTGTCCTCACCAGGACCCGCTTCTTTATTCCCATCTTTCGAGGAGGCAGAACCAGGGGGCTGGTTTGAGTATGTACCATTGACAGGACCACGTGGCTGTGTTCATGGTGCTGGGTGGCACCTCCTCCCTCCTCAACACTGTGCTTTCCCTCTCCTGGGCAGTGTCAGGAAATCCAGACACTGAGGAGGGAGCGTGGGGCTTCCGGGTGGCCATCCGGGTCCTGGACCTGCTCCTGCTATCTTCCTGGTGGAAAGCAACCAATTACTGGTCACTTTCCATCATACTCTGCCCCTGGTTGGCCCTGGATTGTCTGCGGAGTGACATTACATGGTGGAAGCACCATGTTGACGTCGCTCCCTTTGAAAATGTTGGGGTAAATCTCTGATTTTTTCAAATTTGAGTATCACAGGAAAGAGTTGGAAGGGACCTATAAGGTCACTGAGTCCAACCCCCTGCTCAATGCAGGAATTCACATTAAAGCATGCCTGACGGATGGCTGTCCAGTTGCATCTTGAATGCATGTAGTGTGGGAGAGCCCACAACCTCCCTAGGTCATTGGTTCCATTGTCAGGAAGTTTTTCCTGATGTCCAGCTGGAATCTGGTTTTCCTTATCTCGAGCCCATGATTCCGTGTCCTGCACTCTGCGAGAAGAGATCCTGGCCCTCTTTTGTTTGCGAAACGAGGACTTGATGATGATGGAAGAAGCCACACCTCTGTTGCATTCCCCCACCTTCAGTATGGGTGACTACACTGCATTGTGCAATGGGAAAAACAGGCTCTTCATAGGAGGTTTTAAGGGGAAAGATTCTGAATGGCTCAGGGAAATCAAACAGCAGAGGTTGATAGGTAGAGAGATGGGCCCACTTTTGAGATCCAAATGGGATCCCAGGAGACTTAAGAGGTGGGGTAGCAACTAAGGGATCAATCATGGGATAAAACCAAAACCAAAACAGATATACAAATTTTACAATACGAACAATCCGAGCAGCGGCTTGGCAGCCCCAGGATTCTCCCGCTGCTCACAAATTCTATTGCTGCAAGCCTTTCTACATCAGCCAGAATGTCTTTTGTCTTAGTGGCTTTACGTTTCAGGGCAGGGACCTGATGGGGGCGGAGAGGAGAAAGTATTGTATTATGCACACAGGGTAGACCATTCGCGGCTTCTTTTTGCAACACGACATTCTGTCGCTGCTCCCGTAATCCCTGCCATCCTCTATCAAAGCAGGGGCTGCACATGGGCAGATGAAATCTTCCTAACTGCTCTCAATTACAGTGATTCACAAGAAGGAGGGCAGCATGACTGCATTGGCCTTTTTAAAACTCTTGTTCTACCATCACCTTTTCTTCCCAAAGATTTATCGAAAGGAATCTCAGTTCCATCAATAAAACGACCGCAGTGCTGCCCAGGATCTGCATAGGATTTGTTAGTGCCCCATCCATCTTCCTTTCCGATCCAGGCACAAAATGAATTTGCTCACACTTTCCAACTACACCCAGTGTGGATTTGTATGTGTGCTCAGTGTGCAGAAATCCAGGTTCGTGAATGGAGTGTGGCTTTTAAACGTGAAGCATAGAACCAAAGGAATTATTTGCAAGAACACTTATAGGGATACCAAGCTACAGCCCAAAAAAGAACAGACAAGATTCTTCTCATTACACTACATCACTCCCAGCAACACTTGGCCAGTCTCAAAAGTCTTGACGCCCATCTTTAAAGCCATTCTGACCTTTAGCATCTGTGCTCCGTGGAGATGGTCAAAGGGTCAAATGCATGGCTTAGTAAATCGAAGAGGCAGAACTTGCCAACAGCTGGCCTGGCTTATGGTGCTGTTACTTTCAAAGGGGTGGAACAAGGCTGTGGTTTTCAAGGCTGTGTGCTCTGTTTCCCCAACTCAATAACAAAGCAAAAGCAAACAACAACAAACTAACAAACAGGAAAAGATAGCTGCAAAGAGAAAGGTTATCAATGCCTCCGAGGAAAGAAGGAAGATGAAATAAGAAAGGATCTCTTTCCCTAGATACATCATCGGGTGTCACACAAATCTTTATGCCTACAGAATAAAAAACAGGAAGTGCAGGAAAGCCTTGCTATTTTGCAGACTTTAAACTATGAGCTCCATCAGACGAGCGTTTTATTGCACGCTCGTTACTGGGCACTGACGGATTTTTGCGGGTCCCTCTCACAACGTCGTCTGCCTCCCGCTTTCTTCGCACCACAAAAAAAACACCCCAGTAAGTCTGACTTATTTTTAAAGACAGAAGTCGCCACTATATCCTGCTCTGTGCAGGAAATGCAGCACAATCAAAACAACGTGCTCTTTCAAAAGAGGAAGTAGTGAGGGACAAACGCACAGGCGGAGAAGCAATAGTAAGCAATCACAATTTTCCCGTGTGATGACGCTGTGTGTGTTAGGATCCAGAGGGTACACACTACATGCATGCAGCTAAATTCTTCTTATTCAGAAGGAATCCTTGCAGAAATTTTAAAGGCCTCTGTTCATCAAACTGTTTTCGAGATTTGGCATGCGAGCTTCCTAAAAGGTACAATGCCCCTGCTACGCATGTGCCATTTTCCCCAACACACACATACACACACCATTTGTTTTCAAAACGCCAAATTTATAAACTGCCTGGGCAGAACTGAATGAATACTCTTGGGAACTGTCCCCACCCCCACCCCTCTCCAAGCAAACTTTCTGAAAGGTGAACACTGGCTGAGAAAATCTTGAGCCAATCTGTGGAACCTAAAACTCTGTACACCTATGATTCAAACACAAATCCAAGCAGTTCCTGTTGTTGGAGTTGGCCTGGTTTATAGAATTTGTTGCTGTTGCTCATATATGTCGCTTTACAAAAAGCAACTAGACAATAAATACAGTGAAAAGGGACTGTACAAATCACAGCTACAAAAATATACTATGATGCAATCGCACGCCTGCAAAGTACATTGAAACAATCAATAGATAAAAACGTTTATCTGAATTTCTTCAGTTAGTTTTATCCATTCTTGCAAGACCTAAACATTTTAATAACCATTAGTTATGTGTAGGAGGATATCTCCCTGCACCTAGCCAACATCTTGCCCATAACAGATTCATAATGAATGATTTCAGATTATTTGGAAGATTTGATTCTATAACACTAAACAGAATCAATAAAGAATCTACCTCAACGGCACGATCAGGGATACAGTAGATAGTACTGAGTGCCAATATCTCCATGCAAACTGACTTCTCCACAATGTATTCACTTATCTATTACATTTCCAACAGTGAAACACAGGTCACGAAGAACACCCAGTGTTGTTCACACTAAATGTAGGATGCTTTGCCTTGAAATTCTGGAAATTTGAAACGTTTGCAACAAAAAGAGAAATGTCATCCAACTGCATCAGGGATTCACTTCCATTGGCCGGTAAACAAAGCAGGGCATCTTAGAATGGACAGATGCAACATCTAATCCGCATCACCATCTGTGTTGCTTTACTTTAGTTAGACAGTTTCCAAACTTGAGCCTTGACAGATGCTGGGTTTTAACCTATGGAAGTTGCACAGCTGTGGCTGAACCAATCAGAGAATATCATCCTGGCAAGCGCATCTATCTTGGGAGCATTGCATGAGCTCCAACGCCTAGCTCAAATTGCTGGTAAATTGCTGATCTTTGACCCACAAGTGTAATTGTCAAAGGTGTGTGTTTTGGGGCTGACGGTGGAGCTACTTTCACACACACCTATTGAAAGGCCTCATATCATTGTTGTGAGGCATAGCTCAAATCCTCCCTCTTGCCTTTCATCCCATTTTCAATGCCTCACCCTTGTATTATTCTTTTCTAGAAGCTAAATCATCCTTCTTCAGCTTGGTGGCCTCCAGATGTTTTGGACTCCAACACCCACCAGACCTGGCAATCATGGCCAATGATCAGAAATGTTGGAAGTTGTCATCCAAAACATCTGGAGAGAGCCAGGTTGGGGAAGGCTAAGCTATGTATTCACTGGCCTCTCCAACAGTAGTGAGCACATGACTCCTTTGCATTTTTAAAAATGGAAAGAACAACACTCAGCTATTCCCCACTGCCACCTCCAGAAAGGCTAACCCCATTATCATTCAGATGCAGATATCACTTGATATGGCTTGCAATATATTAAAAGATAATGATCCTGCATTACTCCATGGAAAATGTCCTTTGTTCTGGACTTCATGGATAAGGAAAGGAAAGGAACCTCTCGTGCAAGCACTAAGTCATTACTGACTCTTGGAGGGACGCCAGCTTTCGCTGACGTTTTCTTGGCAGGCCTTATAGCGGGGTGGTTTGCCGTTGCCTTTCCCAGTAAAATCCACCCTAAATCCTACTTAAAGTAGACCCATTGAAATGAATGGGACTTAAGTCTGTCATGACTAACTTATGTCCTGCTGATTTCAATGGGTCTACTCTAAGTAGGATTTAGGTTGGATTTTACCCCATGACAACAAGAGAAAATACTGCTCATAGGTCTAGTTCATCCATAGAATAAGCCACCATCTTCCCTCACAATGCTTCCTTCTGGAACAAAGCTACATCAAGATGCATTCCTCATTCTGAGTGAGATATTGTTGGGGAGTGCAGTGGCCTGCTGGGGTGCTTCCATTTGTCTTTACTCCATCCCTCCCCCACAAAAAAACAAACAAAACCAGTCTGGAATTTCTTTCCAACCACTCTAAATCATCTAGATTTCTTTCCCTCTTTCACCTGTCTGCCATCTCCAAAGAAAAAAGTGTTGAGTTGGAATTTCTGGCTCAGTTTTAATTTAACGCAATCAAAAAGCCACACGGGCACGGGTTAAAAGAAAGGAGTTGTGGGTCATTGTGCAACCCCATCCTGCGTCCAGGAAGACAGAAGGAAAGGTCTTAGTTTCGGTTACTAAGGAGGCTTTCGCGGGGATACAGTGGGATGGAGTCAGGGCAAATGCGCTGCCAGTGTGAAGCAGGTTTGCAAAGCGGTAACTTTTAATCACTGGCTCCATCAGCAGGCACTGAACTCTGCAAGCCATTCGGGGTCAAGGATGAGCACGCTCCTTGCTCAGCCTTCTGCATGATGTTATGCGGTATCAGGTTAGCTGTTCTTATGATTTATTCAAATACTCATCACAGTCTATTTTTACACAGGAGCGATGATATCTGCTGATAACAGTTCATCATATATACATGTGAATTGCTTAGGAGCCAAGGTGCTATTAAAATGCTCCCTGAATTCAGCAGCCAAAGAATGGACTGGCTGGCCCCAATCAACATGCAAAATTCAGCCCTGCTATCTCACCACCTTTTGGTTCTAGAGTTGCCACCTTTAACAGCAGCCTGACACAGGTGAAGCTTTTCCTGCCATGAGGTGGGAAAAGGTTGCTCTGTTTAGTTAGTGCCAGGGCTGAGCCTTGAGCAGCTCAGCCCTGACACTAGTTCCTGGCTGCCAGAATGAAAAAGCAGTCAAAGATGAAGGACCAAACCAAGAATTGGAACTGAGGAACGTGCACAAGCACACTAGGAGCAGGGATGGGCAATTTGCGGCCCTCCAGATGTTTTGCCCTACAACTCCCATTATCTCTCACTATTGGCTAGGGCTGATGGAAGCCAAAACTGCTGGAGGACCACAAGTTGCCCACCCTGCGCTAGTATCAAGATGAAGATTGTTGCTCAGGAAATTCTCATGTCCAAACAGGAAACCTTTTATAGATCTTCCTGTCCAGGATGGCCCATTACTTCAGGAAGATGCTCCAACCTCCAGTTCTGATAGCCCACCATGTAAAACTGAAGGTTCTCAGTTTTAGCCACAGCATCTGAAGACCATCGCTTTAATCTACTCATCCCTCAACCTGCTGTTTCTCTGTCATCCCCTTTCTCCAACTCCACTTCCTGTGGGCATCCCACACTTCCTCACTATGTGAAGTTTTAATCCCAGCCAAACTGACAACTTCCCAAACCCAGCAGAGAACATAAAACCTGGCCAGGTTCACAACATAGGCATTGGTTTTCTTCAATCCCTTGTCTTGCTGACTTCTGGGATAATTCCTTGTGTGTTCTGCCCCAACCCCCATCCCAAGTTATGGAGTAGGTGATATGGATTCATTGGTTTGCTTCCATCGTGGCAGTTCCCCTCTTCAGTTCAGTCAGCTGGGTGAACTCTCGGGTATTTTCTGGCTGGAGAAATCTATAGTCGTTTTGGCTCAACTACAACTCTCCGTGTACGTTCAATCAATGATGGGAAGCAGAAGAGGAGAGAGGCCAAACTGGTTTTGCTTAACTAGGATGACTGGCAAAGTCTTGACACTTCAGCAAGCCCTGCCAAGTGAATGCAACTGCCGCCATGAGCTAACGGACAATGAACAGCACTAACTGTATGAGCGCCAAAATGAATTACATACACGACTTAAGCTAGACTCTGCTCTACTCACGCATTCAGGAAATGTCAAGCCAGATAAGCCCCTGGTATAAGAGGCAGAATCCATTTTACCATTCCTAGAAATGGAGATTGTGGGGAAGAGAAAGGAAATGCCTGCTTACACTCCACACCACTGTTACTGTGGAGCTAATGCACACAGAGATATTGTCTACCATGATATAGGATCAATAAAGACCAATGGAAAAACACAAATACACATTCTAGCCCTTTGTGACATTCAGACATAGTTTAATCATTTCATTAAGTTTTAAAAACACCAACTACTTCATTGTTAGATAACTTATGGTGCAAAAATTATTCAAAATTTCAAATTGTGGCCATGAAGTTGAACCCAGCCTTTCTCAACCTGGAGCCCTCCAGATGTTTTAAACTTCAGTACTTATCAGCCCCAGCCAACATGGAATGCCGGAAGTCCAAAACTCCTGGAGGGTACCAGGTTGGGAGACGCTACTCTAAACTCAGTACAACACATTATGAAACTCCAATCACAGTTACTTACAATTGGGGAGTCCTTTCGAACAGCTCAGCTTCAAAGGCAAAAGCCTCAGGATCCAACTCCAGAAGGTACCTATTGATATAATAAAGTAAAGCATGTTAAAAAAAAAGGCCATGATCCCAGAAGTAATGCTGCAACATTTAACACATTTTGAATGTTAACATAGTACAAACAGTTGCTAGATATCCAACCTATGAAGAAAAGAACCCAGTCCAAAGGTGCATATTCAACATGCAGTAAAGGAATTATGGAAATCCACACATACTTATTAGATCTGAATCTTCCCCTCCTCCAAGATACTGACATCAGAGAACCCATAATGATCTCATGATTTTTTTCTACACTGTGCGATAGATTAGATAAATAGAATGCATTGTATCCAATGGGGCCTCAGAGCAAGCAGAAAGCACTTATTTTCACACAAGTCAGGGCATTCAATTTTGGCCCATCTTCCCTACCCACTGTAGCCCCACCACCACCACTAACAGAGCTGTTCCTGGGAGGTGGGGAGAGGGAGATCCTCAAGAACAGCTATGAGATATGGCACCAAGGGGTGGAGTAAGTAGGGAAATGCAGCAAAAATGTGACACTGTTCCTTCCATGAGTGTCATAGCTTTCTGCTTGTGCAAAGCCACCAATGTATACAACCTAGGGCCTTGCTAGACCTGCCGGGATAAGCCGGCAGGGAGGCGGGGCGACGGTGCACTGACGTTAGCGCGCGCCGCCCGGGCTTCCAGACGCGAAACGCGCAGGGACATCGGGATCCCTGCAGCGTCCGCCATTTTTTAAAAAGTTTAAAGGGGCCACGTGCGTCCCGAAGACTCCGGAGAGTTAACCCCCCCATCCGCTCCCAATCCCTTCCTGATCTTTCTCTCCCTCCGTGTCCCATGTCTTCTGTCCGTCGAGGTGATGTTTGCCCTGTCCTGGACGGGGTTGCACTCCCCCTAAAGGATCGGGTCCGTAGTTTGGGGGTGCTCTTGGATCCAGAACTGTCACTTGAGGCACAGGTGAACTCAGTGGCAAAGAGCACCTTTTATCAGCTCAGGTTGATATACCAGCTGCGCCCTTATCTGGACAGAGATAGCTTAGCTACAGTTATCCATGCTCTGATAACCTCTCGTTTGGACTACTGCAATGCGTTATACGTGGGGCTGCCTTTGAAAACGGTCCGGAAACTTCAACTGGTGCAAAACAGGGCAGCACGCTTACTAACAGGGACTGGCCGACGAGACCACATTACGCCAGTCCTTTTCCAGCTTCATTGGCTGCCAGTCCAGGTCCGGGCCCGATTCAAAGTGCTGGTATTAACATTTAAAGCCCTAAACGGCTTGGGGCCAGGTTATTATTATTATTATTATTATTATTATTATTATTATTATTATTTATATAGCACCATCAATGTACATGGTGCTGTACAGAGTAAAACAGTAAATAGCAAGGCCCTGCCGCATAGGCTTACAATCTAATAAAATCATAGTAAAACAATAAGGAGAGGAAGAGAATGCCAACAGGCACAGGGTAGAGTAAGCAGGTACAGGGTAGGGTAAAACTAACAGTATAAAGTCTGCACAACATCAAGTTTTAAAAGCTTTAGGAAAAAGAAAAGTTTTTAGTTGAGCTTTAAAAGCTGCGATTGAACTTGTAGTTCTCAAATGTTCTGGGAGAGCGTTCCAGGCGTAAGGGGCAGCAGAAGAAAATGGACGAAGCCGAGCAAGGGAAGTAGAGACCCTTGGGCAGGCGAGAAACAAGACAGTAAGGAGGAATACACTGTTATTGTGCTGTAAAGAATCATATATCAAACCAATGAGAGGGAATACAATGTTGTTGTGCTATAAAAGTCTAACCATACCAAAAATAACCAGTACCAAATGAACCAAATGTGTTTTGATGTACAATTTTCCTCAATGGTCTAGTAAAAGGGATGTCATTTAGTATATAGTATGCCCCAAAATGAACAAACACGTGTATACGAACACTTTGGCTGTTTCTACACCTGCCTTTCCCCCCAGGATCGTTCCTGTGCATCTAAATGCCACACAGGGGATCCCGGGAGCAGGCAGAAACGATCCCTCCATTTTCCTGGGATAACTCTTAGGTGTAGAAAGGTCCGTTGTATAGAACACATTCAGCACAATTGCCCATGGAATTGCTCCTCCTCTACACCACTGCAACGTGGGCAGGATCTACACTACTACTGCTTTATAACAGTATTGAAGTGCAGTGACAACTGTTGAGGCCCAGGTCACATTCCATATACCATTTTCAAACTGTTTTCATAGTGTTATAACCTGCTTGGTGTAGATCAGTCCTGCTTATTCACCTGACTTTCGTTCTGGTGGTGAGAAGGAGGAGAAGTAGAGGCCTCTGCCTACTTGCTCCCTTGCTCTCTGCCTGTCAAGTAAGCAAGTGGTAGCAATGAGGAGGAGGAGGAGGATGAAGAGCAGAAGCAGCTCATGACCATGGTGGCAAGAAGATAAGGGAGGATGTCTTGCTCAAGGGCCCTCCAAAACCTGCTCAGAGGTAGTGCATACAGCCTTGCAAGCAACAGCTTCCTGGAAGGCAGGTACAACATGATCCTCTCCATGCTGGGAATAGCCGTACCTATTGAATTGGGCCAGTGCCGATGAAGAACATACTAACATCCACATAAAAAGAACTTGAGATTTAAGAAGTTCAAACCTGGGAGAAAGCAAAAGGGACAGATTCATCCCATCCCTACTCATAATTGATATGTTGCCTATTGTATATTTGGGCGTCCATCTCCAAATGCAGCGTATCATGGGAGGAGCAGCCCTCAATCTGCAGGGGAGACCATCCCTCTTCTCTCCCCTTCCACCATCCAGCCCAGAGCCTCCCATGTTCATGTAACCTCCACACATGCACACTCCCAGCCTTGCTTCTCACTGACCCATTGTTCAAAGCAATGCCTTAAACAGCTCATATTTTGTTAATTGTACAAGCCTAATGGAGGAATGTATTGGCAAGAAGGGGTAATGGCCATCAGGCCGGCAATAAAACAAAATTAATGGTCCGTAGGAAGAAATCATGTCCACTTAATATCAGCTTTGAAACTCTAATAAAATAATGGGATACCAGTGGCAGCTTCTCTCTCTCTCTCCCTCTCTCTCCCACACACACAGACACACAAGTGCATGCAGATTGCTTACACTACGTTAAATCACTCATAAAGCAGACCCCATTCAGTCGAAGCTCACAAGATCCTTCAGGGAACACAGTAGACCGGAAACATTTAGTGTAAGGATCATTACCGACATGCGCAGCTGTAGTAACACCCACAAGATCCAGCCCAGAGGCAACGCAGGAAAAACACACACACCCAGAATAGAGTATGAGGTCTCCATTAGTGCTTCTCCAGCCCTTTAAGAAACACCACACAAGCATGCTATTGGTATGTCATCTGGAAACCCAACTCTTCAGTAGGCATGTCTAGGGAGAGATGGGCAGGCAAAAAAGAAAAGAAAAGGGGGAATTCCTTTCTGCATGGCCACAGCGTGATCAAACTATGGGTTATTCTAGATGGAATACTTAAAATTCCTCTGTCTGGCAACCTGACAGAAACTCCGCCGCTCTGTATTACCAATCAAATGCAGATGTGGAGTAAGAACAAACACTACCCCGCTACATAGCCAGCTGCTACGGCTCCTTCTGTGGTCACATCAAATTAACGTTAAATTAACAGCAAGTCTAGAAAGTTTGCGTTATTGCCACCAATTAAGAGCTGTCGTGAACGGTCCATGTATTTACTTTAAATACACTGTAGCTTTGCAGAAGCATGCCGTGGACGGCACTTCTTGCATTTCATGGACTTTGGGTCTGTTGACCAGTTATCTCACTCTATGCACATTTACATGCATGCATGCACATGCAATATAAATGTGCCCATCACCCCAGGGGACACAGGAAGCTGCCGTTTACCAGGTCAGACTATTTTTCCATTTATCCCGATACTGTAGGGCAACCACTGCCCCCACCCCCAAAAGAGAGGATAAGATTTGCATAATGTTTGCATGGATGAATTAATATGTAGAGATGCAAATTAAGAAGTCATGAGTATAAATGTAACTGAAATGCAAGACATCCCACCAGTACGGAGAAGATGGTGACCAGGTGGGCTGTGTGCCGGCTGTCTCAGGGCTCATCTACATCAAGCAGGATATTCCACTATGAAAGCAGTATGGAAGCGGTATATAAAAGGCAGGAGCCACACCGAGCAGGATATCCCGGTATGAAAGCGGGATACGGTATGTGTCAATGGGCTCCAGCAGTTGTCAGTGCACTTCAATACTGCTATAAAACAGTAGTGTGGCTCCTGGCTTTTATATACCGCTTTCATAGTGGAATATCCTGCTTGGTGCAGATGAGCCCTGTCTGCTGACCAGGTACTCTCTGTTGATGGGCAAATTCAAGGCCTCTTCTGCTCTCCCTTTTTATGGTCCTTTATTTTTAAACTAGACTTGGACTAGACGGCCTTTCAGATAGAGGATGTCTTCAAACACCGGACAACCGGTGCATGTTTAGACAGAAACATGCTGGCTGGGGAATGCTGGAAGTTGTAGGATTATTAATTTTTGTCTAAACCTGCATAGGATTGCATCCTGAAGTGTTTTTAATGGCCTGTATTTTATGGTTTAATGGTGTTTAATTCTGTGCATTGCCTTGAATGCATTTTAGCAAACAACAACAACATAAACATGTTAATATACATAAAATAAATAAATAAATAAATAAATATCCCCCTTTTATGGATTGGTAATTAGAACATTATTTCCCCCTAATAAAATAACAAAAGATACCTCCTCCCTATTAGCTGCTTATCTGCAGCTGATATTACAGAGTCTTCATGTTCAAATAACTGTCTAGGTAAGCTGTTTTTTCCCCATATTACTTTTCCTTGTAGAATCAACTGCTTAAAGGAAACCTAGTTGTTTTACCTCATAACTTCCTCATCAGTAGACCTCATCATTAATCATGTTACAGTTAGAAATCGACTTTGCACAGTTGATGTGTGTGTTGTTGTTTTTAAAAAAATCAGTGAGGAAGGAAACCTGCAAACACTTGATGCATTTAAGCTGCAGAATTATTCAAGTCTAAGTATTTATCTGATGAGACACAGCGGCCTTGTTTTCAGCTGTGCCATACATTAAACACTCATCCTTGTGTAACACAGAAGCTTGCAATATCCAAAACACACAGGGTTTTGATAAGGCTTTCCAATGCACTTAGTATAAAATGCAAGGAACAGTTTATAAGCTGGACGGTATGCTGTTAGCAGAAGTGGCTGAATAAAGAAACCTGACTCCAGAAAGAGGAGCTTGGCAAACATTACTGAATCATAAACAGATAGTTCCCTAGCTATACAACCAGAACTACAAAACAGCAGAGCAAATCAAGCTGGACTCCTACCAGAACAAAACTACCACTACTACAGAACATAATGAACAGGTTAGCTGTTTTATACACACAAAATCCAGGGTAAAAAGAAATTTATTTGACTCCACCAGTAACTACAAATACCCAAATCACAACTCAAAGGGTTTAGATAAATGTCCGGAACGGCTACTCAGTCTGAGGTGACATGCCCTAAATTGTTTTCTCTATCAACCCAATCACAGTAAACGATTTAACCTGTATTAAGAATAATTTAACCCAGAATGCCTGCTTCAAGGATGCTAGATATTAGGAAAAGATATGTTCGATGGACGGACGTAGGAGAAATTCATTTTTTAAGAGAAACAGACCTAATTTTCACTTCCCAGACTATTGCAAGACCAAAATGCAGTTATGCTTTGGATTATACGCTTTTTCCAAATTTTGCAGTTCTCTGCTCCAAAAGAAGTTATCCCCAAAATGCACATTGTAGTGAAAATACACACAGAAATGCTTATTTTGGGTAAAAAAATAAATACGAAAAGCATATTTTAAGGGGGAAATGTATACAAATGTGCATACTTAAGGGGCAAATTAGTATAATTTAAATGAGCATGTTCATGCTTTTTTTTTTAATCACAGAATACCCAACAGACTTGCAACTGAACATATCTGAAACTGACCTGGACCAGAAACAGACATCCATCGGTAGTTCAATGCAGGGACTCAGTTTTACATATCATTAGCTGAAATAAGCTTTTTATACTGTGGACACTTATGGCATTGGTGATGAGCACGAGTGGTCTGATTTGTTTTCCCTTCCTTCATTCCTACTTGAGCAATCAAAGTACCTCAGCCATTCATGTTCTGATAAACTACTCTGGGAAGTAAGCTTTCATCATCGGGAGCAGGGGAGTTATTTATTTATTTATTTAGAGTATTTTTATCCCGCACCTCAGCCAAAAGGCTCTCGGAGCGGCTTACAATGTATCAATAAAGAAGACAGTCCCTACCCTCAGGCTTACATTCTAAAAAAAAAGACATGACACACAAGGAAAAGTGGATGGGGAGGGAAGAGGGAACGTTAGGAGATAGTTTCTGATCTCAGAAAAATACCATACAGCTAGGTTAAAAAAAAAAAAGTATCCAAAATTTGGAGCCTGCCCACAGCTTTATTACAGTCATTTCCAATTATTATAGATCACGCAATAGTTTAAAACAGAAAAAAACCATACAGAATAGAAGTAAAAGAAATGAAGAAAACAAGAATTAAAAATTACAAAAGTTCAAAACTACATAAAGACAGCAGGACTCTCCACTAATCCGCAAATGCCTGACAGAAGGAAGATGTTTTCATTTGTTTAGGAAAGGGGACCAGAGAAACAAACACATGAACTTCCTGGGGGTAGGGTGGCCATGTGTCCTACTTTACAGGGTACAATCTTCTATTTGAAAGGATGTCAGAGAACAGTCCTTTATTTGAAGACATCATCTGCTGGAAGAACTGTCCAGTCTAAGTCTGGCTTGAAGGTAAAGAACCTTATGAAGGGAAACCAGCAGGACTGGAGCAGCACACTGAGCAAGGCATACAGGTAACCTAAGCCAGATCTACACCTTGTGCCAAATCATTACGAGCCCATCATGGTAACGCTATTTCCTTCTTGTGCATTTATACCTCATAGGACACAATGACATCTGTTGTGGCATTTGGGGGTAATGTGCAATAGAAAACAGAAAATAAAAACAGGGAAGTGGCATATGGAATGTGTAATGTGTCCAACAGTTATCAGTGCACCTCAATAGTGTATATCTAGCCCTGGTCACAGTCTTTACCCCTATGGTGAAAGATATTGTATTTGTGTTGAAATGATAGCAATTATTTCTACATTTGCTTCTACACATATTTATTAGTATGTACAAATGTTATGCAAATATGTGTCCTGTTCTACTCTTTTCGTTTTTGTTTCAGTGATGTTTTTCCTCTTTGGGGGGCAATCCATAAGCATCCACCCTACTTGGGGGAGAGCATTCCACAACTTTTGAGCCACCACAAAAAAGGCCTTGCTCATGGTAGGTGATTACTGTACTTTCCTCACAGAGCAAATCCAGAGCAGAGCGTCATTGGTTCATCTCAAGAATAGGGGGTGGGCTCTCATGAGAGAAAGTTTTTCTTGTGATAGTTGTGGTATAAGTCAATGCTAAACAACTTCTACCCTGAGGACCACTTTCTCCCACTTGAACTTGTCTGCCAATTACAATTCTTAAGAAGTACTCATCTATGTGCCCTTGCCCTCAGGCAGAGAGGGCTTCTCAGTGTTGGCACGCAAACTATCAAACTCCTATCCTATACCCATTCATCTGACACCACTTTTATCTTTTAGACACCAGGTGAAATCTTTCCTTTTCCCAAATGTCATTAATGGCTCTTAATGGTATGGAAGTTTCATAGCCTTGGCTTTATATTTGACTCCTCGCTCTCCTTTATTCCTCATATTGAGGCAGTAGCTAAATCTTGTCGTTTTTTCCTGTATAATATTGCCAGGATTTGATCATTTTTGTCTGTCTCTTCTGCCAAGACGCTTGTTCATGCGCTGGTTATTTCACGGTTGGACTACTGCAACCTTCTTCTCTCTGGCCTTCCTTCTTCTCACATCAGTCCGTTGGTTTCTGTTCACCACTCTGCCGCAAAGATCATCTTCTTGGCTCGCCGCTCTGACCATGTTACTCCGCTTCTGAAATCTCTTCATTGGCTTCCAATTCACTTCAGAATCCAATATAAACTTCTCCTGTTGACCTTCAAAGCTTTTCACGGTCTAGCTCCTTCCTATCTCTCCTCTCTCATCTCACACTATTGCCCCGCTCATGCTCTTCGCTCCTCTGATGCCATGTTTCTCGCCTGCCCAAGGGCCTCTACTTCCCTTGCTCGGCTTCGTCCATTTTCTTCTGCTGCCCCTTACGCCTGGAACGCTCTTCCAGAACATTTGAGAACTACAAGTTCAATCGCAGCTTTTAAAGCTCAACTAAAAACTTTTCTTTTTCCTAAAGCTTTTAAGACTTGATGTTGTGCGGACTTTATACTGTTAGTTTTACCCTACCCTGTGCCTGCTTACCCTACCCTGTGCCTGTTGGCATTCTCTTCCCCTCCTTATTGTTTTACTATGATTTTATTAGATTGTAAGCCTATGCGGCAGAGTCTTGCTATTTACTGTTTTACTCTGTACAGCACCATGTACATTGATGGTGCTATATTTGTTCTTTGCCTACTGTTTCTATTTTGCAATTAACTTCTGTTTTTACTGATTTAGGTTTTATCATTTTAACTGCTGCCATGGGCATCTGCTGGATTTTTTCCTGGGAAAGGATCACTTTATCAAACAATCTTCAACTCGCTTAAACCCTATTGAACTTGCTTCCAGCTTGTGATTTATTACACTGGTACGAAGAGAGTAGGCATATTTCATCACCTACAGCATAACCAATGAGCAAAGCTGCTGCTGTGGTCCATGTTAATTTCATCACCCACAGCATAACCAATCATCACCTACAGCATAACCAATCACCAAATCTGCTGCTGTGGTCCAGGTTAATTGTAGCCTGCAGTGTCTCAAGAATGGCTTGTAAATAGCTAGAGACAAGCAGTTACTACCGAAGACATACAAGGTAATACCAAGAGAATAGTAAGCAGGGCCTTACTGTAAAAGGAAGCAGACTGAAGTTAGATTTACAGGGCCTAGCCAGGTGTTTGCCTTCTCAGGGAGATTTTATTGCCACACTCAAAAATAGTTATTTTAGGGCAGGCAGCTGAGATTTGTATGGAATATCACTGCATTATCCATCCCTTTTGGTTTCAGATGACATCGTCTGGCACAGTGCTTACAAGCCAGCCCTTGTCCTCTGTAAAATAATAATAAAAATGCCTTTCCTTAAACAGTGCAATTTTCATAATACAAGGCAAAGGCTGCACATTTTCAACTGAAGATATGCCATTACTATTCTAATTAATCTATGTTGGGGCTGGTTATTTAAGAAGCAGAAAACATAGCCCTCACTCCCTCACTTGTGCATCGTGACACAAGTGCACCGCAAACGCTTGCTAATAAACTCAAGTAGCATATCTTTGTAAGCTATTTCCTGTTTCAAGTTTAAAGCAAAAGGAGCCGTCCTGCAACTCACCCTAAATTTATTTATTAATTATTTATTTAAAACATTTATATCCCGCCCTATATCAATAAGATCTCAGGGCGGCGTACAGATAAAAGCACACAATATAAAACAGTAAATATACACAGCTAAAAACAAATTAAACCATAAACCAAGTTAAAACAATATATGATTTAAAAGCAGTAAAACTATTAAAACAGTTAAAACAATGTGCCAACTTAGTGAAGCAATTGTAGAAAAGAGGGCTTTCCAAGTGAGGAAAATAAAAAGGAGCAAGACTGTAGCACAGCACTGCTACTATGCTGGGGCAGGGAGAGGCCATGTATGCTAAGAATCCAGAGACATCACTCCTAGATCTTCTCTGAAACAAGGTCTGACCCCAAACATTTTGGGCATGCAAGTAGAACTAAAATGAAATCCTCCCGATCTGCATCAGCCAAATTCAATAGGTACAGCTATTCCCAGTCCGGAGAGGACCATGTTGTATCTAATTGCTTTAGTACTCCCTTAACTTTATTGTCATCCAATAGTCCAATTGCTTCCCTATCTGTTTTCCTGCTGCTGATATATTTTTAAAAATTCTTTATTGTTGGCCTTGATATTATTAGCAATGTGCTCTTTAAAATGCTTTTTTGCAACTCTTATTGTTTGCTTGCATCGCCTTTGTGCAAGCTTGTGCTCCTTTTTATTTTCCTCACTTGGGCAAGACTTCCATTTTCTGAAGGAAGCCCTCTTTTCTACAATTGCTTCCTTGACACTGCTTGTTAACCATGCTAGTGACCTCTTGGACTTGGTGCTAACTTGTGGAATACATTTTAGTTAAGCTTCTATTATTGTGCTTTTGAGCAAGCTCCATGCATTTTGCAAGGATTTAACCCTCTGGATTCCCCCTTTCAACTCTGTTTTCACCAGTTCCCTCATTTTAGAGAAGTTTCCTCTTTTGAAGTCAAATGTGACGACGTTGAACTTCCTGGACTTCCACTGGAGTATATATTGAATCTGATAGCACTGTGGTCACTGTTACCGATTGGTTCAACAGCATTTACATCTCGTACTAGGTCTTGGGCAACACCACTTAGGATTAAGTCCAGGGTCGCCTCCCCTCTGGTCGGTTCCATGACCAACTGTTCTACAGCACAGTCATTTAGGACACAGAGGAGGGCCAGGATCTCTTCTCGATCCTCCCAGAGTGCAGGACACGGAATAACGGGCTCAAGTTAAAGGAAGCCAGATTCCTGCCAGACATCAGGAAAAGCTTTCTGACTGTTAGAGCAGTATGACAATGGAACCAGTTACCTAGGGAGGTTGTGGGCTCTCCCACACTAAAGGCATTCAAAAGGCAGCTAGACAACCATCTGTCAGGGATGCTGTAGGGTGGATTCCTGCATTGAGCAGGGGGGGTTGGACTTGATGGCTTTGTAGACCCTTTCCAACTCTGCTATTCTATGATTCTATAAGAAATCTAACCTCCTTGTCATGACTAGATATGCATTTATCCCGTCAATGTGAGGATAATTGAAGTCACCCATTATTACAACACCTCCTCATTTGGAGGCCTCCCTGATTTTGTTTTCCATCTCAAGGTCACCCTGAGCATTTTGATCTGGGGAACAATAGCATGTTCCTAGCACTAAATTAGATATGGGGCCCTGTATCGTCACCTGCAGCACTTTTGTGGAAGAGTCTGCCCTGTTTAAGTGCTCTAGTCTACTTGACACAATGCCCACTTTGACGTACAGAGTAACACCGCCCACAGTATGCCCTTCCCTGTCCTTCCTGTAGAGTTTATATCCAGGGATGACCATATCCCACTGGTTCTCTCCATTCCGTCAGGTTTCTGCAATGCCCACTATGTCCAGGTTCTTCTTTGAAACCAAGCACTCCAATTCTCCCATTTTGTCTCAGAGGCTTCTACATTTGCATAGAAACACCTATACATGGTGTCCCTCCCCAGATGTCTCTGGCATGTCCCTTTTTCATTGTTGCACTTTAGCCTCTTTGATTGGCTGTCATGTTCTATCCTGTACTCATGGCCTATTTGCTCCCATTCTACAATGGGACAATCAAAAACATTTTCATTTTCATCTCCTTGAGATGATTTAACCTGAACCACATGCTTCCCAGCTCCTGTTGGCTTTCCCCCAGACTTTGCCAGTACCCTCCAAACATCTATTTAATTTGCATCCCCAGCGATCAAGACATTTATTAGACACTAAAAAATGCCCCTTGCTTACCAAACAACTTATTCCCAAGATAAAATATCACGCTCCCTCTCCCACAAGCCTGACTTACAACCTCATCCCGGGAATGTTGTCAGTGCATTCTTGTGAAATGTTTTCAAACCTCACTTCTAAAGTATGGCTTTTGTCAAGGCTTTCTAGCCTTCAAAAGTTCTCTCCCACATGAAAAAACACACAAAAGTTCAATGAAGGGGATTCTACAGGAAGAATTATTCAAGATGCATAAATCTCATAAATCTTTAACCCTCCTTCAAAATAAGCAGCACTTTTATCTTTAGAAGTTGGAGGTGGGGGTGGGGAGAAATTCACGTGAAATGAAGAAAAAAATCCTATTAATTACATGTCCTTTTCCTACTGTCCCTGGAGACAGAAGTCCATTCTACTTCATCTACAATACTTCAATCTATGCTACCACCCAAATCTGATTTAGAGGTTTCACAATTTATCTGTTGGGGATAATTATGGGGTTATATGCAAAGAGGAAGAAAAGAAAAAGAACTGGTAAACATCCTACCCAAATGGAAAACAAACCAAGGACTCAAAATTTGTGAGTAAAGTCAGCATGTTTGAAAAAAAAAAGTTTTATTTTTGTGATTATGTATATTTAAATTCTATTGTTCTCATTCTTGCAAGCTACTCTGAGATCATTGGTGAAGGGCACTGTATAATTCAACCAGTGCTGTTGCTAACTTTCTAGGTTGCATCCAGACTTAGTCATACTTAGAGGAGACTCATCAAGTCATAACTCACTTTAGTCATATTAATTTCAAAGGGTGTACACTAAGTATGACTAAGTCTGGATCCAACCCACTAAATTCTACTCTACTTCTTATTTATGCAGTGTAAAGGAAAGGAAATTTACACAACACTGCAATTCAACAGCCATGAGCTTTGAGAGCTCAGATGGATTTCCTTGGTCGTAAAGGTGGACTGAAGTATATCAAACGTTCCCTGCCCCAGTAGATTTCTCTGCTCACAGGGGGTCAGGACTGGCTGCAGAATTGGACAATGACCCTTTAAGAAGAGGACAGCTCCTCAGAGGGAGTGGAATTAACATCAAATCCTGACCTTCCAGTCTTCAGAAGGACTTTGCATGTCGCTGAGACAACAGCTCTTCCTGAGTAAGTTTTAGCTATCATAGATCTGTCCAGGGTCCTGAAAAAAACAGGGAGGTGTGATGCTGAGAATTCTGTTCTATTTAAGCCTGATGGGATTTTGCAGCATTTCTGTTCTGATAAGTGGCAGTGACTGTGGTGGAACCCACCCACCGACCCCGACGATTCTGAAAATGTTCACATTTTTGTTCACTTTAAGTAGACACTTTAAAAAAATGTGTCCTGTGATTTGCTGAAAAGGCATTTGTGCAAATGGGATCTTGATTTGAGGGGAGAAAAAACATGCAGTTTGCGCAAATTGCTGCCACTAAAACAAACAAACAAACTGAAATCGATGTATTGGATCTACTTGCTACAGATTGAGTTCACATCAGTGGGGGAAAACCAGTAAAATCAGTTATGATTCCACCCCCAAAACGGATATCCTAGGCTATCTTAGAGCAATGATGCTTCATCTTGTTTTGAACCCAAAGATCATGGATTCCTCCACGACCATCTTAAGCAATTAAATTCATGTATAGAATGTAATTGGAAATCTCCAAAACAATCAACCAAAGAGCAGCAGATAATAAAATTTGAGAGACTAGCACGTATAAATTGACTTAGCAAGTGCGTTGAGCTAGGAATCCTAACTCAAAGAATGGCATTACTGCACCATGGTTTTCATTTATTTCCTATGCTGAAGCTCTTAAAACCTATGATAAAATTCCAACCAGTTTTTGATTAATACACACATACACACAAAATGACATAGATTTACACATGTTCTTTTTATATGTTGTATAACGTGCAGTTTTATTTTTAGTGCTCCTACTTAGGATGTTTTACTGTAGATGTTCCACAAGCGTATCAGTAAATTTATAATGACTGGATTCCTTTGCTTCTTTGGTAATTTTGATTTATTATTACGTATGTTCTTTTTCTACTTTTTTGCCTTTATTTTGTTAACTTTATTTTGAAATAAAATAAAATTCCACTGGAAAAAAAATAGTGCAAATGTCAAACTGATTTTTGTTCCTGCACTTGTGTATCAGCTTTAAAAAAATAGAAGAAAATTTGCTTCTGGGCTGAATATTAACAGCATCCTGAGGTGGTCTTACCTTCAGGGTGCAAGCTCCAAGCCAAACACCAGTTTGATTTCTACCTTCAGTTATTGGCTTGGTTATTCGCTTTCATGGAAAAACATGTGCGGATGTCTAACCATTTCACAAAGAGCAGAGAGGAGGGGAAAGGAAAGGAAGTGGCGAAATACATGAGAATTCTTGTATGGTAGCTTCTGTACTATAATCCTACTCTTCTGGATCAAACTTCCCCCTTCAGTCTCTGACAGGGAACCTCCATCAGGGTTCCAGGGGCCAAGAAGAGACATCAATATCTGCAGATTATTATTTTTTGCCCTGACAAGCTTGACAGCAAGTTTGCTAATTTACACCAATTAAGAGTAACGGGAAGCAGAGGGCCTGGTTACATAGAACTAGTTACTGTAGAGCCATGATAACATTTCATACAAACTAAGGCTCAGATTCCTAGCTACAGCCATTTAGAAGGGGTCAGTCTAAACCAGTCTCTCCACAGTAAAGTCTGCAATGTGGAAATTGTACTCCACCAAGAGGATTGCTAGGCCTGGGTTGATGGAGCCCGGGCCCTGAATCTATTTCCCAGGGCCCCGGGTATATAGCCAAGAGCTCTGAGTATCCATTGATACCAATGGAAGATTTCTTTCTTAGCTAAATTGACACACACATCAATTATCAATGGGGAATTGTAGTTGGGACGGAAGGGATAACTCTCCCCACATGCTGGAACACACCTCCAAAATTCCTCCCCTCATATGGCAATTAAACTGGGGTGTGTGTGTGTGCCTTTGGGGTTAATGGAAACCTTTCTTCTAAGCTTGATTGTATGATGGAGGGGCAATTTCCCCTCAAAAAGGGAGAGAGAGGGGGGGAGAGGGGGGAGTGGGGGAGAGAAGTGGAGGGAAGGGACAGCACGAGATTGTAAATTAATTGTAATTGAGGAAGAGCTACTAATTTTGGATGAAGTGCAAATTAAAGGAATAATTCATTTTATTTGAGATGGTTTGGTTAAGAAAATTGGTCAGCTGGCTTTGCTTGCCATGAAATTTCAATAAATGCTAGATCCTCCCCCACCCACCCAAGAATTTGCATCTATAGATTTTATACACGGCCTAGGAGCCAAAACTTTTTAGTGCCTAGTAATGCCTCTAAAATCGCACCTCAACTTTTATGTGTGTGGAGGCCGTTCACCTGAATTAGGGCAGCTACTTACACATTGCCAAAAAAGGAGGAAATGCCAAAATATAAGAGATAGATTTGCATAACATTTGTATATGCTAATCCAGATTCAAGTGCAGAACTAATTACTCTAATTTAAATGGAAATGCACATCTCAGCACAGTAGGGAAGACCAGGTGCCCTCTGTGTCTGCCTGCTCAGTCTGTTGTCCAGGTTCAAACTATTAACGGCCAGCTTCAAGGCCCCTGGACACGCTCTTCTTCTGCTTCCTTCTTTCTAAACCAGATTCGGACTGGGCAGCTCTTCAAGTATAGGAGAAGTGGGAAATATTTTTCAATCCAAGGGCCAAATTCCCATCTAGTAAAGGTTTTGAGGGGTGCGTTCCACCTGCGAGTAGGGCCAAAGGGAAATTGGGTGGTGCCAAAATGTAATCCACTCCTAGGCTCTGGCCATTTTCCCATCTCACCTCATGATTGTGGAACTCTCCCCGTCCACATCTTCATATGGAACCAGAGTTGGTCAGATTTAGACGAGGCCTGAAAACCTGTTTGAGTTGGAGCCATAGGTGTTGATGTATGGAGTGAGGAACATTCAGTTTGTTTTTGTTTGTTTTAATTGATTGGTTGTGAATTAGTTTAATTTCTGGTGAGTAGTTTATCTAATGTGTATTTATTGATTTTCATTTATATTGTTTTTTGTAAGTTTTGGTTAATTGGAATGGACTCTGGTATAGACAGCAATATAAATTTGTAGTATCATCATCATCATCATCATCATCATCATCATCTCCTCCTCCTCCTCCTCCTCTTCCAGCAGGCCTACCCAGATGAATTTTAAACCTAAGAATTTTAAGATGTTGTGATTGTTATTTTAAAAATTGTATCAGTTTTATATGCTCTTTTAACCAGTTTTATGTATTGTATTGATGTATTTAATGTTGTTCCCCGCCTCGATCCAGATGGAGAGGCAGGTAAGAAAAACAATATGTTGTTGTGGTGGATGTTCTTACCCAGCCCCCTTCCTTAGGTGTTTTAGTAACACAAAAATTGAAATCTGTCACTAATCAGGCACTGTATAGTAGTTCCCAGACTTCTAAAGAACCTTTGCATGGTGTGAGATTTCAAGCACAAAGGTCTTCATATCTCTAAACTAAACATATTTATGTCCACCAAAACTCCTACAGAACCACAAAATGATTGTTGCCTCTTAGGTCAGTTTTTACTGGCTATAATTGTTTTCCGCAAGCCTTGAGGGCAAAAGTCAAAGCTCTGAGCCTCGAAGCAAGTCCACCTCGCTTTCATGGCAATGCCACAAAATGCTGAATAAGAACTTTGCCAATAAAAGCTACCAATTAAAAACGGCTTAAGTGCTGAAGTATTTGAAATATAATAAGCTGTAAGAATTTTGGCATATTACCACGACTGAGAAATGGCAGTTTGATTTTATCAGCCTGAAACTGACGATGACGCACCCAGATCTTATTAATCTCAACACCTCACTTCACTTTGCGACTTCCGACGTCTGTTTTTGGATCAACGTGGTCAAGATCTGGAGACGCAGCCCCAGGCATTTCGAGCAGGGATGTTCGAAACTCTACTGAAAAATACTGCGAGTAGGAATATTGCTGAAGGAAAAGGGGGTGGGGCCAAAATAACAAAAATGCCAGCATATTTCAGCTTGAAGCACTTCCTGCATGTAACTAAGCCTTCAGAGAGGCATTTCAGCCTTATCCAATGGGGGTGGGGGAAGCCTGCAAAACCCGGGAAACAATCAGTGATTGACAGGACAAGGGTGGGGCCAGGGAAGGGGTGGAGTGTTCTGGCAAACCCCTGAAGACAGGATGGGGACCTCAAGTGGTCCAGATTTGGCCTGCATGCCTAAGGGTCCACACCCCTGCTTTAGTTGAATCACAGAATCATAGACTAGTAGAGTTGGAAGGGGCCTACAAGGCCATCGAGTCCAACCCCCTGCTCAATGCAGGAATCCACCTCAAAGCATCCCTGACAGATGGCTGTCCAGATGCCTCTTGAAGGCCTCTGTAGAATGCTTCTTCAGTGGCTCCAGCCCTTGTTGGAGAGTCATAGAATCATAGAATAGCAGAGTTGGAAGGGGCCTACAAGGCCATCGAGTCCAACCCCCTGCTCAGTGCAGGAATCCACCTTAAAGCATCCCTGACAGATGGCTGTCCAGATGCCTCTTGAAATTCAATAGCAACTCCTATTCTGAGTTCTGCATTCATTCTGCTTCAGCCTGACTGGCTAAGAAATTCTAAACGGGTAAGCAACTGGAAACAAATATAAACAACAAAACAGAACTAAGCCCACAGCTCAGTTTTCCCCAACTCAGTTTCCTCTAGATCTTTAGACTAAAACTGCCATCATCCATGACCATTGGCCATGCTGGCTTCAACTGATGGGGGTTGTAGTCCAAAAGCATATCCTATTGGGGAGAAGGTTGCTGCCATAAATTCTCCATCCTGGGTCCAAGAAGGCTATTTTTGAATTACAGCTATGTGGTGGTGTTTTTTTTAAAAAAGTTAGCCTTTCAAAAATATTTCTGCATCTACTTAAAATGTTGCTTTGTCACAAGGATTAGAGGGTTACAAATGGGGTAGGGGGCAAAATTTGTTCCGTTCACATTTTAATATGAACTTACCTAATTTTGCACTTTCGAACCACTCTATGAACCGAAACTCAGTGACCCATCAAATTTTACACTTCTCCAAATTTTGCAATGGAGTCCTCCCATTAAATGTAGATAGCAGGTGATTTTTTTGAAAAAGGTATTCTGTTAGGAAAACTGATTTCAAAAACATGGATATTGGGTAAAAATTCATGCCTTAGAAGAAATGTGCACAAAAATGCCTATGATTTTCTACATGAGTAATAATAATAACAACAACAACAACTTCAGGATGAATTGAATTTAAATGAATTGAAGACTGGAAGAACTGAACCTAAGGTTGGACAAATGAGAAACGAAGAGAAACTGAAATGGATAGATTTATCAATCCCTAGTTGCATACCACAAAGACGACTTCTAAAATAGAAAATGCGATGAAGGCGCACAGTGTGGAATTTAGACTACTCCTTAATTCAAGGGATTGATTGCTAGGAGGGGAAATGGTTTCAGATAAACACTCATTTTCCCACATGGTGTCCCACAGTTCTACTGAGAAATACCTGCAGCAAACTCTGCGTGGGAAGGGTGAACATTTATCAGTAATTGTACATGTTTAAACAAAACATAAAAGGAAATGAATAAGTAATGAGACCATTGCAGCCCCCCTAAAGGTGGTAACAAAGGAAATAAATAAAAGGACGTCTACTGTGTAATGTTTAGTAAACACAACTTGGCCCTGGAAATGCTAATATTTGTAACCTTGCCCCACTGAGTAACTCCATAAACATAATACCTCTGTTTTAACACCATACTCATTTTCTTCCGACTTTGGTGGGGCCTGTCTTAACCCATTCCATAGCCAAAGAGTTTGCGTTATTTGATTATTGTTATGGCTTCTACAGTATCAAAGGATTTGGGGTGGGGATGGAGAGGGGTCTCTGAGATTCCACGAGCTCTAAGCACTTCAGGCTTGCACTTCACCCTCCCAAAAGAGGGCATGGGTTTGCATAAAAATTGCGTATGCCAATCTACATGTCTAGATTCAAATTTAGAAATCATTACTACAGTGGAGGCTGGCAGCTCTGAAGCTGGTGGGGGTGAGAATCCATCCCATCCATACTCTGCCCAAGCACTGTCGGCCATCTTGGGTGGGCCATGGTTCAGAAAGGTGGTTCTACATACTTCAAATGAAATAAAGTTGTAGATGCTCACATTGGACGACAGCAAGATGGACTTGTGAATGGGGAAAGCATGGGGAATCAGCCTTGAATGATGACCTGTGCCAGTCTTCTCCAACCTGCTGCCCTCCAAAGGATTTGGACTGTAACTCCCATGAATCCCGGCCATCATAGACAATGGTCAGAAATTCTCGGATTTGTAGTCCAAGCCATCTGGAAGGCAACAGATTGGGGAAGGCTGTCCTATGCATACATACTTGGGAGTAAGTCCCAGTACAAATGACGAGATTGACTTCTGAATAAATGTGAATAAAGTTTGTGCTGGGGGTGACTTTTTAAAATCTGTGTTAGAAAGACAAATACAGAATGCTGTGAACACTTAGGGCTTAGCTAGACCTACCTTTTGTTCCACAATGGAGGAGGGAAGATCTCGCGTTGTGATTAACGTGAAATTCCTCCTCCGTTTACACGTGAGGCGTGACGACCTCAAGAAGAGAGGCGTCACACCCATCATTTTTTATTTTTAAAGAAGACGGGGCGTACGAACGCTCTTGCGCTGAAGGTAAGGTTTTTTTAGAATTTAATTTAGTTTCCCTGCTCCCCCCCCAACCCCGATGGGCGCAGCTCCTGGCTCCGCGTGAGTAATCGCGCGGAGCCGGGTCAAACCGCGGAAACGGGCCGCACGTTCCGCGGTCTCAGGCTCAGCCCGAGACTGTGAGAAAAGCAGGCCCAAAGGGGAGGGCTCTATCCTGGGGCAAGGGAGGGATGACCCCTCCCTGATCCCAGGATCCCTTGTGCGTCATCTGGATGCACAGGGCCGATCCCGGAGTTCGCCCCGGAATAAAGCCTGGTCTAGCTAAGGCCTTCGTCTTTCTTTCTTTTTTTAAACGGAGTTGGAGAGATCAAAAAAATCCTTGTAATCCTTGTGAAGCTGGACCATCCATCCTCTCATTTTAGAGGCTAAACAGGCAGACCATGTCTGCTTACTGTACACTGTCCAACACACTGATGACATTGAATGTTGAGTGGTAGTAGCTACTGCTCCTGTTTATTGTGTTACCATAGGGAAGAGTCTGTAGCGTAGCACCAGAACACATGCCTGGGATGAAAAATGCCCCAGGTTCAATCCCTGTTATCTCCAGCTAAAAAAGGATTTTAGATAGAAGACCTGGGAAAGACCCTGTAGAGCTACAGCCAGACGGAGTTGAAAATACTTGACCAAGGGTGCAATCCTATGCATATTTAGACAGAAAAAGAAGTCCTACAGCTCTCAACATTTCCATGGTCTTTTTTCGATCTAAACATGCCTAGGATTGCAACCTAAATGAACCAGTAGTCTGGTGTGTTGAAAGGCAGCTTTGTAAGGGAAGGCCACTAAGAGAAGGAACAAGTTGTGGTAGTGGTGATAGTGTATGCTTTAAGGTATGCTTTAAGGCAGATTCCTGCAAATGAGCAGGGGGTGGACTTGATGGCCTTGTAGGCACCTTCCAACTCTACTATTCTATGATTCTCCGATTCTACTGCATAAGATCCATGAAACAGAGAAAAGAAGGATGGAGCAGATCCTAGCATAAAACTGCCTCTGTATATGCAGGCCCTATTTCTTTGTACATGAATGCCACATCTTTTTGTATGTGAATGCCACAACTGTCTTCATACATCCTACTGATTTCTAGTGCTGCTGTGAAATTACACGGTTCAGTTTTACACTGGTATAGTGGTCTGTTTCTTACGTCTTGAACAAACTAACTTGAATTGGCGGGATTCAAAACTCTCCAAGATTTTTTTGTTTTGCAAAACAGAAATGTAGACAGTACTGTTTTTAAAAATACTGCTTTCCTCCTGTTCATAATTTTGCTGTGTGTGATTTATTAAAAAACAAACGAACAAACATTTCAAAGTCTTATCTTATAAGTTGCTTGGGGGCTCTTTCTGGGCTGGAATAGGACTCAGAAAGATCCTCAGCAGGGCAAAGATTCCCATATGCAGGTAGGAAAGCCAGTACTATAACATGCTGACACCACTGCAGGGAAAGGAATGGCTCTTTAGAATCTAAAGTTTAGATGGACCGGTCTTGGAACTTGTTTTAAAGATATATTATTACAGCCCAGGAAGGGGGCCCCTCTCTGGGCAGGAAGAGGATTCAGAAATAAATTTTTAAATAGATAACTTAATAACAAAAACAAACATAAAAACACTGGCAAAGAAAAGTGGAATCCCAGAATACAGTTCTGCCTAGAGATCCACTGCACATTTTAACCTGGTCTTGAAGTAACAATGTCTGGCGATTGCCAGACTTTTTTCTTCTATTTTTAAAGCTTCAGAACTTTCACATTTTATTCCCTTTGGGCAAGGACAGCTTCAGAATCCTTCTCCTGTTCAATGGATTGGTAACTGAAAAGGTCAACATGAGCCTGGGTTTTCTGCCATCTTCAGTCCTGAGGAGAAGCAGTTTTAAGTGGTCTCTGAGGTATAAGCACGTGCCATTCCATCTCTCAGAGGTTTTAGACTGAACTTGGTGCTATAGCATCAGGAGGGGCCGAGGACTGTTTGGGGCAGTTGGAATTTGGAAAGAACAGGAAACGACCCAGAGCAGTCGGATCTGCAGAACTCTGTACTCGGCTTGGGTGGCGGTTCAAAGCGTCTTTGGGGGTTGATGGCTTCTCTTATGTATTCCTCCTCGAACTGCAGGAATTATGCAAGACTCTGCAGTAAGCAAATATGGGGGTTCAGAATTTGTTCACACACTTTGGCAGAGTGGTGTCAGTGGAGCCTGGAGGAGAAGGCTATCAATGCCTACTAGTCCTGATGGTTAAGAGGCAGCAAGCCTGTATACACTAGATGTTGGGGAACATGGGTGGGAGGCAGGGCCGGTGCCAGACTATTTTGCGCCCTAGGCAAGGTGAGCTACTTTCATGCACCCCACCCCCCAAATGCCAACTTTGATTTTTAAGAACATATGTTTCCTGGAAAAAATAAGAAGCACAAAACTTGAAACTGCTAAATTTATTTTAAAGTGCAAGAAATACATCATGCCAATTATAGCAAACAAATTGGAAAGGAACGTCTATGGATCTAAAATGCATTATTAAATAGGAATATCACCTCCAAATCATCCCCCCCTCACACGTGCACGCACACACTCAGCATCACTCACTCTAAACAAACACACGCATGAACACATACATTCACTCAAAGTCCCCATGCACCCATATAGTCGCTCTCTCTCTCTCTCTCTTTTGGGTGCGTTCCAGAAGTCCGAACGTGGAGCCGCCCCACCCCCACCCCAGCGTCCCTGGCTTCGCTTCGGCTGGGCGGGTGCGGGGCGCCATCTCGCCTGCCCAGGCCCAGCTGAATCCTCGGGCCGGGTCGGCTCGCAGCCAACGCACGTTAGTGCTGCACTGTGCTCGTGCCCCTCTGAGCTTGGCGCTCTAGGCAGCCGCCTGAGTGGCCTCTATGGTAGCACCGGCCCTGGTGGGAGGGTGCTGTTGCACTATGTCCTGCTTGTGGTTCTCTGGTTGACAGCGGGTTGGCCCCTGTGTGAACAAAGTGCTGGCCTAGATGGACCCTTGGTCTGATCCAGCAAGGCTCTTCTTACATGGTTATGTTCTCTGATTTCAGTGAGCTGTAAATCCACTCTGGATTTTAGTCAGAACCAGACAGAACTCTAAAGGACCCATCCAAGTGACTGAAACTATTTTGGAGTGGGGTCAGCACCTTGGGTAGCTCCTTTAGAGTTCTGGCTGGTTCTGACTAAAACCCAGAATGGATTCGCAGCACTGCCAAGATAAGAGCCAACAGCCTCCACTGAGCTGCGTAGGTCCCTCCACAAAGGGCAGAGGCAAGTCTTGCTAAGTAAGTTGTGCAATAATAGGCATCCAAATAATTTAGAGCTAGGACAAACATTTCCCCATAAAAGTGGGGGTTGGGAGAGCAGTGGGAAATTTGGGGTGGGGAGGGAGCCTTGCTGCCACCCTCAACCATCGAGTTTTAATATGCTGGAGGGTTTGAGTTTGTGTTTATGGTTTTTTGTTTTTGTTTTTTTGTATTTTTGGTCCCATCAGTTTTGCCTTTGGCTACATCCACCAATGGGATGCAGCACCTGAAAGTAGGGATGAATGAGAATTTCATTTTTGCTCACAAAACCTGCAAGCATGCCCTGTTCAAAGCTCTGAACATGAATCCGAGCACACGTCAAGCCAAAAGTATTCTTAAATTGTTGATAATATGCTCACGTCTTATTGCCGGATTCCCAGTTCAGTTTACGCAAATTTCCTGATTTGCACAAATTTTCTCTGGAAATATGCCCTGGTTAGTCCTGCTTTCGTCTATGGAGAAAAGTTGTGCAAATTTGGACATTTGTGTAAATTTGGGGGAATCTGCTCCAATCTCCCATTCGATCGTTGCTCAATTTGCGCAAATTTTCCATTTGCGCAGAGCAAGCAGTACTCACAAACAGGAACCAGGCATGAGATGAGCAGCGAGACGATGTTTGGGGAAAGCTGCCTATTTCGAGCTTTGCTTGTTTGCCTGTTCCAGCCTGAGAGCTTCTCCAAAATGGAATATGGTTCATGGACTGAAAGAGAACCCCTACTCCCGGTTTAAAAAAAGGGGGGATGCCACTGAGGCTGCCACCTGCTCCCCTGGTAACCGCCTAGCTCCCTTATAACATTACTAGAATTTATCTCAACCCTCAGAGTGGTGGGTGAGAGGGGAAGGCCAGAATGACTCCTCAATTTGTCACCTCCAAATGGGGTGGCAAATTTGTTGGGGCTGTTTCGGCTCAACATGATACAAAATCTGGTTATGGCGATTGGCAGACTTGGGGCTGGCCCTACCATTAGACAGAGTGCAGCACCTCCCTCCCAGAATGCGATTTGGAGTATTATGAAAGGGCGGCAGGTTGCATTTCAACTGGCAGGGACGGCAAGGACACTAGCGACTCTCCAACCTGGGAGTCTATCAAAAGAACAATGTTAATGATGGAAGGCTTTGCCCAGATTTGACAGCTGCCCAGTTTCTCCCATGTATGAGCCACCCACAGCCTCAGAATTCCACCTTGGCCCCCAGGACACCCAGGATCACGTGGGAAAACACACAATTATTATGTAGCCACAACAATTCCCATTGGACAAACAGAACCAAAATAAATAAATACAGATCTGCTACCGTTTTTCTTTTAATCTGTCCACAGCTTTAAAAGTCATTAAATACAGAATAATTCCTCTTGCATACATGTGTTGTAAGTATGGGATATAGGCTCCCTGCACACAATTTGTGCATGTGTCCGGGGACGACGAGAATGTACACAGGCCTAGAAAAGTAAGAAGTGTTTTTTAAAAAAATAGAAAGTAAAGAGATCTACGAACCATTCTGGGGTGCTTTGCTGGTGGAGACAGCACGGCCTGCACTCCTAAATATATCTTCCAGATCAGGAACATTTGCACATGTAGAACAATCAGTAACTCTGTCACCTGTGGAAAAGAAAGAATAAAACAATAATACCATTAAGGCTATAACACACCACACACACACACACACACACACACACACACACATGTACATCCATGTTTTAAGGTGTTTGAATTGGAATCTAATAGATATCATATATATATATATATATATATATATAGAGAGAGAGAGAGAGAGAGAGAGAGAGAGAGAGAGAGAGAGAGAGAGAGAGAGAGAGATTTACCCAAATGGCACATTGCAAGCCCATAAGTGAGTTGTGTACTGAAATCCACATTTTTATGAGCTTCATGATGATCATCATGGGTGGGGAGGTGAAGAGAATGTACACCCCCAAAATATGCATATTAGGGATGTGCATATTATGTCCCTCAGGTCCTGTTCACACGTAACAGTGGCGAATCATGGGTTATACAACCCACAGTTAACCTAAGAACTAATCATGGGTTAATTAACCCACTATTTGCAAGTGTCCTGTGCAAACTGGGTTTCAGAGTCATCAGCATGGTTGGGTCCTATTTTTATTCTTTTAATGTTCTGTTTTTAAATGGTGTGTTTTTAATGTACTCACTTTATGATTGTTTTAACCAAGTATTTTTATTTTAAATGTTGTTTTCTTTTGATTGACAGCCACCTTGTGTACCATTTCCTTGATAGAAAGGTGAGGTATAAATAGCACTCCACATTGCAAGTTTTTGTTGCAGGTTCCACTGATATATCTATATCTATATATAGATATATGAAAGGTCTGCCACATCAGAATTTCAGGACACACTATAGAATGAAAACATCTGTTGTACAGAACGTTGCAGAGTTGGAATTGAAATTAAGTTTTCAGCTCTTCTGGGCTCTTTTTTTAAAAAAACATTTTAACTTGCCACACAGCAATTTTTTAATTTTTATTTATTACATTTAATTTAATTTATTACATTTTTAATTTAATTTATTTATTACAGTTCTCTTAGCATTTCATAGCAATTAATAGTACATTTGTTGGGCTTTCAATTAGGTGCTGGTTGAACTGAAGTCAGTCCACATCGGGGATCTCCAATACAGGTCTATGGGTGCTATGGCACACACGGAAACTTCCAATGGCACCTACAAATCTCGCCACTCCCTCCCTCTTCAAAAAACATATGTTTTAATAAAACCCTTGGAAATTGTTTGGCCATATTCTAGTCTCTAGTCTTGCTCTTCCTTTTCTCCTTTGCCTTGCTATTTCCCCCTCTCTCCCAGCTTCTAGCATCCCTGTTTCCTGGTCTTCTTTCGCTCACTGTTTCTTCCTCTCTTAGCCTCTAGCCTTGCTCATTCTCTACACCAGCGGTTCTCAACCTGTGGGTCGGGACCCCTTTGGGGGTCGAACGACCCTTTCACAGGAGTCGCCTAAGACCATCGGAAAACACATATTTCCGATGGTCTTAGGAACCGAGACATTTCATTTATTTGTAATTAGAAATAAATATTTCACAATATATAATTACATATTGTTTTTGTGATCACTATGCTTTAATTATGTTCAATTTGTAACAATGAAAATACATCCTGCATATCAGATATTTACATTACGATTCATAACAGTAGCAAAATTACAGTTATGAAGTAGCAACGAAAATAATTTTATGGTTGGGGGTCACCACAACATGGGGAACTGTATTAAAGGGTCGCGGCATTAGGAAGGTTGAGAACCACTGCTCTACACCTTTGCCTTGCTATTTCTCCCCACTCCCAGCCTCTAGGCTTGCTCTTTCTCTCCCCTTTACCCCTTTGACTTGCTATTTCCCCCTCCCTTCCAGCCTCTAACCTCACTATTTCTCCCTCCCTCAATATTTCGCTCACTTCCGACTAACCAAGCCCCCACGGTGGCCATTATGTGACTAGCCACATCTTCCTTGGGAGCCATTTTGTACAGCTGCTGCTATATTCCTGATATGTTAGAGCTGTATGTGTCCATGCGGCTTACCCTTTAGCCCTCATCAAGCATTCACTTGAACATGTGAGGGCTTTAGACACATCTCCGGGCACGCTGCCACCCCCTCTGTTCAGACCTTGCTGTGTTGAACTGGCGAGTTCTGGAATCGAGTTCTGTTTGTGTGTGCTCGAACGCAAGCTTGAACTCTCCATGAAATCAGGTACCCTAAGTCAAGTTTACACTACTGCCCTTAAAGCCCTCACAGGTTCAAGTGAATGCCTGAATAGGGCCTTTATCCTCTAGACTAGCTTGCTGCCCTCAGGTGGGGTGGAGGATGCTTGTCTCGTCAACAGTGTTGGAGTAAGATTTAACTGTTGGTCTGGACAGCTTTTGTACATGGAATTACAGAAGAAGGGGGAACTTTGTCCTTAACCTCAGCAGGTAAAACGTTTTGGGTCAGCCTGACACACAAACACAGACAGACACCACTATTTCATCGCTGGACTCTTAACACACAAAGTCCAATGAGCAGCAGCAAGTTCAAGCTGGAAGAGCTGGGGGGCGGGGGAGGCAGAGAGAGAGAGAGAGAGAGAGAGAGAGAAGAACTACCAGGTTGTTATTATGAAATTTACTTTGGGACAGATCATGAGAAGACACTAAGAATCCATTGAGCCCAGCAACGCAGAGAGTCAAAGATCAAGCCCTTGTATGTACCGCAACTGTCTTAAAACCTTAAGAAAAACATGCATTTATTACCAGAGCTCCCATCCTCTCATTCCCCCCCTCCACTAAACTGATTAATTAAATTAATACAAAGACTGTCTTGTTCAGAGCTCCAGTCTCTCTGCTTTTTTTTTTAGCCAGCAAGGCAAACAGGAAACAAAGGGTTTAATTCTGTCTGGTTTCATGAAGGGTGCTGTATGTCATAGCCAGGTGCTGGAACCCGGCGAGTTTCTTGGACCAGCAGCAAGGAGGCTGTTAGGCAGAACCCCTCCACTCTCTACTACCCCCCCCCCAATTAAATAAATAAATAAATAAATTCAAGCAGGCACACAATCACGAAGAGAAAGCAGCCCTGTGAAGCGACTCCAAATTCCAGCACAGCAGGGAACTGGCAGAGAAATAGCAGAGAAACGGCAGCGAGCATTTGAAGGCAAACAAACAAACAAATGCAAAAAACCCGAAGCGTTGGAAAGGGAAGAACGCAGATTGTGCACCCTACGCTAATCCCGGATCAAAATGGTATCTGCCACTTATTCGGTGACACATCGCATTTGCTAAGGCATGAGGCAAAGCAACACCTCAGATTATTAAACAGTAGGCCGCTTGCTCTAATTGGCTTTTCTGTGGGAGGGCCTGACTTTCATCCAAATTGACAGAAACGCTGAAAGAACTCTCATTCACAACACAGGTTCATGACCCACCCAGTAGAAAGTTAAAATGGATTCTTGTTTAACTTCTCATACAGCTGTTTGGTTTATTTGGGATCTCAGCACTTCTCTGTATCATCCAGGCTACTTGACGAATGAGGGTGTGTGTGTGTGTGTAGTGTCTGTTAACAGAACTGATAAAATTGGGGAACATTCTGATGAATCACATAGGCGAGGGGTGCAGCTTTTACATAGATTTCTCCCCACCCCATTCTAAATGGTTTACATGTCTCTTCTAAGGCCTTAGCCAGACCTACCTGTTGTTCCGGGGGAGAGGACGGGAGACCTCACATTTTGAATAACGCGAGATCTCGCCCTCGTTTACATGCAAGGCGCAATGACCTCAAGAAGAGATGCATCGTGCCCACCATTTTTTATTTTTAAAGAGACAGGAATGCAGGAGCGCTCCAGTGACAAACAGTGAGTCTTTTTTTAAAAAAAATTGATTTCCCCGCTCCTGTCACCCTAACCCCGATGGGCGCAGTGCTCTTGATGAGTGCTGCACCCCATGCGCGGAGCTGGGTAAAGCTGCGGAAATGGGCCACATGCTCACGGTCTCAGTCGAGACCGCAGGAAAAACCGGGGTCAAAGGGTAAGCCTGTATCCTGGGGCAAGGGAGGGATGATCCCTCCCTGATCCCTTGTGTGTCATCTGGACACACAGGGAGGATCCCGGGTATCAGCCCGGGATATAGCCTGATCTAGCAAAGGCCTAAGGCTTAGTTACCGGAAGTAAGAGTTTTAAGCCAAAATATGCTGGTATTTTTTGGTATTTCTGGAATATTGTGCCCCACGCCTTCTCCTTTGGCTCCACCCATCACTAGAATGCCCTCCCCCATCCCTTAGCTTCTCTGAAACTGAATTCGCCCCCCTGGCTGAAAGAGATCCAACACCCCTGGTTTAGAATAGCCTCCTCCCAAATATAATTGCCTGGAGCCCAGGATTATCTTCAGAGGTCCTTCTCCGTTTGACCCCCTGAAATGAGGCAAGGCAAGTGGTTACTGGTGGAGGCACAAAAAAGAGGGGAAAGAGCCCCACCAAACCAACGAAGAAATGTGAGCCAAGCTCTGGTGCTATGAAACAATCTTTTTCTTTAATGATCTTTAATAATCTTTAAGTGAGGAGAGGACCTTTTCAACTGTGGTTCTCCAACCTTTTCTATTTTCTGGGGTTTTCGCTTTTAAAGCACATTTCAGTGCTTTTTAGAGTGTAGTCTTTAAATTGCTGGGATTGTTATTATTATTATGCTATTTTATTTTGATGCCATCTTAACTTCCTTAAAATTTTGTTTGGTTTATATTTCATGGGTTGTTGCTTTTTGTTTTTAAGTATCTATACTGCCCAGTATAATGCTCTGTTGATGGGTGATATAAAAATGTTGTTAATAACTAAATGCAGGATGACCACAGAGAACCATGTAGTACTTTGGGTTGTTTGGGGAAAGCACCAGCTGAGAAGCATGTGTGTTGTCTGTTGTGTATGTGCCTGTGTGTGCGCGCATTATATACTGTGTGCTACATTACCTACATTATATGCTTTTAGACGCAAGGTGAAGACCTTTTTATTCTCCCAGCACTCTAACAGTCTATAAATAAATTTTAACTCGGCGTTTTAAATTTGTAATTTTGCATTGCTGCTGTTTTTATCTGGTTGAGCTTTTATATTGTATTTTATATTATGGTTTTATACTGTTATTTTATACTTTGAATGTTTTTAATTTTTGTGAACCGCCCAGAGAGCTCCGGCTATTGGGCGGTATAGAAATGTAATAAATAAATAAATCATAAATAAACAAGAGACTACCTCTAGCTGCACAAAAAGTAAATATTTAAGGCCTAATAAGTTCTACATTTTTGTGCAAGTAGAGCTCTCTCCTTTTCTTGTTCCCACTCCAGGTGGGAAACAGAAAGTAGGTTGACCTAAAAAAATATGACTGAGTAGAGGGGGCAAAAAATCCTAGAGCCACCCAAGCTGTAATACAATCAATGCCTGTATTGTCACTCGACGCATATCAGTGACCACTGCTGTTGAGTGGTTCTTCAGCACAAACCAGAAACCACATATTTAAGTTGATTTGATACAAATGACAGGTACCTGCCAAAAGCAGCAGGCATATCCTGCAGAATTTGTCAGATGAAAAAGAACCATAAGTACATTTAGATCCCGCAAGAGCAGCTTCCTGTCATGTTGTAGCTCACGGTCAGGTAGCCCCAGTAAAGGATTTTGAAAACTTCAAGGTGTACCACAAATGGTTCATTTTCTTCAGAGTGCCTTCGAAGGGATAACAAGATGGGATGCAAAAGCATCATGAGAAGACATCCACGTTTCCATAGGGGGCTTTGATTGTGCAATTGCCCTGCTCTCTTTCACAGAATTTTATGGGGGTCCACACATTGTCATCTTCAACTCATAACCCTTCTGAATTTTCCCACCAGGTTTTCCTCCTTTTTTTCTTACCACGGAAAATCCATTAAGGAAGGAAAGTCTTGTGAGCTAGGACTAGAGATGGATGTACCTGTCAATTTCAGTCTTTCAGTTTCTCATTTTTCCACCCTTAAGTTCAGTTAGTTTTGCACTTTGATAATTTCTCCAGTACTGAGCTTGGTTCCTCCTGAACTTTGAGATTTTTTAAAAATGTCAACATGGAAATGTATTTAAAAATGCAAACTTGCGTGTGGATAAATACACGGATATCTGGTCTGCTTTTCTTGAAATCTGTGTATAACTCTCTCCTCGCCTTTTTTTTTTGATGAATGGCACACATGATGAAAATGATGATATTCTTATATATGTAATGTGTGTTTCTCCTTTACATGATGTATTTTCTTTTCTGTTTTGTTGATTTACACAATAAAAAGGGGAGAAAAACATACACCATGGAAATGCATAAGCATTATTGTGCACATTTCTCCCAATACATGCATTTTTGTACGCATTTTGCCTAGTATAAAATATTTTGCAAGGCATTTTCCAGCATTGTTGCAATATATCCAGTTTGCTGTTTCACTTTTTGGATTGGAGAACTCAATTGGAGGACAAATTTCGAAGGATAACAGAGTTTGCATAGTGGTTTGAAAGTGTAAAATTAGGTAGGTTTGCATTCAAATGAGAACTAAATGAATTTCTTCCCCAACCCTACAGTAGCTAGCATTCCTCCTTCTGGAATTCTGGAAGCACCTAGGGTCAGTTTTTAACAACAACAACAACAACAACAACAGATGTGCACTAGGGTCCTGGTAACAGTGCTGAAAATACCCCCAATGTGTTTTTAATGGATTTCAATGGGTTCTATGTGGGGCTACTCTCGAAGTGCACTCAGAAGCTACGATTGGTGCAGAATGCAGCATCTAGGCTACTAAAAGGGTGTCAGGACTTGAAAGCCTTGCACTAACTTGAAAGATCTGAACTGTTTGCCAGCTACTTTCCAGACTCATTTCAAGTCTGGAAAACAACTCTTAACCTTTCAGAGGTTGCCCTGGCTATCTAAGGGACTGCTTCGCTTGTTAAGAACCTGTCCAGTGATTCACCTCTGCAGGAGAGGCCGTCTTGAAAATCATTACCTGCAGGGGGCTGTTCATTGAGCAAACATGGAAGAGCGTTCCGTGACACTCCCAAACCGTGGGATGCGCTTTGTCAAGGTCTCTGATTGGCTCCCACTCTCTTGGCTTTTAGAAAGGTGTGAAGACACACAGTGGAGGCTGGTGCCTCCGATGTCAGTGGGGCAGTGAAAGTGCTCTGGATTTCAGTCAGAACTCTAAAGGAGCTATCCAAGCACCTTCAATAGCTGCTTTAGAGTTCTGACAAGCTCTGACTGAAACAGGGAGCGGATTCACGGCCCCACTGACATCGGAGCCACCAGCCTCCACTGAAGACATCCTTTTTTTAATTTAGCCTTTTAAATTGTGTCATTTCAGTGTTTTACTGTTAATGTTTTTTATTATTATTACCATCAAGGTGGTATACAATTCGGAACAATAACAATTTCAAACAATTAAAAAACAAAGAACATTAAAAACAATAAAATAGTAAAACCACGTAATTTAAAATTAGGCTGTGTATATGAACGTATATGCACGTCTATTAGTCCTTCACTTTACCAAAGGGGGAGGGGGAATTACAAACAGTTTGAAATTAGTTGTATTATTATTATTATTATTTATTTATATAGCACCATCAATGTACATGGTGCTGTACAGAGTAAAACAGTAAATAGCAAGACTACTTGATGGGTGAACGGACAAGGAGCTATTTATTAATTTATTGAAAACATTTATATCCCGCCCTATATCATTAAGATCTCAGAGCGGCATACAGATAAAAGCATACAGTATAAAACAATGAATATGCAGTTAAAAACAAATTAAACCATGATCCAAGTTAAAACAATATATAATTTAAAAGCAGTAAAAACAGTTAAAACAATGTGCCAGTGAGTTTAACCATCAAAGACTTTGTTAAAAAGCCACGTTTTTACTTGGCGTCAAAATGAAATCAACGTTGGTGCCAATCGGGCCTCCGAGGGGAGGGCATTCCACAGTCGGGGTGCCACCACAGAGAAGGCCCTCTCCCTTGTCCCATCATAGCATATATATTGCGTTGGTGGGATGCGGAGAAGGGCTCCTCCAACAGATCTCAGGTCTTGGGCAGGCATATATAAGGAGAGGCGCTCCCTCAAGTATCGGGGTCCCAAGCCGTTTAGGAGCTATGTTGTTGATGTCATAGGTACCATCCAATAGGTGCTCACCTCAGCCATGCTTCCCCCCATCTGACACAATGGGAAGTTGCAAAATTCTGAGTGTGTGTCCTCTTCCCTCCTCCCCTGAGTTTGCTCCACTAGATTACAGTGTGCATGCATTTCTGGGGCAGCAAAGGTGCTTTCACACCACCTCTTGCACACTTAAAACGTGATCACCATAAGATAAATTTCCTAGCCCGACTGGCTCCGCTCGTGCAAAAATCTCACTTACAAAGACCAAAGGAGGGAGGGGGGGAATGCTAAGAGAATCCTGCATTGCAGGTGCTACTTCTGAGCAACTCACATAAGGAGCTGACTTTGTTTTCACTTCTAAAAATAAAGGGTCGGTGACTCTCAAGAAGATCAAACTGGGACAGTCTTTCTTCTTGCTGACTTGCAGCGCAGAGCGACTCCCGTCCCCTACAGAGACGGCTTCCCGACAGAATCCTCGCAATTGACTTAAGCCTAAAATGAAAAGGCCCCCCATCTGCAGGAGGCAGCGTGCTCAAGGTATTCATCTCCGTTCTATTTGCGGTAATAGGCCTGCTCTCCAAAGCGAGCGCTCTTCCGCGTGCCAAATTCTGCAACAATGTCACCGACTCGGCAAAAGGGACTCCCACTTGAGCTGAGCCTTCCAAACCCACGGCACGCAGGGACCTCAACTTGACAAGTGAAGATCATAGACCAGAGATTATGCACTAAACCCCTCTAAGGGTACAATTAATTCTGAGTGAAAAGGCGTCTGTAATTCACACAGAGATAACAGCAGATTTCCCCAGTAATATCAGCCTGGAAAAAAATGTATCTGCCTCTATATAACAAAAACCAAACATAAATTGTTGGAGGAAAACAATACGATGACCTACCTTGAGATAACCTTGGCTACTTTCCAGGTGTTCTACCAGCCCTGTTACTAAACCAGATTGTTCACTTAACTACCCCCTAGTGAAATAGCTTTATTTGGTGCTTTTAGCATACATATTCCCACCGGATTCTCCATCCCAGCAGTTTTGAGATGTTTGGCTTGGGGGTGGCGGAGAGAGTGAAGTGGTAAATCGGTGCCTTGACTGCTTCCCTGTCTAGAAAAAGATATTTGAAGCTATCAAGGCTGAAGGATGGGGAGGAATTATTCAGCATGATACAAAGCTGCATCTATACGCTGGGCATGGGGAGGGAAAGGCTTGCATTCACATCACAAAAATGTAGTATCTGGTAGCAACAAGGTCCCTTTCCTAATGGAGAGAAATGGTTATTAAATGATGGAATTGCCAGCCAAGAGACATGGTGGGAACACCATTGCTTGAGAAAGTCAACAGCCATATTGAGGTACATGATAAAAGGGTATTGTGATGTCTTTTTGCTATGTTCTACCATCTCAAGGAATGGTCTTTGTCATAAAATTGATCATATGTACAGCTTGGCTTCTACGGTCCTGTAGTTCCATGCATTCCTTGAATCTGAGCGGGGCGGGGGTGGGGGTATGAAACCTATGGGAATTTCGAATTTCTACTGAAAGTTTATGGGGCTTCAACCACCACCACCTTTAGACATTGTTGACTAAGTTTACACAGTCAGGTAAAGAATGAACTTACCAAAATCAATGCTTTAGGCTTCTTTTTTCCTACCAGTCCTAGAACCAATAGCATCCATGTTTGGAAACGCTGGAAAGAAATTTAAGTTGGAATATAATATTCAAATCTATTTTTAAAGGCATATTTTAGATGACCATTTCTCACCCCACTACCACACCACCAAATTTGTTTCAGAATAGGCAAGCACGATCCTATGCATGTATACTCAGAAGCAAGTCCACGGTGTTCAATGGGCTTACTTCCCTGGTGAATATATTAGGACTGCAGCCTTATTGGAGGAGGGAGGCAGAGAAAGACAGATGGATCGCTCACTAGTTCAGGGGTGATCAGAAGGTAGTTTAGGATTGACTTCATAAATCTCTGCATGATTTGCAGTAGATGGAGAAGGGGTTCTAACCACGAATTGTTTAACAGCAGCAACAAAAAGTCCCCCTCATCTCTAAATTAGGCTGTTATGAAGAGAGTTGGGAAGGGGAAAGCAGGAGCAGATGTGTGGAGTGCGTGCGTGTGTGTGTGTGTGTGTGTGTGTGTGTGTGTGTGTGAGAGAGAGAGAGAGAGAGAGAGAGAGAGAGAGAGAGAGAAAGAGAGAGAAAGGGGGCATGGCTAGACGATGGGGATGATCTCACAATATGATGATCGTGAGATCCTCCCCCATGTCTACATGCGGCGTGCAACGTCCCAGGAGGACGTCGCGCCCGAAATTTTGGATTTTTTTTAAACTCAAGATGAAAAGTAAGTATTTTTTTTAAAAAAAAAAAAACTCCCACCCCCTCCACCCCACCCCTGATTGTCCCGGCTCCTCGCGGTTACTTGCAAGGAGCTGGGACGAAACCGCAACAGTGGGTCACACGTCCCACGGTCTCGGGATCATTCTGACACCATGGGAAAAAATGCGATTAAAGGGTAGGACGATATCCTGCGGCAAGGGAGGGAACATGTGGACATGCAGCGACGATCCCACCCTGAGATCCTAATGATATAAGACGGGATACAAATGTTTGAAATAAATAAATAAATAAATAAATAATCACCCTGCGTAGACATGCCCAGAGAGCGAGAAAGAGAGGACTGCAATCTCAGATCTGAGACTGAAAACAAATTATTGGTCTAAGCCATGAACTCAGAAGCATCCTGTTCCATAATTTGCCGATGTGTACATCTGCCCTAAGCCAGTTGGTGGTTCTAATACAGGGATGGGGAATCTCTTTCAACTCAAATTCAATTTCAGAGTAAATCCAAGGGCTGCATCCCAGCACTGAGCAGGGCAGAAAGCAAACAAGGCAAATGGGGGCAGGGCCAAAGAGAAACAGGGGCGTGGCCAAAGGCAAACAGGTTACAAATATACCAGCATATTGTCGTGTAAAGGCCTTACTGGCAGCTACGACGGCTTAGGCATTTCAGCTTTTTGGAACGGAGGAAAAACTTCACAAAAGCTAAGAAATTACAAAACCGTTGGTGGTTGGCAGGAAACAGATGCGGCCAGTGGAAGGAGGCAAGGCCATTTGGAGAACCCCAGAGGGCTGGACTGGGATCCGGGGAAGGCCGGATTTGGCCCCAGGAGCTGAGGTTCCCCAACCTCGTAGTAATAACAATAAGTTGTAGAAAATAAAGAGGAAAATAGAGAGAAATGTACACCACTGGCTATGGAGGTTAAAGAACTAAGGCAACAGTTATTTCTCCGCTGTGGCTCCCCGGCTGTGGAATGAGCTCCCCAGAGAGGTCCGCCTGGCGCCTACACTGTACTCCTTTCGTCGCCAGCTGAAGACCTTTTTATTCTCTCAGTATTTTAACACTTAATTCTAACTTAAATTTAAATTTTACTGTTCCAGTTCTGTATTTTAATCTTATATCAATTTTTGCTGGGTGGTTTTATCATGGTTGTGCTTTTTATACTGAATTTTGTATTTGTGTTTTTAACCTGTTGGTAGTTTTATTATGGTTTTAATTTTTGTGAACAGCCCAGAGAGCTTCGGCTATTGGGCGGTATAAAAATGTAATAAATAAATAAATAGGAAAAGGTTGCAATCAGTCACATCAAAACAACAATAACAACAACAAGGCATACCGCAAGGTGCCATCCTTTCCCCAATGCTATTTAATATTCACATGAAACCACTGGGAGAGATCATCCGGAGGCATGGGGCAGGGTGCTAACAGTATGCTGATGACACCCAAATATATTTCTCTATGCCTTTGACAATAGCGTCAGCTAAGGATAGTGTGTCTCCTCTGAATGAATGCTTGGAAGCGGTAATGGGCTGGATGAGGAAAAATAAACTGAAGCTGAATCCAGACAAGACGGAGGTGCTAGCTGTCAAAGGCCACAACCTGGGTTTGGAGGTGTGTCAACCGGTTCTGGATGGGGTTACACTCCCCCTGAAAGACTGCGTTCGCAGCTTGGGGGTGCTTCTGGATCCGTCGCTCCAAAAGACAGCCCAGATAGATGCGACGGCCAGGAGTGCCTACTATCAGCTTCGGCTGATACGCCAGCTGTGCCCCTTCCTAAAGTTGGAAGGCCTAAAGACGGGAGTGCACGCACTGGTAACTTCAAGGTTCAACTTCTGCAATGCACTCTACATGGGGCTACCTCTGTGCCTAGTCCGGAAACTTCAATTAGTCCAAAATATGGCAGCCAGGCTGGTCACCGGTACACCAGTTTTAAAATCTCTTCACTGGCTGCCGATTAGTTTCCAGGCAAAGTACAAAGTGTTGGTTATTACTTTTAAAGCCCTACATGGTTTGGGTCCAGGCTACCTGTGGGATCACCTACTCCCGTACAATCCACCCCGCACACTCAGGTCCTCTGGGAAGAATCCACTTCAGCTAGCAAAAATTAGATTAACAACTGTTACCCAGAGGACCTCTTCTGCTGCTGCTCCCGGACTGTGGAATGGCCTGCCGGAGGAGATTTGTAAACTTGACAGTCTTTTAGAATTTAAAAAAGCAATAAAGACTGATCTATTCCGGCAGGCCTATCCAGTGAAATTTTAGAATGTTTTCAGGATGCTTTAAAGATGTTTTAACCCATTTTAATGTGTATTTTATATTATGTTTTTATACTGTTTGTTTTATACTTTGAATTGTTTTAGTTTTTGTGAACCACCCAGGGAGCTTCGGCTATTGGGCGGTATAAAAATGCAATCAATCAACAACAACAGCTAGACATAAAACTCTCAGAAAGTGGGCCTACTAAAATACATCCACACCCACATCCAGAAAGCAGCCAAACTTAAAACATGTTCAATAGTCAGGAAATTTGTGAACCAGTAAAGGACACCATGACTTGGCAAAGCCTTTCATGTCCGTCTAGAAAAACTGCCATGAGCAGGAAAACAGAGATCATTATCATCATCATCATCATCAGACCCCAGAGGCCTGGCACCTACATACCCCTGGCATAAGAGGCTACCATCATTTAAATAGATCTTTACAAAGCAAAGCTGATAGGTAGATGTGGAACCTCTGGAGGCCATATCTGGCCAAGGTCACAGAGGTTCAGCATGTCTATTTTAAAGTCTACAGATCACATAGATTCAGGAAGGTGTTTCTGAATTTCAGCCTACATTCGAGATGTGCAAATCAGCAACGCCCGGCCTTGCCAAAGTTTTCCAAATTCCATCTCAAAGCTCATTCCAACTCTAGTCCGTAACGGAGGGTGAGCTTGTTTTTCTTTTCACATGAAAATCCATGAGTATTTTCATGCATGTTTTCCCAAATGCCCGCACGAATTGTGGACATCTTTGAAATGAGCTCAAATATATTTTGAAATGTATTCATTCCTCTCCCATCGATTAAAGCATATTTGTGTGCATTTATTTATTTATTTATTTATTTATTACATTTCTATACCACCCAATAGCCGGAGCCCTTACTAAAGTAATGCCTACTTTTTTTCTTAATGAAAAAAAGTAGGCATTTTTCATGGAGTCCACATGCAGTCTAACATATTTCTGGGGGGGGGGGGGCACAGAGCACACTGCAAGCTAGAAAATGTACAGACGCTGACCGCAAACTGTGTCCGAGTCTGGACTGGAAATGGGTAAATGCTGATCAAAAACGAACGGAAACAATTTTTTTCATACATCTCTAAGCCTATTTAACTGTAAGAGCAATACAGACGGAGCCATTTATATCCTGTTAAAACAAGTCAAAATTCCTTGCCAAGGTAACCCATATGCTGCCACCGAAAAATAAGATTAAAAAATGGATACATTTATGTAAATTAAACAAATGTTGCAAAGAGTGCTTAGTTTGCATAATTAATTCCACTTCCTCCTATACGGTGGGAGGGGGGGTTTGAAGCCTCACTCCAACCACAGGGAATCCAGTACCCCTTTTCTCTGTGTTCCTGGCATTTCAAAGGTGATGCATAGACCCACCTTTCCCAAACTCATGCCTCACCAGATGTATTGCATTCCAATGGCTATGCTGGCTGGGATTTAATGGGAGTCACAACCCAACACATCTGGAGAAGACTGGCATGACACTTTCAAGCCCAAGTCGGTTTTTATCTCGTTGTGCAAGAAGAGCTTTCTCATTACCAAATTATCTGCTTGCACAGCGTGAGAGTGGAATGCACAACAGCGAAATGACCCATCAAGGGATGTTAGTGAATTCCTTTTCTTGCAGGCTTTTCGTGATACATTGGACAACCTTCTATTGAACATGAATACCGCAGGTATGGGATTTCCAGAGGCACAGTTAGAGTGGGCCATGGCTCCTCCCCAAATACTCTCCACTTTCTCTGCCCCCTCCCTCTCAAGCCCCTTTACTTGTGGAGATAAGGGGAAGCAGCCAGACAGTCTTCCAACCAATTACTCATTAAGAAATAAGCCAGTTCTGATGAAGGAGCGTGAAGAAGTGCAAGTCCCTATCTGCAAATTGTATAAAATATGTTATTATCACTTAACAAATTCTATGGGCAGAATCCACTAGCAAGAACAGCTAGCAGTGCAATTAGAAGCTTGGGCCGGTGAGCACAACCAGAAACTAGCCTAGAACTAGCACTTCTGGAATAGGTCAAGTCAGCTGAGCTCCAGAACAGAACTCCATTGACCCATCCCGTTCTCGAAGTGCTAGTTTCCTGAACTGTGCTGGCAAGCGCTAGCATTCTATAGCACAAATGATCACCCAAGCAACAGTGCATGTAGAAGCCTTTGTAAGAAGGGACCTGGGCATGAACGCAAAATGCCAAGACTGACCCCTGACATCTCCAGGTAGGGTTGGAAAAGACTCCCATTTGAAAACTCTGGAGAACTTCTGCCGGTCAGTGTTGACAATACCAAGTTACATAGATCTAATGCAGCATAAGGCTAATTCCCGCATGGCTGTTTAGTTATCAGTACAATTCAAGATGTTAGCACTCTATCATTCCCTCGCCAGGATCCGACCTGTCTTAGGGCCTTGCTAGACCTACCTTTAAATCTGGACTTCAGGCGCGGCGAGCCCGTGCTATAATTAGCACGGGCCGTCGCGCCTATCCAGACGTCAGACGCGACGGGGAAAGGAAAGCCCCGTCGCGTCCTGCATTTTTTAAAAACAGTTAAAGGGGCCACCAACAAAAAGGTAAGTGGGTTTTTTAAAAAATAAAGGGTTCCCCCCTCCCCCTGCCCCCGATTCCCCCCAATGTCTAATGCCCCCCCCGCTTGCCCCCCCGCTCGCCCGCTTGCTCGCCCCTCGCTCGCTCACCCGCTCAACCCCTCCACTCGCCCGCTCGCTTGACCCCCCCGCTTGCCCGCTTGCCTCCTTGCTCGACCCCCGCTCACTCGCTCCCTCGCCCGCCTGCCCCCTCGCTTGACCCCTTGCCTGCTTGCCGTCCCCGCTCGCCATGTCCGATGCCCCCTCCACCACCACCCTGGCCGCAATCTCCCCCCCCTGGCTCCGCTCTTCCCCCCCATCTCTCCTGTCAGGTCCGCTCTTTCCCCCCGTCCCCCATCACTCCCCCCCGCGATTCCCTCGCCCCTGGCCCAATGGGCACAGCGCTCCTATGGAGCGCTGTGCCCAGTACGCGGCTTCTCCCGGCTACTCGCGAGTCAGCGAGCAGCCGGGAAAAGCCACAGAACCAGCTAGAGCTTGCTCAGCCCGGGACTGTGGAAAAACCGGGCCACAAATGGATCTGGTTATCCCGGGTCAAGGGAGGGTTTAGCCCAGCCTGACCCCAGGATCCCCTGTGCATCATCTGCATGCACAGCAGGGAGCCCGGGCCTCACACCGGGCTAAACCTCCGTCTAGGAAGGCCCTTATAATCTGTCAATTAAAAAGGCAACTAAGCTGTACAAAAATTACAAGAAAAAGTAGCATTAGAGTCTTTTAAGGAGCAAGGATTTAATAATGTCATTTATGTTTGAGACCCAGAAAAGAAAGAAAGATAGATTTCTGGAGTAAAGTATAAGGTTAATTCAATTCTAATGCACTCTTGTCCATTTTAATTCAGTTTAAGAACATAAGAAGAGCCCTGCTGGATCAGACCAAGGGTCCATCTAGTTCAGGAATCTGTTCACACAGGGGCCAACCAGTTCCTGGATCTCTTCCTCTTCCTGTCATTTAAACGAGAGCTCAGATTCTTACAGGGTAAAAAATAGCCTACCAATGCTGTTCATTAAGTTTGCTTTCTGTTGTCAAGCTGCTTGGATTTATAGCATGTTCGCTCAGATCCAAATAGCTTTTGCATTCGCTTCGTACTAAACATTTGCTATAAGTATCCTTTTCGCCTCACAAACACATTTCAAAAGTGCATCTGAAATGCTTTTTTTTTTCCTTAGCAAAAAACCCCACCAGTTTTAAAATGCCCCAGCAAACAAAATGCCTTTCAAGACCAACCCAACGAAGAAAACTCGTGAACAGGAAAACTGCTCAGCTGACAAAATGCTCCACTTAATTTTTTATGCCGCTAAATTAATTGCCGCAGTTAGAGATGCCGGATCTGTCACCAAGATATAAAGAAACCAATTTCGACACAAATGCATTAGGAGACCTTTCCGGGGCACTTTTCCGCACAAATGAGATCACACTGGCAAGAAGATGTAACAAAACAAATACACAAACACGCAAAAAGCTGTTGTTAATATGTTTACTACCAGCCGAGGTCGTTTTTAATCTCCTTATTTTTGACTGTAAAAAAAGACAAGTCATTTATTATTATTATTATTATTATTATTATTATTATTATTATTTATATAGCACCATCAATGTACATGGCGCTGTACATAGTAAAAGAACAAAACAAATAAATGCAGGAAAATGCTAAACAGACATACCTCATCATCACTGGTATTACTTATATAATGCCATCGATACACATGGATCTTCTTCTCTGAAAGATCCCGTATAAATACATCTGCCTTAATTCTGGACTCTCATGATGAGCACCTCCACTTCAAAATGGACCATTGCAGCACTGAATCTGCCCAAGTGACTCAGTCTCCCATCCAGGTGCTAACTGTGGATGGGCAACTTCAAGACTCCTGTTGTTCTCCCTTATTGGGGCTCATTATCTTTAAACTGGAGTTGGACCGGCAGCCCATCCTACAGAGGACCCCTTCACAGGTTTAATGATCGACACAATACGCGCACTTCTCCCCCACTTGTTTTTGCCAGTTCCTTCCCATATATTTCATTTTTACCGCCAGCAGATGGTGCTGCTTATTGCGCAATCTCGATTTATTACAGTATTTTCAGGGTTTTACAAAATGGCAGGCTCCCACTTGAAAATGGCAGGCGGTTGACAGCGTCATGCAAAGGACCAGCAAACTTCTATGAGTAAACCATCACCAGCATGCAATAAATCGCTTCTGTGGAGAAGTTCGAAGAAGCCTTGAGAGACGAATAGAGGTTAGGAAGACAGAAAAAGCCTTCCCATCTAATAGGCTGTGTTCATTCCTTGTACGCAGGAAGCAACATCTGAAGGGGGAGGGGAATAACAGCTTGAAACCATTTTTATTTTATTTTTTACTTTTCCATAGACTGATACAAAGCGACTTCACAGAGTTTTATATGCTGCATAAATTAGGACACAGCATCTTTCATTTTTATAAACCGAGGTGCTTGCTTTTCCCCCTTTTCAGATTTATTGCTTGGGAGCATTAAAATGTCTAAAACAGTTTACATACACCATCACAGTGGGAATGTGCTTGGGGATAAAGGAGCTTGTAATTGCAATTCTGAAACTAGCCCTATAAGCTTGAAGTAGTGTTTAAAAAACATTTTAAGAGCTTTATAAAGCTATAAAGTGCCTTCCAACAAACCTAAAAGTAATATATCTTGAAAGAGAAAGAGAAAGAGGGACTAATCTCCAAACAAACGGCAGACGTGGGATCGCACACTACTGATCATTATAATACGAGGTTCTCGTAAATAATACCATTGAAATGAAATATAATTTTTGAAGGGATTAAGGGAATTATCTCCAAAATAAAGAAAGAGAGAATGAATCGTGGCTTGCTGGGTGGTTCGTAGTGCGAGTTTCCAGAAACTCACGGAGTGTATGTCCTGCGCTACTGTCGCTGGCTTTATTTTGACTTGATTTTACTTGATTTTACTGGTTCCTCTCTATTCGGCCCTGGTTAGGCCTCATCTAGAGTATTGCATGTAGTTCTGGGCACCACACTTCAAGAAGGATGAAGACAAGCTGGAGCCTGTTCAGAGGAGGGCAACCAGGATGATCAGGGGTCTGGAAACAAAGCCCTATGAAGAGAGACTGAAAGAACTGGGCATGTTTAGTCTGGAGAAGAGAAGATTGAGGGGAGACATGATAGCACTCTTCAAGGACTTGAAAAGTCATCACACAGAGGAGGGCCAAGATCTCTTCTTGATCATCTCAGAGTGCAGGACACGGAATAACGGGCTCAAGTTACAGGAAGCCAGATTCCAGATGGACATCAGGAAAAACTTCCTGACTGTTAGAGCTGTATGACAATGGAACCAGTTATCTAGGGAGGTTGTGGGCTCTCCCACACTAGAGGCCTTCAAGAGGAAGCTGGACAACCATCTGTCAGGGATGCTTTAGGGTATATTCCTGCACTGAGCGGGGGGTTGGACTCGATGGCCTTATAGGTCCCTTCCAACTCTACTATTCTATTATTCTATGATTTGGGGGGGGGGAATGCCAAGTTATCACACTTCTCGGGGATTCATTGTATGTAGCAAAGAAATAGTTTTTCCATGTAGGAAATAGCAGGTGAAATGTCAGACACACACGCGTGTATCTCTTACTTCGTGTACACGGGCTGTTGTGATCCCAAGCTCTCCCGCTGATCCAGGGATAAACCTTAAGTCTAGCTATGGCCGTGGTTTTATTCTTTGACGCTGTTTTATCTTTGTTTAATTCTGGGCTTTTTGAGGGGGTTGTTGTTTTTGTTTTGTCTTTGTTTTAGAGCTTGCATTTTATGCTTTTATTTCGTATGCCACCTAGAGAAATTTGGTTAATGGGAAGTTTACAAGTACAGTAAATAAAGAAACTGCTTTCTAAAACATGCATTTTAGACATGCCTTTGGTACTTTTTGGAGCTGAGAACTGCAGACACAAATTAAAAGAAATACAGAATCCAAAAGGTAACTGAGTACTGATCTGTACTTTACTCTGCATGGTGCAGGTCAGTTCATCAAAATTTGCACACACACACACACACACACACACACAAATTCCACAAATTCCTCAAACATCCCTACAGTGGGAAATACCATAGCTGAGTGGTAGAGCACATCCTTTGTATGCAGAAAGCCTTAGGTTCAATCCCTGACACCTCCAGTTAAAAGAGATTATCAGGAAACTGGTCTGCAGAATGGAGGTCTACAGTGACCCGGGAGAGCCTAGACTGTCATTTCATTATTTTATTATTATTATTATTATTATTTATTTATATAGCACCATCAATGTACATGGTGCTGTACAGATAACACAGTAAATAGCAAGACCCTGCGCTACACTAAAAATCCCCTTCCTCTTCCATTTCCTTCCCTAAATACCTGCCAATTTTCCTGACAGCAGGTAGATGCCTAGAAAGCCTTAAGCTCTAAATCATTTTTTTTTAAATCCTTAATTCTAAATGATGCAGCAACCTCCCATGTTAATACTACAACAGGAAATAATTATAGCTCAGTTTCCTGAATTTGGCTGATGCGATTTTCAAAATGACCAAAAGACTGTTTTTGAGACACATTCTTTAAGCGTACTGTGGGTGTGATGAAACACAAACCCACTAAATAATCCAGGAAATTTTCATACATCAATGTTTAAGAGATGGGGTGGGGGAAGATGCAACAGATTGCACAATTACCACTTTTTCAAATTGGATTTAACAACTTTCCCCCCTTCTCCCTACTCACTCTCTCTCTCTCTCTCTCTCTTTAGACTACAAAGCACCACATTGTGACTGGGGAAAATGAGAACAGAGACTGTGCTTGCTGGAAAAAAATGTGGTTTTAGTTACTCGTGTTTTCATAGGTTTTGTAACACCTTATTAAAGTTGAAAGCTACATATATAAAATTACTGGTGGCACTTGTCTAATCCACTGAAGTTGTATTTCATTACAGTGCCTCCTGTACAAAACCCCAAGCATTCTTTGCCATGGTCTTTCCGCAGTTTGGGTTTTATGCAATTGCTGCAATCAAAAAATAAAATAAAATAATGTGAATACTACTACTAATACTCAGCCACCACATACATGTACACACTTCTGTTACATTTTAACCAACTACTGACAGCAATACAAGAACACAGCACTCAGCAGACCATCGTTAAGATGGGTTTGAAGGAGAGACAGAGATTTTCCTTTAGAACTGCTTCCCCGTCTTTAACAACGCTAGTGCTCACAAGGAGGGCAGCTTGGCTTTTAAAGGCAAATGCCCCCAGCAAGAGATCATCTCTTGCAGTCACTTTCAGAACAATAATCTAAGTCTGAGACATTCTGGCTGTTTCTTCAATACCATCCACCTTTGTTGGTCTTTTAAGATAGTTTTATCGGTGCTATTTGCCACTATGTAGATCTGAACCCCAAAATTCAAGCTAATTTTACATTCATTTGATTCCTGAACATGCACATAACCCAGGAGGAATTCAGTGCATTTAGTTTCAGCCAATCCACCCTTAAGTTTCCATGCCATTTCTTAATCACACAAGACTGAACAGTAGCCGTACAGCTGTATGCATGTTGGATGGGGTCTTTAGTAGGGAGTAGCATCCATTCCAAGGTGGCAAAATGGTAGAAATTATCATCCATAAGAGTGGCCCAGTGTACAGGGCTATGAGCCCCTGGTTGTGTGGCATTTAAGAGACCACTTTCTGTATCTTTGGGGGAATCCACACGTCGTACTGAGGCTGCTTCCATGCGGCCCCAGTGCGACCCCAAAGCGATCGTGTAACTTGCCTGGTGAAGAGACGAGGAAGAGGTGTCCTTGCCGCTGCCACCACCCACCTCCCTCCTCACCGGCTGGCTCAGAGAGCTCGGCAGAAGAAGGCGGGGTGGAGAGCTTCTTCCGCTCTCCACCCTGCCTTCTTCCGCCAAGCTCTCCTCGCCGACCTCGTCTCTTTTACAGGCAAGCTACACGATCGTTTTCAGGGTGCACTGGGGGCGGATGGAACGTGTGGATTCCCCCTTTAAAAGAAAGAAAGAGGTTACAATCCAGACAGAGTTAAACCCTTTGAAGTCCCATTGACATCAATGGGAAATATTAACCGCTGCACAATGCTATACAGATCTTTGCATTAAAGCCTTTTGACCTGCCCAGCCATTTTACATTTTTTAAAGTATTTTTACTTAGTTGAAATACATTTTATACTTCTCACTTCCATCACATGGATGTTTAAGTTTTATTTATTTATTTAAGCATTTTTATGCCGCCATTCAGCCAAAAAAGGCTCTCATGGCGGCTTACAAAAGTATTTCTTGACAGTCCCTGCCCACAGGCTTACAATCTAAAAGACATGACACAAAAGGAAAGGGGATTGGGAGGGAGGAGGGGGAGATGTTTTTATTATATTGGACATTTGTTTCTTGTATATAGTGCCCCAAAAATCCTTTTCTGGATGAAGGTACAGTCTATAATTTTAATAAATAAATAAATATGCGGAAGTAGGGGACATCGAGTTCAATGGGGCTTGCACCCAGGTAAGTGGGCATAGAGTGGCAGCCAAAATATTTCCCATAGAAGTCTATGGAATTTTAAAGAGTTTGAGGGAGCAATGCTATGTCCTTTAGACAATGTCTGGGGGTGGGGACATAGGATATTTGGGGTTTATGGCTCTGAGCTCATACACAATGCCCCGAGCCGGGAGCCAGAAAACTGCACTCCCCACCCACCCCTTGCAGTCAGTGCAGAGTGAACAGCAATGGCTGCCTCTCTGTGCTTGGTGGGAAGGAGAGGAGACCACAGAAGCTGGTTTAGACAGCTTCCTAAGTGCCGGGTGGCTTCGCTCCCACTCCGAAAGCCCAGCTAGACAGCCAAAATCGGCCATCTAGCCAAAAAAGAAGGATGGATGGAGCACGGAGGAGAGGATCTCCTCTGTGTGCAGCCGCCCAGCATAGGATACTCGTAATTGCCTGGTTTACCCTAACTCTGCACCCTAACTCTGGCTAATTTCCTATCCCTACCCCACACGGCCAAATAATCTACCAAATGACTAAAAGCCAACTTTGAGTTCGCAAAACCGTGTCCCGCTCAGACCTTGAGCACAGAGCTTGTTTATTCTACTGTCACCATTCCGAACAGCGGTCTGCAATAAAGATACATATTTGGAAGCAATATATTTAACTTAAATCGTTTAAGCTTTAAGTCAGATTATCCCAGAGACACAATAGCTCTAGACATCCCACAGCCTCCCAGCCAATTTACACTACATTGTCCAATTAAGGTATTATTGCTGCAAGTGATACCCACACCGCGATATCCATAGAAACATAATGCAAGAACAGGTTGGGCATGCAAATTGCTGCCTTGTCAGTTGCTTCACTCTAGAATTAGTAGACCGTCTTGTTAAGGAACCAGTTCAGGCGTTTACCACATTCACACGTTACACTTCTGTTTATATCCACACAGAGATTATATCCACCCAGGCTATTTATGCATCAGGTTTGCATAGAATGTGCATATGCTAATTTATATTGGTAGATGCAAATTTCAAAATGGTTACTCCAGTTTAAATAGAAATAGAAACACCTTATAATAGTGGGAAAGAATATATCAAGGTGGCCTGCTCAGTTTGCTGTTCAGCTGCTTACTGTTACTGACGGGTACTTTCAAGCTCCTGATGGCTTTCCCTGTTTTTTGGTTCTTTATCTTTAAACCAGACTTGGACTGGACAGGTTTTCAAACAGAGGACAGAGGACTGTCCTCTGTAAAGTAGGACACGTGGTCACCCCTACACACAGACCATACACATGAGAGGCCCCCATGGTCAAACGTACGATTGAGCTCACAGAAAGGTGACCTGAGATCAATTTTTCACCCCCTTGCTAAGGAGGAGTATTTATATGCATCTCAATAAGGCGTGAAGAGATATTCAGAGTTTCCAAAAATGTACGATGAGATCCAAACCACACTCCTCTTCAACTTACTATGGTGAACTGAACTAGATGCGATGTTAATCAGTCAATTAGTAATTGTATGAATGGGTTGGTTGTTGTCATTTTAAAAAGAAAATAGCCTTAGGGCCCCTGAACAATCAGGACTATACTGCGTGTGTGAGGAGGGAGCTTAACTTTTGAGACCTGCTGTGGTCCCAGTCCAGATTCTCTCCCCACCCCCAACAGCTGCAATTGGCATTAGGAGGGATGGTCCTTTTGGCAACAGCTACATGTGAGCCAGTGTGATATAGGGCCTTGCTAGACGAGGCCTTAGCGCGCCTTCCAACCCGGTTTCTCTGCTGTGCGTCCAGATGACGCACAGGGGAATCCGGCGGCAGGTCGCAGTGAGGCCTGGTCTAGCGCGCCATAAGCGAATGCGCTTATGGCGCGCTTTTCCCCCAGCTCCGGCCTCAGGCCGGGGCTGTGGGAAGTGTGGAGACTTCCGTGGCTTTTCGCGGCTCCTCGCTTACTCGCGAGGAGCCGCGAAAAGCCGCGGACCTGGCACAGCGGTCATAGGAGCACTGTGCCCATCAGCGGGGGGGGGAAGAGAGGGGAGAGCGAAGGATGGGAGGGTGGGTGGCACGGGGGGAGGGCGGGTGCGATCGCGCTGCTCGCCGCCCGAGCAAGCAGCCGAGCGGCGCTTGCCCGGGCAATGTCGCCCCATCCCGGGCATTGCCCGGGCAAGCGCCGCTCAGCTGCTTGCTCGGGCGGCGGCGGCGCGATTGCACCCACCCTCCCCCCGTGCCACCCACCCTCCCATCCTTCGCCCCCCCCATTTTAAAAAAAAAAGTAAAAAAGCCACTTACCTTCCCGGAGTCTTCGGGCCACCCGCGGCCCCTTTAAACAAACAAACAAACAAAAATGGCGGACGCCGCAGGGCTTGCGTCCTCCCTGCGGCTCCGCCGTCTGGAAGCCTGGGCGAGGCGCGCTAACGTTAGCGCGCCTTGGCCCCGCCTCCCTGCCGGCGTAAGCCGGCAGGTCTAGCAAAGCCCATAGTGGTTAGATTGTTGGACTGGGATTCAGAAGACCCGGGTTCAGGTCCGCACTTAGCCATGGAGCTTGCTGGGTGACTTTGGTCCGGTCACGGAGTCTCACCTTAGCTTACCTCACAGGGTTGTTGTGAGGATAAAATGGAGAGGAGGAGGAAGACTGTATAAGCCACCTTGAATTCCTTGCAAGAAGGGGAAAGGTGAGGTATAAATGTAATACCCGTGTAACGCTTCTTACTCGAGACCTACCAGACCAATTGTGCTCATTTTTGTTTTAAGTTGAAGCAGGAGCAATTTTTGGCAGAAAATTTTGAAATCTCGAAAAACTTCAAAGCTCAACCTTTGGGCAGCTTGGGGAGGGAGAAGGGAAAAGGATGAGGCAAAGCATATGCATAAGCCTCACACAGTGCATGTAATATAACACGTGGCACAGTGTATGTATGCATGTGTGATCATGCTTACTCCTGTGAGCTCTTAGAGTGCTGGGCCAATGGAAGGAAAGGTATGGAATGTTGCAAAAGGGGCTGAAGAAAAGTCAGGTGGTGACAGAGTAGGACAAGGGGAAGATGAGAAGAAAAAGGTGAGAGGACACCAGAGGCAGGAAAGAGAGGAAAAACAAGAGATGAAAAATACAGTCAATCACAAGGGAAACGGGCAAACATATTTTTATCCAATCATTCTGAGACTACTAGCACCTGTGATGACACAGGATTTACACTAGCAATAAAAGAGAGAGGGCTGGGGAATTACCTGGATCAAGAGCAAAAGGGTTAAGGCCATCTCTGTACCACCACCACATCCATGGTCCCAATCCTAGGGTGACCAACTGTCAGGATTTCCCCGGATTTGTCCTGGTTTTTGTTCTTTCCATGGTGTCAGGGGGGATTTTCAATAATTTTCAATAATGTCCTGGAATGACACACCTTCCCCTTTAAGGCTGCCATTAGCATGGCAGGAGGGAATGACATGCTTTCTTGAGGCACATCATTCCCCCACCCTGAGCTCCAATTGAGATCTTAAAGGGGAAAGTGGGTCATTCGTGGACATTATAGAAAAGGCCCCAATTGGAGTGGATGGTGGTGGTGCAGAATGAAATCCTTTCCCCTCCTCCACTCCAATCGGGTTCTTTAAGGTGGCGGGGGAATAACGTACTTTCTGCAGGACTCAGAAAGCTGCTTCCCCACACACACACTAGGTGTCCTCTTTTTTGGTTTCCCAAATATGGTCACCCTACCCAATCCGGAGTAGGGGGAGTCGTGGATATGTACTTTAAAAAAAACCCCACAAATATATAATCAACTGTGCGAGTAATGTCCCAACTACTCTGGCCCTGAATTGTACCACTGTAAAGTTGCACGGTTAGAGAAAAGGGAGCTTCTAGAATTCTGGCATTCAGGATAGTTTTCCTACTGGGTATTGCCTTGAGTACCCCATTAACCAACTCAATTTTCAGGAACAGGACCTCAAAATTATGTTACTGTGAATATTTGTCCAGGTTTTGTTTCATTCACCAGTGTCATAGGGGATTTTCCCCAACCCAGGGCCCTCTAGCTGTGTTGGAATACAAACCCCATCATCCCCAGCTAGAGCCAAAGGGAAAGGTGTAACTTTAAATTGCATCTGATGTACATATGGACTACCATTGGTTATCTCTCCCTAGGAACGAGCTTTCAAAAGTTCTTGGGACTCTCTATGACTCCCCTCCCCCCCCCACATCTAATATTTATTAAACTTGAAATCTTAACAATCTGACTAATGGTGCAGTGAAGTATTCCGTTTTCTTTAACCTGATTAGAGAGCATTTGTTCTTAACGGGATCTCATTTCCAGCAGTCATTAGGATAAAGTCTTTGGTACAACATATACTAACATTGCATTTACAATCCACTTTGCACATTCGTTGTGGGAATTCAGTGAAACTCCAAGTAATTTGTATGAACCAGACTTCCAAGTTGGTGTTGAAGCCAAAGAAAGTAGAATAGAAACTTAAGTTTAGAAATACCGAACCTTCAGATTTCTTATACCCTCAGACATAAAGCCACTACATTCAGAGTTTAACAACAACAATCAAATCTCCCAATCTTTCTGTATCATCTGAAGTTTGAAAACTGCTGTTTTCCCCCCTCATACAGCCTTTCCCCAACCAAAGATTTCATCTAACTGGTTGACGAATTCCCTATCAATAAAATCAATAACCTCATTGTGGAGACTGCAACCTGGTTCTATCATAATTTCTGTCTGGTGAACCATGGTTTAATCAATGTGTTAAACATGAAGCTGCCTATGAAATGTGAGATTGTTAACAAGGGCTGGCCAATACAATCATAACATTAGGGATGTCCATTGCTGAGAAATTTGGTTCTTTCTTTGAGTCCCCACAGCATGTATGACTCAATTTGCATTTGCAAGCTCAGTTGTGGGTTTCCCCCAAAACTCCAGGAACGTTTTCTGTGTATCCTCCCCTGCAGGTATGGGCATTGTGCTATTTGCACTCTTTATTTCTTACATTTATAGCCCAACTTTTCCCCTCCTTAAGGAATCCAAAGCAGCGCACATAATCCTCCTCCTCTCCATTTTATCCTCACAACAACAACCCTGTGAGGTACATTGAGCTGAGACTCCATGGCTGGCCCAAAGTCACCCAGTGAACTTCCATGGCCAAGTGGGGACTAGAACCCGGCTCACCTGGCACCCAGTCCAACACATTACCACTACACCACCCTGGGTCTACACCTGTAATTTCCTTGCTATGTCCAACCCATGAAACTGGTTGAAACTCTGACTACAACTCTTACTTGGAAATTACAATCAAACTGTGGTTTACAATCCCAGTTTGGAGTCAGAGCTTAAAAAACAGTTTCCCAAATCTGTGGATCTACCTCTGTAAGGGCGATTGGGAGTGCAAGAAGCAGACCCCTTTTACCTAAGAGCTTCTCAGAAACTGAATTTGGCCCTGGGGCTGAAAGAGGATCCCCTCTCCTGCAGTAGAGAACACAAACTCAGAGACTGAAGCGCCTTGCCAGTTTTTACTCTAGGGACCAGATGTCCTGAACGGCATATCTAAAATTCATTCAGTTCTAAATTAGTGATCTCAAAGACATGACAAAGTGTTTGATGACGCCGATCTACTATCTTTCTTATCTTCCCTCGTGCTTTGTATGATTGCATCAGAGTCCAGGAATCATGTTACAAGATGCAACCACTATGGACCACAAACGTGCTCATGTTTAGAATCCATTTCAGGCTTCTGTGCCCTATTTTTAAAACTCTGTTTTAGGATTGTGAGCCACTGCGCGAAGACCTTTTGTCTCGAAAAGTGGCATAGAGATCTTTTAAACAGAATAAATAATATCACAGATTCTCCAGTTTCCTCTTCCTACAGAGTATAATCCCAACCACCATGCAGATTTATAGTTTTGTCTTCGGTGTAAACACAATGAGTTATGACAGGCAGCAAGCAGTGTTGAAAAACAGAGACGTCAGAGGATTATCCCCATATCCCCAAGTACGTACAGTAGAGCAGCACCGACAGACACCGGCATTTCCCATGGAAATAGTAATTGACAAATAAGGCTCACCCATGGGGATATGTGTCTAAGCTGACTTAATGTTTCCTGACGTTTTCAAGAGAGGATTCTACTACTCTCGACAGACACAAAAAAATTGCTACATTCCCAAGACTTACAATCTCCTCTTTAAGGAAACATTCTCAAAATGGATTTAAAAGGGAAAGAACCACACAAAAGCACTCACAGCTGTTCCTGAACTAACCGGGGGAAGTCTGGGGGAAATTGGAGATCAGAAGATGCCAAACACTCTTGCACGTTACTGGCCCAGAACAGATAACTATTAATAGTGAGCGCATTTCCCCCCCTTTGCACAAAGTCATTCAAATATAAAAGACTTGTTAGCTATGTAGTCAAGTCATCTGCTTCTGCCTGCTAGGAAGAGGTTCAAGGTACTCCAAGAATTATCTTCAAAGCCTGGTCATAATCAGAGACTGGGACTATCATACTGCATTACTGGCCACTCATGGATGCTTGTGGGTCATTCTGATGACATCATCAGCCTCTCGTGTGTCTCCTGTTCCATATTCCATTTTTAGTGCTTAGAACAAAATCTCAGAAAAACAGACTCTTTGGGGATATGTCGATATTTGTCAGGTTTTCCTGTGCTATAAAATGCCCACTAGAGGGCACTGTCCCATTCAACTGTATTGAGGCTGTACAAGCTACATGGTCGCTGCTGTCTTTCTCGTGTAATTACAGCTCATTGCAGAAGTGGAAGAGAAACGGGAAGCAGAGACACAGTAAGAGAATGCGATTTCCTCCCACCTGAAGGAGCTTATAGTCATGGGATAGCCTTCCCAAACATGATGCCCCCCCCCCCCACATGTTGGACTAAAACTCCCATTAGACACAACAACCATCAGCTGAGGGTGATGGGTGTTGTAGTCCAATACAGCAGGAGGATACCAGAAAGGGGAAGGATGCTCTAGTGTAAAGCTCAGAGAACCTGAAAAATATCATTTTCCAGGCAAATAACAACAGGAACTACTTCCTAATAAAATCTAGTTCATCACTGAGAAGCAAATAGAACCAGAATTAGACAGCTAAAATGCCTTTTTTTGTTTCTGATATCACATAAGATTTAAAAGTTACCCTTGGAACAGCTGGTGTTGAAAATACCACTGTTTGGAACAGAACATTCTCCGCTACTTAAGCAAGGAAGCGAATATCGGATGTGGTGTTTGTATCTGGGCCAGCACTTGATTCCAGCAATAAATGCCCTGTTTGTAGGCAATGTGATGTGCCAGTCTGTAATCTGGAGCGTATCATCACAAGATTGACCAGTTTGGAATGGAAACCAGAACACTATAGGCATGCAACCAGCTGGGGGGAAAACGGTGGGGTCGTTTATGTTTGGTAAACTACGGCTTTCATATGATGCTCAATGAGCCCAGATTCTGGGCATTATTTAGAACATAAGAAGAGCCAAGGGTCCATCTAGTCAAATAGGGGCCTAAAACAACCGGGCATGCCGTGATTGCAGCTAGATAATTTTATACTTTGGGATTAATGATCTGGAGTGGTGGTGGGATCTTTTCAACTGGCACTGACTTCACAGATAAAAGGAAGTACTTCTTCACACAGCACGTAGTTAAGCTATGGAATTCACTACCACAAGAAGTTAAGAAGGCCACCAATTTGGATTGCTTTAAAAGGGGGTTGGACAAATTCCTGGAGGAGAAGGTGGCCAATGGCTACTAGCCTCCAGGATCCAAGGCAGTAAGCCTATATGCACCAGTTGCCAAGGAACATGGCAGGAGAGTGCTGTTGCACCCATGCCCTCCTTGTGGGTTCCTGGTTGACAGATGGTTGGCCACTGTATGGACGGAGTGTTGGGCTAGGTGGACCCTAGGTCTGATCCAGCATGGCTCTTCTTACGTTCTCATATGATAAGTCAGCCCCACTGCATTTAGAGAGGAGGCTGCTCATTTTGCTGAGCTGGCCCCCAGATGTCTGCCCAAAAGCCCTGTCCTCACAGCACCATGCAAGCGGATGTACACTCATGTGTTTTAAGCACATCCCAGCCTTCCCACCAAGCTTCTGCATGAAATATGCCATGCTTTCCATTCCCACAGCAAAAAAATGGATCGTGTTGCTGGCATAGGATGTCCGCTACTCTTTCTCCCAGAAGTACCAATAAGGGATCCCTATATAGACAGACACAACACACTTATATTTAACTTGCAGTACTATGCAACTCTCCCCTCATCTGGAATGTGTCTGGGTTTGAGACAGAGAGCATCAGCAATCACCGAACTGCAATATACATTATTTTACTAAGGGAAGCTCCCCATAGGAAAATTGCAGAAAAAGACCATTGGAAGGAAGGACGGACGGACGGATGGACGGAAGGAAGGTGTTAGTGCAACAGCAGCACAAAGGCTACATCCACAACCAGTCTTCTATACTGGAGGGACGCTCCAGAATAAGTAACCATGGGCAGACAAGGGCCTTGATTTTCCAATTACGTCCAAGAAAGACAACACCTCAACCATTAAGCAGTGAAACTAGAAGGACTGAAAGGGTGGGGATGGGGGGAACCCTATTTTTTTATTATTATCCTATATAATCTTCTGTGTGTGACTGGTATGTGATGGGTCTCCTATTGATTCAGAATGAAGGTTGCCATCTGCTGGATCACTACAGCTATTTCCAGCTACCCTAATGACTTCTCATCACAAGCACTTTTCAAGACCAGCCTGCAAGAAATGGCATTTCAAGCACCATGGCTTTTGTCCCTGCACTCTCTAGCAGAGGCTGGCGGCTCCGATTTCACTGGGGCTGTGAATGCATTCTGGGTTTCAGCCAGAACCAGCCAGAACTTTAAAGGAGTTGTCCAAGGTGCTGAACCCATTATTGTTCTAACTGAAAACCATTCCCACTGAAACAGACCCACAAGCCTCCTTTCTCTCTCTCATTCCCTCTTTCCCCAGTGCTAGGGAGCTCTCCCCCTTGAAGGAAAGGAACCCCTAATTTCTATGTACCTTCACAAACATAAATAAATAGCCCATCCTTTCTATGGAGCTGCAGCACTGGGGATGGGGAAATCTCTAGAACTTCCCGTGGCTCCCAAATCTCATGGAAGGCCAGGGAATCGCCACCAACTCTGTGGAGTTTCTTTCTCCAGATGAAGTTCATTCTGAACAAGGAATTCCTTCACTGCTCAAATAAATACCTGGGGACAAACTTGATGTCAACCGAAGGGTGTGTGTGCAAATTAACAGGATCAAAGCTGGCATGGGGGTGGGTTGGGGGCAGGGAATGTAACTAGTGGTGGCTGGAGGCTCCTATTTCAGTAGTGTAGTGAATCCATTCTCGGTGTCAGAACTCTGAAGGAGCTGTCCAAAGCGCTGAACCCATAGAGTTCTCCACCCTTCTCTGTGATAATGAACTGAAGAAGATTCCTCCTCTGAGGGATCTCTGGAGGGCAGGGAGAGACAGGCTGAAATCCCTCCTCCATGCCTACTCTGAGCCTGTTCATGTTCAGTCCCCCAGCTGATGCAATTTTCATTCTTTGAAAACTTGAATGTCAAATGCAAAGACATATTTGACACACTTCACTGCCAAGCCTAGATTGGCCCACATGACGAAATGAATGTTGGCTAGCTTCTACCTGCCAGGGTACATACAGCCTAGTTTGGTACAGACTCCCTCCCCCCAGAATGGAGGAATTTGCTCGGAATTATTCCATTTGAAACACACAAAGCACATCACAACCAGGGACCTAACTCCCACTTCCTGGACAGAACGGGACACAGTTAAGCTGCAGATTGTATACTTCTCTGGATTTTGCGATGCCATTCTCAGCTCAAAAGCTGCAGACAATGATTTGTATATTGGGGAAAGATACACACAAAAATATGCATGTTAGGGAAAGTTGCGGGCAAGAATACAAATTTTCATGCTTTTTTTTTTTAAAAAAAAGTTAATTCCCAGAATGCAGAAATTTGATTGGTATTATGAAATTGATGTGAAACTGACATGGACCTGATACAGGCTGATTCATCTATCCTTACCCCTGAGCTGTTATTTTGCACCTCGTTCAGGATGGTGGACCTTGGAATTCTAGTAAAAAAAACAAAGACAATCTCATGAGCCTAAAGTCTGCCCACTTCTGCAATAAGGACCACTTCCCTTCTCCCCTGAATTCCACACAAGCCAGGGACATTGCTAGGCCTGGGTCCATCCTGCCCTCCTCCCCCCACCCTGATCTATTCTCCTGAGACCTGACTGTCAATTGATGGCAATGGAAGATTTTCTTTAACGCTCAATTGCATTGGAAGGGGGCAATTCCCTCCTACATGAGGGAAAGAGAAGGGCAGATGGGATATGAGAGATTGCCTTTTAATTAGAATGGAAGAGGAACTCTTGATTTAGAATAATTTTTGGTGGAATGGAAATCAAAAAATATATTTCACTGGAGATGACTTAGATGAGAAATGAAGAGGCTTTGCCTTCTGCGGAACGTAACTAAATCCGAGTAATCATTTCTAAATTTGCATATAGATATAAATTAGCATATGCAAATGTTATGCAGATCTGTGTCCTATGGGCCTGGGCCCTGAGTATTTTCATCGTCTAGCAACACAATCGACAACATCTCCTTCTCTGTGTGTGAACTATGAACAGCAAGGGCAAAGCAGAAAGGGGATTTTCCGTGTGGCTGTCCTCTCATGCTTCCAAACTAGCAATTGTCCTTGCACACGCAACTGGTACTTTCGCCTGACAACGTTGGCACAGTTTTCTGGAGAGGCAGCCTCCAACCTACCGCACGTGTTGGCAAGAGCACAAGGGGCAGGGGGGAAATAAAGAGAACTGGACCCATTCGCTCGCCTGATCAGGGTGAAGATTAAAGAGATGACATTTTTTTCAGCACATATCAGTATCATTTTCCCCCTGACATTTAATATGACCAGCTTTGAAAGCCGGACCCAACTTTCCGTTGTGTGAGTAATAACAGAAGGCAGCTGCCGTCTCCTGTGCCTGGAAATCCTGGAGCTGGGGAGACTTGCAATAGAGCTCCCATTTTTATTTGAGCTGAGTTTCCTCCTCCTGACATCTGCCCTGCAACGCACCATTATTCTGCGGCTATCAGGAACTTCTGCAGCAGCAGATGGACCAAAGCGTGCACTTAAAGGCTTCGGCATAGAAATACATTGATACTCTGCCACGACAATTTGCGTTAAATATTTAATTCGGCGAGATGTCCGGTTCTTATAGCTAACCCATCCATTTTACCTAGCCCAACGTCCAAATTCAGCTTGCTGCATAAGTCATGGTTTTAGCACTTAAGGAAGAATAAAAGGATGCTTTTACTGGCTATGGAGGAAGTTTGCTTTCTTACTGACAGAAGCCGCATCTGGCAGCCACCGTATCATCAATAATGAAAGGACAGAGAAAAGGTGCTTGAGGGCCAGGAACTAAGCCTTCCCCGCTGGATTCATCAAGCTCTCCAGTGCTCACATATTACTCCTAGCGATGTCAGCAGGACTTGTATTTACCTGGCTCTGATTATGAAGTTGGACCTTTCGCTGAAGTGCCATTTACCTTTAAAAAATTACTTATGCTCAGATCATAATCTAAGTCAGTGTGGCCCATCAATGCCTTGCATGATGCAACAAGAACATCCCCAGGGGCCCTGGGAAATGTAATTTTCTCAGGGTGCCTGTGTCCTTAGTATGATGGCAGGCACCTGGGAAAAGCTACAAACCCTAGGGCTTCTTGTCCCCAGGGCTTTGAGGAGCATTCAAACCCTATTCTGGCCATTTGCCCATCAACGGTGAAATCTCTCCCTCTGGCAAGACAGGAGGTCAATGGAGCAGTCCTGACCTAAATTTTCATCAATTACAGCTAGTCTTATTAGAGTGTAATTTGCATGAACACCTTTCATTCCCTGCCAACACCTTTTCCAGAAATGGCTCCTAAGGTACGCCTATGTCCTACTTTACGGAGGACCATTCTCTGTTAGAACAGGTGTTAGAGGGCTGTCCTTTATTTGCAAGCATCGTCTGCTTGATGGGGCAGTCTGGTCCAAGTCTGGTGAGAAATGTAAAGTACCCCAAGAAGGCAGTGCCAGGGGCTTTCAGTTACCTATCAACAGTAACAACCTGGACAGCAGAATGAGCAGGTATAAGATCACCTGGCTGCCTTTTCCCCCACTCAGGTGAGATCTACTGCATTTCTATTTAAAGTATAGTAATCATTCCTAAAATGGCATCTCTACATATAAATTAGCACATGCAATTTTTATACAAACCTGTGCCCTCTTTTTTGGGTGATGCATTCCCCTCTTTTTAGCATTTCCCTCTTTTTTAGTCATTCATAAGTGCGACCCTAGTAGCTTCTCCCTATAGATGAGGCTCCTGACTCAAGTTTCTCCAGTCTCAGCACACACTCCCCAAAGGATTTTTCCTGAGACACCAGTGTTTAAATGGGAAGTAATAATAGGGTTCCACCTTTAAAGGCTGCCTAGAAATAAGTTTAGATAAATAGATAGAATAGCTGCATTTTTAGTTAAAGAAAAAACCAGGTTTCTACCATCACAGGGGTGTCATATTTTTTAATAGTTGTATGAAAGGGAAATTTGCATTAGATGCAATTCCTTTTCCATTCTCTCTTACACCTCCGAAGGCATAAAGGAGAGAGGTCCTTGTACTTACAGAATTGCTATGCCCCTTAAATATAAGTATTTATTTTTAAATGGAGGTGTTTGGAAGGCCAGAGCAAAATGGTAGAGTCAACGCTTTCCATGAACAATGTCCCATTTCAAAGTGCAGCATCTCCAGTTGAAGGACCTCAGGTAGCAGATGCTGGGGAAGTCCTCTGACTGTGACCTGTCCTTCCTGAGACCTACTCTTCCTGAGACCTACTCTTATAAGGGGATTAGACAAATTCATTGGTGACTAGTCATGATGCCTATATATTTCCTCCACTATTAAGGCAGTATGCTTCTGCATCCCAGTTGCTGGAGAACATAAGTGAGAGGATGCTATTGCCCTTATGTTCTGTTTCTGGGCTTCCTAGAGGCATCTGCTTGCTGGGGATATGGCAACCTCGTCTGCAAGTTACAGGAAGGGGTTGCAATTAGTTCATGGGAATTTGGGCATAGCTAGCCTTAGAATCTCTATAGCCTGCAGTGTGGTTTCCTGCTACTCCCTTGCCCCCTCTCTTTCTGACCTTCTCCATTGCTGGGAGCACATTTATTTATTTATTTATTTATTGCATTTCTATACCGCCCAAGAGCCGAAGCTCTCACATGTGTTTGCTCTCTCTCTCTCTCTCCTGCTCGTAATGGAACACAAAATGGACTCCTTTTGAAATCCTACGCTATACGTGCATTTATATGCAAGCATGTTTGTGAGTAAAGCGGTTTTCTTTCCTTCACTAAAGAAAAGTGTGGACTTGTTGTTGGGTGTTTTTTGTTTTGTTTTTGCTTGTGTGCATATGGGACTGGTAAAAGGCCATTCCATTTTGCCTCCCCCCCCCCCCCCGCCCACTGGTAGCTGCCTTTCTAACAGGAGGCAGCAATATCAAATAATCCCATCGCTGCTTGGCCACTGTGTGAGCAGAATGCTAGACTAGATGGACCCTTAGTGTGAACCAGTATGGTTCTTACATTCTTACCCCAGAGAGCTACTGCCCATCACAAATTAGGGTAGATGAACAATGAAGTGACTTGGTATAAAGCCGTTTTAAGTGCCCCTGTGTGCTCGTACGTAACTCCTCCAAAGTTTGACCTGACATCTTGCAATTTTCTTTAAGTATGCAGCCCAGCTAAGGAGAGGGGGCGGGGGAGAGGATTCTTCGGAATCATCAGTGGTAACTCCAAAGAATTTTTTCTTATTGGAATAAGAGATGATTACGCAAATGTCGAAGCAGGGGAGAAAGACAAGTGACAGAGGTAGCATAATCTTGTAAAAGTAATTAGGAATGGATGATTTAAATAGATCTGCAATTATCAGTGTTACAACTAGCAATTTGTTGAACTATTTATTTATTTATTTCACTTCTATACCACCCAATAGGTGAAGCTCTCTGTGGGGTTCACAACAATTAGTCCATGTGATTCTGTTTCTTTTTATGCTACTTTTGCCTTAGTTTTTTTTATTTTTGTTTTGTTTGTTTTGAAGAAGAAGAAGAAGAAGAAGAAGAAGAAGAAGAAGAAGAAGAAGAAGAAGAAGAAGAAGAAAGTTATGTTTTCAGATGCAGGGGATGGCTCAGGAGCCATGTGAGAAGAATTCTGACATCCATGTATGGTTCATTAACAACAGCTCAAAGAGGGCAGGTAATTTCCTACAGTAAAGGGGGCAATGGGTACTACCATCAATCAAAAATTTTGTAGGAAAAGTTATTATGCAGTGTTAAGGGCATGGGGTGACTTAAATTCTTTGGAAGTGATACAGAATAAATTTGTGGAAAAAATATAATGGGTCTTCGCCAGGGCACCCCAGCTGCAATGCTCTGAGCTGACGTGGTTATGCCCTCCATTAAGGCTAGAACACATAAGACACTGTTTATGTACTACCCAAAAATGAAGCAAATGCCTCACCATAGGCTACCAAAGCTATGCTTTCCGGAATAACTAGGCTCCAAAAGCTGGAAAGAGAGTTGTGAAGCATTGTCCAAGGATTATGACCTCATATTTGAGACATTAGAGACAATTGATTTTGAAGGGATCGAAAAAATTGATCAAGGAGAAGGTGTTCAACAAGGGCATCAACTGGCATATGGAAAATCTAGCAAACACCAGGTATTCCTTGTGGTATAGGCATATAAGAATAAATTAGATGCGGCAGCAGTGTTGACATGACCTTACATTTCCTTTATTAAGAGAGGCTTTTACCAAGCTGTGTTTTCAAACTATGCCGACTATTTGCTTGGAAAGAAGGTTCCTTAAACTTCCATGGGACCAACAGCTCTGCACCTGTGGGCAGTGGGAGGTGGAGAAGATGTGTGATTATTTGTTGTGCTGCCCATTGTATAAGGCACCTAGTGAGAGATTTTTTATCCTATGTTTTTCCTTGTTCTGAGATGTCAGATTTTGAGAAATTTGCATTCTTTTAGCTGATCAAAGCAAATGTGTTATGTACCATGTTTCATTATTTGCAGGAGCTGTTTTTATTTACAACACTTGCATACCACTCCACATCTAAACAGATTCCGGAGCAGGTGAACAACGAGAGATAAAATGATACAAAGATAAAAAGAATAAAACACAATATTATAATTACTATTTTTAAAAAACAGAGTGCCAATTAAACCGTGGCTGTCCTGACAAGGAAGGCTTCCTGGAAAAGAGCTTTTTGACAGGATTATGTATAATTATACACACACATACACATGTACATGATAGAAATTGTTTGGTTGATTCTTTACTACGGATTTGTTCAGGATCCCTCACTTTTCTCTCTCCTGTTTTGTGATCATCTTCGGTTTTAAGCAAATAAAGACTGGACTACAGTATTGGTAATTGAATTTTGCAAGCATCTTGTTTATTTATTTATTACATTTTTATACCGCCCAATAGCTGAAGCTCTCTGATTCAGAGAGAATCTTGACCTGATTCAGCAGTTGATTGGTTTTACCATTTGAGGGTGGTCTGTGTGGCGTTACACCCCACAAGTCAGTTCCCTAATGTATTTTGATTTGTAAGTCTATTGTGTTTAGGACGTTGACCTGAGTGGGTGGAGATTGAATATCTTAGGAGGGGGGAGGAGGATATATAAGGGAATGACTGAGGTGATAAGGTTGGTTTTTTGGAGTACTTTGGTTCAAGAGAGAGTTAGAGGATCAGGGTAGAGAGGGTTGTCTTTTGAGTGTAGTGTGCAGAGAGTCAGTTGGTGTATATTAAACAATCCTGATAATAAAGACAGTTCAAGAGTGAAGGGGTGAGAGAAAGGAAAGCGTGTATGAGAAGAGAGAAAGGATTAGATGAGAGGTTTTAACAAGGGTCTGAAAAGTTTTATTATGAAACAAAGTTTGTGAACATTGAAATAAATTTTTATTCAGTTTGTTTTACTACCTCAAAAATCCCACGTGTCTCCTTGGCATTTATCATCTGCAGTTATAAACATATAACACCCGTTCTGACATTAATTCACCATCAGCACATGTAATTCACAGCGCATTATTTTATTCCTGAAATTATTCCGGTTTAACCCCTCTCTCCACATAGTTTGTAGAAAGGTGGTGTTTGTCCCTCACCTCAGGCTCATAAAGTGGGGGCGCTTAGCTTGAGCAGGGACTGTCTGTGGACAGTCCTGTTGTAAAGAGCCTGTGTCATGGCACACCACAGTCTGCCCTGCTGGGAGGGTGGGAGAGTTCAGCTGTCAGTCCTACAGGCTTCCTAGTGGGTGAGAGGGCGATTCACATTTGTGGGTCTACAAGGAAGGAGCAGCAGAAGCCAAGAAGGCACAAGCATCTGACTATTAGGAACAAAGGAAGCTGCACTACACACAATCAGGCCATTGGTCCATTTAGCCCAGTATTCACAACACTGACTGGCAGCAGCTCCCCGGAGTTTCAGGTAGGTTTTTTTCTAGCCCTACCTGGAGATGCCGGGGATTGAACCTGGGGCCTTCTGTATGCCAAGCATGTGTTCTGCCACTGAGCCACAGTCCCTCCCTAAACTATTAGAAGCTAGAAGAGACCCTTGCTGATCTATTCCAAATCACCCAAAGATTTACCAGTAGCTCCCAACCTGCCTTCTGCACATTCCTATCCTGAAACCCGGAAAATGCCTGAAACACAAGTCATGCTTTTTGGATTTGTGAATCACAAAGATACAGATGTTAACTTTCTAACTAATTACATTGAGAAGGAAAGGAAAGGAACCTCTCGTGCAAGCACTGAGTCATTACTGACTCTTGGAGGGACGCCAGCTTTCGCTGACATTTTCTTGGCAGGCCTTATAGCGGGGTGGTTTGCCGTTGCCTTCCCTGGCCGTTATTACCTTTTCCCCAACTAACTGGGTACTCATTTTACCGATCTCAGGAGGATGGAAGGCTGAGTTGACCCAAGCCGGCTGCCTGAAACCAGCTTTCGCTGGGATTGAACTCAGGCCGTGGGGAGAGTTTCAGCTGCAGAAACAGCTGCTTTACCGCTCTGCGCCACACGAGGCCTGATGCCCAATTAAAGAAGTTAGGTGATTAGTCATATTCTTAGTTTTAATTAATCCGCATATGTGCAACACTTGTTTTAAAGATAAAGTACACTTTATTTCTAGATGATGTGTACACATGTCACCATGAGTATCACCTTAGAAGAGGCATTTCTCTTTCTCTCTTATACCTAGGAGGGAAAGCCTCTTCTGAGATATAAACTCTAAATGGCAGGGAATGTTTTACACTGTGTGTGTTTGTGCATTTAAAAAAATAGATGCATTGCCTAATCAGGGGCACATTTTTGGTGGAAAGGAAAGTGTCAAAATTGATTACTCTAACCAATTAATTGTCTAAACGTTACATGGGTTTAGTGAGCCTCGTGTGGCGCAGAGTGGTAAAGCACCAGTTTCTGCAGCTGAAACTCTCCCCACGGCCTGAGTTCGATCCCAGCGGAAGCTGGTTTCAGGCAGCCGGCTCGGGTTGACTCAGCCTTCCATCCTCCCGAGGTTGGTAAAATGAGCGCCCAGTTAGCTGGGGGAAAGGTAATAGCAGCTGGGGAAGGCAACAGCAAACCACCCCGCTATAAGGCCTGCCAAGAAAACGTCAATGAAAGCTGGCGTCCCTCCAAGAGGCAGTAATGACTCAGTGCTTGCACGAGAGGTTCCTTTCCTTTCCTTTCCTTTCCTACATGGGTTATTGTATCTCCCTGAATTTACAATGATAATTTCCTTAGATTTGGTTATTTGCCAAGTTGAAGTTGCTTGGTTGTTGATGATTTTTAAAATTTCAAGCTTACTAAAATACATATGTCCCTAAAAGACTTTTAAATAATGTTATTTGCTAACTTATGATGTTGTAGTATTTTCAGTTAAATTTGCAACTGTTTAAAATTGCTTCATCTATCAACACATTTTTCTTTCAGTCTGGAGCCAGGTCACCAGTCCGACACTCCCCTTTACCCAACTGAAAAAAAGCAAAATTTTGCTGTTGAAGGGCTTTGCTGGCTGGGGATAATGGGAGTTGTACTCCAATACATATGCAAGGCACCAGGTTGGAGAAGTCTGACCTCAGTCCTGAGAAGGAGAATGGACTATTGTGATATTTCCATTGTGGGTCATAGGGAAGCAGGAGTGGATAACACATAATTCTGCTAGGAAGGTGCACTGGGAGCAGGGAATTTGTTTCCCATAAGAATGAAGAGACTCTCTGGCAGACTGTCAGGAGCCAGATACTTCTGGAAAACAAGGAATAGGACAGGGGTGCCTATTTGAAAATCTGGCCCTTTGGGGGCTGACAGATTGTCGCTTTTTCATGTTAAAGGAATTCATTGTTCAAACTACTTTGGGATTTTTATCTCTGTTCCAGAAATGCAATCTCTGGATTTTGTAAGCCTGTGTGATCAGCTTTAGGGAAGGACATACAGGGGAAAAAAGTCTTAAATGACGTGCCAAGAGTAAGCACTGGACAGGAGGAGGAGGAGGAGGAGGAGGAGGAGGAGGAGGAGGAGGAGGAGGAGGAGGAGGAGGAGGAGGAGGAGAAGAAGAAGAAGAAGAAGAAGAAGAAGAAGAAGAAGAAGAAGAAGAAGAAGAAGAAGAAGAAGAAGAATTATTATTGTCTAGGAGACCAAGAGCGTGTTGTGGCATCTTAAAGACCAACAGACTTACTGTGGCATAAACCTTCATGGACAACTTCAGATGCATACCAGAGTGATCAAAAATTGGCTATAAAATGTAAAATGTGAAAAGAAAAACTCTGTCTTAGATGCATCAACAAAGCTATTCTTGAAATCTGATGTGTTGACAGAAGGGTGACAGAATGAAAGTAAACGTACTTCGAATTATGGTTGTTGCAGACCTCCACAAAAGAATCAAATGAGTTTGGATTGTTGAGAATCCTGCTCATGGATTCCACAGCAGATCAGCTTTCCCGCATTGGATGGATTCTGCAGACTTGTCGACTGTTTTTTAAACCTTTAGCAATTTTGTGCAAATTCCATCGTGGAAAAATATGTAATTTTTTTTTTAAAAAAAACCTGACCAAATATGCACATTTCCCGCACAGGCTAAAGCATGAAATGCACATTTTTGTGGGAATTTGTGCTTTTGGGGGGGATTTGCACAATTTTGTACATGCACAAATTCAGAAACTAAAAAAATCTGATTCCAGCAGTGAGCAGATGATGGGATGAAAGGTACCTGACACTCCGTAAAACACAAACAGAACAGATCTTGCACAATTCGTACATCCCTACTTAGAATACTTGGGGTCTTCTTCATGCTACTATAGCCCTCAGTAGGAATGTACAAGAATTTAGTTTCGGTTCACAAATCAAGCAAAACTGTCTAATTTGCAATCCCAAACATGAGCAGGAACACTTTTTTCAAGAAATGTTTGCAGATACACGAACTTTGCAATTGGTATGAAAAATGCATCTTTTTTTTAAAAAAAGTGTACTTTGAAATGCATATTTAAAAACACACAAGCAACTAATTTTCAGAATTTTGTCAATTGGGGAAGTGGACACCTTGAAAACTATGCATAGAAATGTACCCTTTTCCTGTTCTAACGAGTTGAAAAACAGGTCGAAAACAGGATTCAGCCAAAATGAGTTTTGAAGTAATTTTCAGAGGATTTCGCTGAGCTCAGGAATGGTTGGTTCCCCCATCCCTAGCCCTGAGCAGGATAAATCAGGGGTCTGGATTCCACAGAGTCTTCTCCTGGACCTCAAGCAAAAATGAATAGAAGCCTCTTTCTGTTCTGAGCATAGGAAGGTCTGGAACTAAGGGGGCAGGGGAAACATTGGGGTTGGGCCCAGAAAATATGGCCCTGTGCCCCTTACATACATAACTCTGCCCTGACTAGGGATAATGCCTGAATCTTGCTACACCCAATTTTGGATATCAAAACTCTTCTCCATAACATCACCACTGCACAAGATTCTGCTGTCAATACAAGGGATACAATAGTTATTTTCCAATTCACTTGCATTTCTTCAACAAAAATGAAAAGAAAAGAAAGAAAACGCTAGGGGATCAACCCACAATTCCACCCCAAGATTTGAAACCCAAACTGACTCCGCCAACCCTCGTTGGAGACAGCTGCCTTCCTCCACATTCCAGCCAAAAATAATAACAGAAGAGCGCAGTTTGGAGGAGAGTTAATCTAATCTTCATTGCTTCAGTTTTAAAATATCCTGCTTGGTTTAGGGTTTCTTGTTACACGGAGGGATGTGTTTTTAGTGAGATAGGTCTTCGCATAAAGGTCCTTCATGGAAGCCTCATGTAACCAGAAACCAAGGAAAGCCAGCTCAACGCTCACACACAGACAGACAGACACAGTCGTCTTCACAAGGCAACACTTTGCAAGCAAACTCTGCTGAAGATGAACTTGCCACAGCAGTAATTATGTTAATGCCGCTGCATTTTTATTAAACTATTTATAAATTGTGTTTCATTGTAGAAACCTGTGAAACGAGTTTACGCTCCCCAGTTTTCCCCTGCAGAAACTTTTCTTCTGTGTTTTTTTTTAATATAGATATCTACATACCTGTGTAATTATAATTTTTTTAAGAGTCTCTCACTCTTGCATTTTAAGGCATCGAGCCAAGATTTTTCTAGTTGCTGTTCTGTTATGGAATAAGATGAACTTTTACTCTTTGAGAGAAAGGACTTAGGAGACATTTCTTGGATGAGAAATAATGTTATAAGCACCAACACCACAATCAGATGGCGTTAAATATATTACTGCTCATCCCCCGTGCAAAGGTTAAGACGGAGACCCTGATATACTTTATTATTCATTTAAAAACCACTTTCTTGTCTTAAAAATAGTGCTGTCTTGTTTCAACAAGAAAAAAGAACACTTGAGAAATCAAGTGGGGGAGGGGAAACCTAGTATTTTTCAGAGTTCGTGAGAATTTTTTTAGACATTTTGGGCCCTGGGGCTTACCCTAACAAATGGCAGAGCAGTTGCTGGCCAATAGTGGCTATTCTTTTATGAGGGCTGCCATTTTGTTTTTACCCACAATGTCTCTGGCATTACTCCTAAAAGAAGCAACACTTCCAAAGCATTTGTTGGGAGACATAGTAGCCTACTGGTATGCTGACTTGGAGGTCAATAGCCACAAGTAGCAGTGGACCAGTTTGTTACCAAAACAATATACGTGCATGCGTGAACACTCCACCCCACTTCTTGTTATGGTAACTCCCCTTTAGGGGCTGACATGTTTAAGAATGTCTCCTGGCCCAAGAGAAAACACAAATCCACAAAATAAAATATGGGGGTGGGTAGAAGGGATATATCAGAGCACTCAAATCCAGCAAAGATGACAAGTAAATACAAAATAATCAAATCGATTACCCACTCCAAAGTACACAACCAAGAACGTTCCACCACATATCTCAGAGGATGGATTGACAAGAAGGGCCTGAAATGTCTACCTCAAATTAGCAGCCCAGAAATGGCATCCAGTCAACATTTCCATCCCATATCCTCTAAATGCAACAGAGTCATTCGTGTGCAACGAACATCCTTGCAATAGCAGCTCGGATTGAGTTCACCAGACTCTGCAGTGGGTGTTTTGGGAGCTCCCATGCCTCACTGAAAGACCCAGGGCAGGGCTGGGGAATGTCTTTCAGCCTCAGAGTCGAATTCAGTTTCGGAATAGCTGCAGAGCTGATGGAGGGTGAAGTGGAGGCGGGGCCAAATGTGCAAAAAAACAAAGAATACCAGCATATTGTAGTTTAAAGCTCTTACTGCCAGTATCTAAGCTTTAGGAGAGGCATTTAAGCCTTTTAGAATGGGGAAAAACTGCCCAAAGCCAGGAAACCATTTAATGATCAGTAGTTGGGAGAAAGTATGTGGGGCCCATCTGGGAAATCCAGAAAGCCAAATTAGAACCTCAAACCAGCTAGTTTTCAACCCCGGGCCTGAGGCTAACCACCCTTGATCTGGCACGAGCACATACATTTTCACATAAATGATTCCCAAAATTTATTTCTGTGGTGTCCTGTTGCTGTCCTAATTCAGAAACTAAGAACGTTGAAATTTACACTAGCAAAGGTATTTGACCTATCGGAGCATAGAAGCCTGATTTCAACCACGCGGATAACAAAACTGGATCAGATGCAGCAGTATCCAAAGCACATGCTGAACATGGTAGGCGGCATAAACTGCTAGACCACGAGCAGCACAGGAACAGTTTGAGCATAGAGGGACACCACACTGCTAATGAAATTTAAAGAGAAGATGCTGCATGCGAAGCAGGACTTTGGTGAGGACTCGATGGGTAGGTCAATAGGCTGCCACAACATATCGATCCTTCTACGTTGTCTGTATCCAATAAAGGCATCGCCCATAAAAGTGGCCATGCTATATAGAACACCATCCCCTGTGCACTGCTGTTTCATAATTCTCATCCATTTCTGTGAGGTTTATCCAGATCTGTCATATAAGCTGGTCGTTCAAGAACATCCCCCCACCCAAATGAGCTCCTCTGAAATCAACCCAAGCTGCACAGCAATTTGCACTGAGAATAGTACACTCCAGTCCCTAATATGCTGTAGTTCTTTCTCCATTACCAGCTGTTGCTACAGGAAGAGAAAGGCAGGACAACAGTCCTCCTTTAGCCCCATTATTCCTGCACAGGGCAACATTAAACACACATGTATCTTCACTACTCAGTGTCTGCAACGTCACGCCCGTGCAAGAGAAATCACAGGACACCTTGAAGAAGATGCATCATCAAAAGCATCTCCAGAAAACACAGTAGCCGCCTTTTCAATGGCGTTGTTCAACTACAACTCATCCATTCTTAAATGTGTCATTACATTTCTATACCGCCCAATAGCCAAAGCCCTCTGGACGTTTCACAAAAATTAAAACCGTAAAATACGACACAATCGAAAGTTTAGAATAAAACCAGAGTAAAAAACAGCAGCAATGTAAAGCTCCAAAAAGTCATAATAGGCTTAAAAATCAAATCAAATAAAAAGACAGAAGGACTAAAAAGCCTGGGAAAATAAGATCTTCACCTGGTGCCGGAAAGGCCACAATGTAGATGACAGGTGAGCCTCTCTGAGAAGGCCATTCCACATCCAGGTGTCACCACCGAAAAGACCCTCTCCTTTGTGATTGTAGGTGCATTTATGAATTCAGCCTAAGATAGTCCGGAAGGATTAGTGTGCCATACCTAATGCTTCAGCCAAACTTGCTTCTCCTTTGAAACGATGCTCTAAAAATCCATCTCTACTTGCTGATTCAAGCCACCAAGGTTGAACCAACTGGACAAAAAGCCTCCTTTTAGTTTAACTATGTGCTGTGTGAAGAAGTCCTTCCTTTTATTTATTTACAATATTTATATACCGCTCCCCATTGAAAATTTTATTTGTCCTGAATCTCCCACCAATCAGCTTCATGGGATGACCCCGGGTTCTAGTATTATGAGAGCAGGAGAAGAAATGTCTCCCTACCCACATTCTCCACACCGTGCGTAACTCTGTACACTTCTATAATACCTCCCCTTCGCCTCCTGTTTGTCCAAGCTAAATAATCCCATCTGTTTTAACCTTCCCTCATAGGAGAGATGCTCCAGCCCCTTTATCACTTTAGTTGCCCTTTTCTGCACCTTGTCAAACTCTACAATGTCCTCTCTTTTTTTTAATGCAAACTGTATACACTATTCTAAGTGTGGTCACACTACAGAAGACCAAGAGCTCCACCAGACGAGCATTTTATTGCACGCTCGTTACTGGGCACTCATGGATTTTTGCGGGTCCCTCTCATTATGTCATCTGCCTCCCACCCCTTCTAGCCTTCTTCGCGCCACAAAAAAAACACCCCAGTAAGTCTGACTTATTTTAAAAGACGGAAGTTGCCGCTATCTCCTGCTGTGTGCAGGAGAAGCAGCGGGATCAAAACGGCCCAGTGAATGGGCCACATACAAGTTGTTTACTTCCTCTTTCAAAAGAGGAAGTAATGAGGGACAAACACACGGGAGGGGAAACGACGGTAAGCAAACCCGATTTCCCCCTGGGTGACGACGCTCCAAGGCAGAAAGGAAATGGAATGGAGTGGTCTGGGAAAGGGCACATCTGGCACCTTGCACGAGAGCACTCCGTGCTGCAAAATTTTGGATTAAGCTAATCGAGAAACATCACTTCATTCTCTTGAGGGCAGCAGGATAGTCGAAAGCCAGAGCACCATATTTCATAGAATCATAGAATAGTATAGTTGGAAGGGGCCTATAAGGCCATCGAGTCCAACCCCTTGCTCAGAGCTAATCCAGTGGCTGATTTCCCCAAAGCTAAAGCTGCCCAGATGCCCTTCCCTACTAACCCCAGGCATGTGGAGGGTGGCTGCAAATACAGGTTCCTGGCTGAGCTCCAATACCCAAGACAGCTCAGCAGCAGAAGCCTGCAGGGCTGCGGCCCTACATGCAAGAAGGAAGCAGCATTCTGTATACATGAGTGGGGAACAGGGGGATTAAGGTCCCTCTACTTTTGAAGAGAACAGCAGCCCTGATAAAGCTGTGGCGTAACCAGAAGAAGAGAAAGGGAGGACCAGAACACAAAGGGATTCTGGGAAAGAAAACAACTGAAAATAATACATTCCCTGCCTGGAATTGCTCAAACCGGGCTTCTAAAATGTATCTTTTTAATCATTTAAGAAGCAAACAAGTATGAAACCGATGCGCAGAATGCTTCTTATCGCCCTCTAGTGGCTATTTCCTATAGAAGAGCCAGAAAGGCAGCGTTGGCATTGCAGTTGCAAATGGACCACACTGTTCTGGTTTCATGCACGTTTGGAACGTGTATCGCAGACCAGCAGCTCCCCTGGGTGTTCACGGCCTCTGGCTTTCTTTTTGCTCTGTGGGGACGCAGAGTGTGTTTTAGGTGCATATTACACATGCCCACACACACACAAGCACACCCTGTGTGCATCAACTGAAGACACTTTATGCCTTCAGTGTACGCTCTAGCTCAAGGGCTGTTGAACCTCTTTCAGCCAGAGGACGGGAATCAGTTTCGCAGAAGCTCTCAGGGTCTGCATTGGAGTGGTGGATAGTGTCAAAGACAAAAGTGGTTGGGCCAAAAATACTAGCGAATTTTGCTGCAAGAAATTAAGTCTTAGGAAAGGCAGTACGGTGTAATGGTTAGAGTGTTGGACTGGGACTCTGGAGATCTGCGTTTCAGTGACCTGGCCATGAAGTTTGCTGTGTGCCTGGGACAGTCACTAACTCTCAGTGTAACCTACCTCACAGGGTTGTTAGGAGGTTAAAAGGAGAGGAGAAAGATCATGTGAACCACCTTGGGTTTCTTGCAAGAAGAAAAATGTTGGGATATAAATGTAAGAAATGCAATCAATAAATAAAATGTGGAAGTTTTAAGTGTTTCGAATGAGGGTAAAACATGCAAATGCTAAAAAACACCAAATGTTCGATGGCTGACAGAACGGGAATGGAGACTGCCGGGGGGGACGAGAGTGTCAGATTGGGACCCCCAAGAAAGCTAGGTGTGGTCAAACTGCTCTAGTCTATGAAAAATTGTGTTCGTTTTTAAATGAGCAGAATTGCTCTGGTGAGCAGTTCTTAAAGTCTTTAATCCGCCCCTTTCTTACCTTTGCATGACACCCAAACCTCGTTAAGGTTCATTAAGAGCTCTCTCTTTTCTTCCTTCCTTCCAGGCAGGGGAGAAATTAAAGGAAGAAAGAGAGGGCAGGGCCAAATACATAGGTGTTAGGGCGTGCACAAGGCTGGGATGTATGAACCACAAAAAACCTTCTGCATTTCCCCCATACATCTAAGGATGGAGTCCATGAAGCCTCAACACCTTGGCTGAGAGGGAAAAACGAAACAAAACAGAGGCCATAGCTAGACCTAAGGTTTATCCCTGGATCGTCCAGGGGTCAGACCTGTTCATCTAGGTGACACACAGGGGATCCAGTGCTCAAGCAGGGGCGAACCCTGGATGATTCCAGGATAAACCTTAGGTCTAGCTGTGGCCAGAGTTTAGCTTACACACTCTCCTAATAGTGGACTATGCTTCCATCATGCTATTTCATCATGGTCCTGCATGCAAAAGTTCCCAGGTTCAATCCTTTGGGGGTTTTCTGACAGAAGTCCTACAGTTCCCAGCATTCCCCAGCCAGAATGCTGGGAGCTGTCGGATTTGTTAGATATCCATGTTGCTGTCTAAACTTGCACTCTGAAAGGAGCAGAATTGCACGCTAAGGGCAATATCGGAACACCCAGAGGGCTGGGTTCCGTCTCCCAAGCCTAGCTTTCTGCACCCTTGTTATAATCCAATGCTGGATTCTATCCGTCTCCCACCAGATAGACACGCCAGAAGTTCACTTCCAAAATAACTCTGCAAATCGCACTGAAGTTATGTCAGTCACCAACTCCTATCGCAATTTATTCCGATTACAACTAGGGGTGCCTGTGTGAGCACACAGGCATAGTTAGCATATTTGGCACGGACTGCAATGTTGTGGCTGGGGGAGGGAGGGAAGAAAGGAAGGAAGGAAGGATATCACAGACGTATTTCAACATGCTATCTAAAGTGGCTGCCTAAAGAATATTTCTCCTAGAGTTATTATGCTCACACAAGAGACAAACACAGTTTTTAAAACATGCTGGTTGGACACAAGCTTTTAAGGTAAGTTAACAGCTACCCAGGAAGCTGAAGTTAAAGTTGTATTTCAACCTTCCTGCCGTTTGTGGCTCCTGTTAACACATGCATTCTATCCCAAGTGGTGTTTTTAGTCCTTCACCCACCATTTTTAGGTGTCTCTTTAGTCCCAGTAAAAAGCCACAAAGGTACCATTAGGGGGGAAAAATCCAAAATCCATATTGGCGTAATAGTTTTATGATCACCAAAGAGGTAGCATATGAACTGAGGATAACAGATCAGTCAGTCTTCTAGCCACTATGCTACAACATTTTTAATGTTATTTTTAAGTATTATCTTATTTGAACCCCCCAGAGAGCTTTGGCAATGGGGCGGTATACAAATATATTTATTTATTTATTTATTACATTTTATTTATTTATTACATTTATATACTGCCCCATAGCCGAAGCTCTCTGGGCGGTTTACAAAAGTTAAAAACAGTGAACATTAAAAAGTATACAAAATTTAAAACCATCAAAAACATAAACAATATAAAAACAACGGTATCCATTTAAAAACAACAGTTCTGGGGTCCGTTAAAAAACAAACTTAGCACTGTTAAATGCTGTTAAATGCCTGAGAGAAGAGGAAAGGTCTTGACTGGTGCCGAAAAGATAACAATGTTGGCACCAGGTGAGCCTCATCGGGGAGATCATTCCATAATTGGGGGGGCCACCACTGAAAAGGCCCTTTCCCTTGTTGCCATCCTCCAAGCTTCCCTTGGAGTAGACATTCGGAGGAGGACCTCAGATGATGAGTGCAGTGTACAGGTAGGTTCATGTCGGGAGAGGCGTTCCATCAGGTATTGTGGTCCCAAACCGTGTAGGGCTTTATAGGTTAAAACCAGCACCTTGAATTGGGCTCGGAAGCATAGAGGCAGCCAATGCAAGCGGGCCTGTTTGCATAGCCAAGGTCATAAGCGGTGCCTGGGGAAGCTGGGATCCAAAAGAAGGGAGTGATAACATGTCTTTTGGAGGGAACTTAGGAAGTCTTGAAAAGGGGACTAGAAGGAGGATGGAAAAGCCGCCTCTGGAATGGAACCATGTGTGCTACTTCAGATGGGCTTTATTGAATGAAAAAAATGAATTGCACAGTAAAGACCCTTGTCCTTCACTCCTTTATAAAATCCCATTTCAAAGACAATGGGATTTTATAAAGGAGTGAAGGACAAGGGTCTTTACTGTGCAATTCATTTTTTTATTCCTTTACTATTTTGATTTTTTTTTTAAAAAAAAAAGAGAAATTATTAATAAAGGAGTCCTAATAAAATTTTATGTAATAAGGTAAATAAATAATCTATTTAAAATAGCATAATTATGCAGCAGGGATGCTGTCATACTGGTAGAAGTGGTGGCCCAACCTATCTCACAGGAAACGAATGGCCAGTAGGGAAAACTACTTCCTTGCTTACATTTTTAAGTCTGTTAAGATGGAATCCTGTACATATTTAGACAGGAAAAAGTCCTACAACTCCCAGCAGGAAGGGGGTTGCAGGACTTTTTTTCCTGTCTAAACATGCATAGGATTGTGCTTTTAGGGGATTTTTGTTATTATTATTATTATTATTATTATTATTATTATTATTATTAATTTATATAGCACCATTTTTGTTCGACACTGCTCTGGTATTTCTCAATGTGATTGATTAAAGAATAAATTGTGCATGCTACCTTGAGCTCCTTCCAGGAGAGGCAATGCAATAATAAATAATATTCAGTACTACACCATCCCAAAAGTCTATCCACCTCCAGGACAGCTGGATACTCATACTGCTACCCATTGTCTGCTATGAACTGAACACAAACCTTTGCACCTCCCAGTATTAGTTTCACAACTCTTTGGCACCCTGGAGTTCATTCTACCAGTTCTGTTGGAAGTCATGGTGCCGCTGTTGGACGGGGAGCCGTTAAGAGAAACGGACAGCAGTACCTTTATAAGGGAAACTTGCTACAGAGGTTCAAGTCCTAACCACCAGAAGACTGACTCCTCAGAGCCAAACAACACATTAGATGCAAGTAGTGTGGAAGAAAACCTCGACAGACACCTCTTTGGCTTCAGAAGGAGTTGCTCAAAAGTTAAGACCGAGGATGCCTTGGTGACAGGAGACTTTAGTGTTGCTACTGCTCAAATTACTCTACAGGATGCCTTGTACATCAGTGGGATGGGGCGCTGCAATAATTAATATCCTAAGGCCTTAATGGACTTCAAAGAGTAATCATGTCTTCTCCACATATTTATTTCCAAGACCAACACACAAATGGCAAAAGAGCCAGTGTGATGGAATAGTGGATTTGTTAGACATGGGGAGACCCTGGTTCAGATCTCCTCTCAGCCTACCGGGTGACCCTTGGGCCAGTCACTATCTCTGTGCCTTCCTCACTGGCCTTCCTCGCAGGGTTGTAGTGAGGATGGGAAAGGACTGTATACGCAAAGCCTCCATTTTGTGGAGGAAGGGCAGGATTAAGCAGCAACAACTGAAAGTAAGGAGGAATGCCAAGCCTTTGAAAAGAAAAGAGATCCTGGATAAGGAATCACCAAACTGAAGCGGTTCATTAGGTACGTTTTAATATATTTTAGTCACCACATTTAGGTTTGCCTTCCAGAGAAGCCTGGGTGTAAAGTGGCGTTAAAAAAAAAATCAGTGCAAAGTCTAGGAAGCTCAGTTTATTTTTGATCACTTTTGTGTGCTACTGGTTTAAAAAACAACAAAGAGTCTTGTGGCACCTTAAGGATGAACAATTTTATTACGGCATTCGCTTCCATGGACTACAGCCCACTTCATCAGATGTAAGATCAGGCTGAATTACAAATATATACATAAGCGGGGGAGGGGGAGGGGTTAGTGGTAGTTTAGCCCTGACATTCTCCACCCTCCACAACTCACTTGACTCCAGGTTTCCCTTTCTTTCCTCCTCAAGTCAATGTCTTTGCTCCTCAAGTCAATTTCAAATCAACAAAGCTAGCTCAGACTGAGGACTAGCCTAGGAAATGCTGTACAAGATTTTTTTTCATGGGGGGGGGGGAAGTAGCACTTTTCCAACCTGGGTGGGGAGAGAGGCAGAAAGAGAGCTGGGTGGTGGTCGGTGTTGCTTGTTTTATTACAACCCAACTTGCCCGGATATTCTGCTCAGCATCACTGGGAGAAAATATCCTGACATCCAATCCTGACATGTCGGCTCTAAGCTGAGTGCAAATGCTTCTGCGCCCTTTCTGTGCTACGATTTCAATGAAGTTGAGAGACCAGAGGGTTTTGGAGTTCATCAAGCGCAGCTTTTGGGCCCTTTGGAAGGGTAACCACCGTTTAAATGGTTATGACATGTGGTCAAAGCCACAGGCAGCCAGAGAAACAGGCAGCGTGGGGTGGGGGGAGAGAATGCCCAACAAAAACCCTCTCTCTCTCTCTCTCTCTCTTGGCACATCAAGAAAATGAAGGCACATCTCCATGAAAAAATGCCATCGTCAACCTAGGAGGTTAGCTCCAGAAGTTTTTGAAGTCGTGGCTCTTTTACAAGCCTCCATCAGGTCACTGCGCACCAGTGAGGTTTCAGAACCGGCTGCTACTTGCCTCCTCCCGCTCCAACCGCAGAACGTGCAAGACCTGTGTTCCTATTGTGCCTTTTTTGGGGTGGTGGGAGGCGGTGGGTTTGTTTGCTGGGGGGGGGGCGGTCAGAAGGAGAAAGGATCCAAGCCATAACAAACGCAAACCAAGACAAACACGCAGACGGGAAAGACTCAAGAAAAGCAAAGATCGCTGTCCCTGCTGGCACCCCGCCCTTCTTGGGAGTCAAGCACAGGGAGAGGTTGGGCAAAGCCAGGAGCTCGCTAGATCTGAATAATAATAATAATAATATAGTATGACTTGGCAAAGCATGTCAGGTCCGTCTAGAAGAACTGCCACGAGCGAGAAAAAAGAGATGTTGATGTTGTTGATGATGATAATAATAATAATTTCTTATTTGGCTAAAACAACTTTGCCCAACCCTCGATAACGGTAGCGAAGCAGCTGTCGCCAGCTACTTTAAGGTACGTGGCCTGATCCGAAGTTAGAAGCAAGTTTATTATTCCCAAGGATCGCACCGATTTTCTAACCGGTTTTCTGAAAGGTGGGGGAAAGGTTTAAAATCAGTTCGCCTGTGGGAAAACTTCTGTACAATTTATCATCATCATCATCATCATCATCATTTATTATTTCTGCAAAGGTGTTTGCTTGCTTCCTCTTTCCTTTTTAGCTTGCATTCAATCAGATTGTGTTTCTACGAAAAATTAAAAAAGCAAAAAGAAAAAGTGAGACTGGAAGCCAAGTCCGATTCCGGGCACCGAAACTCTCCCGAGTCCGCCTGCGCGTTTGTGGCACGGTCCGGCGCACGCCTACTCGGGAGCAAGTCCCACTGAGTTCCCCGGGCCTTCCTCCCGAGCAAGCGTAGCGTGGATCGCAGCCTCACAAGGCGAGCCCGCACCCAACTTCTCCATCCTTTGAAGGGCGGTGGGGGGGGGGGGAGAGATTAGGGCAGATTTTGCGGCGCGCGGGGGGCTGGGGAGTGAGGAGCTCAGAGCGCCGAGAGCAGCGGTTCTTGCTCCGGGCTCCGGCGGGCGCCTGGCAGGAGTTCCCCCGGCCGGGAGACGAAAACGCCCGGAGGGCAGAAGAGCCTGCCTTCTCTCGCGCGCGCGCTCGCCCAAACTTCGATCGCCGCGGCCGGAGGGGCCCCTCGCGTGGCCGCCGCCGCCGCGCACTTCGGTGGGGAGAGAAAGACGCTCTTACGCGCGCCCCGCACAGACAGACAGACACGCACACCCGGCGGGGAAAGCAACGCGCGTCCCTTTGTCTCCTCGGCCGAAAGAACAACGAACCAGCCTGCGCTCCTCCGCCTGCCGGGTCCCTCCTAATCCGGTCTCTGACTCGGGGCGCCCCGCCAGGCAGCAAAGCTACCAGTCCCCACCCCCGCAGCCCCAATCCCCACCTGCTCTCTCGCTCGCTGCCTCTCCTCCCCAGCCCGGCCCGGAGCTGCCGCGTCCCAGCTGGAAAGCGCCGCGCCTCGGCCGCCCCAGCCCGGAGGGAAGGCTTTCCGCGGCTGCTCCCAGCCCCAGCGGCTGCAGCTCCCTCGGCAGGCCGCCGTCAACCCCCGGCCAACGCCACGCAGAGACGCCGAGCGGGCGAGCGCCGCTGCGCTAGACAAGAAACGAAAGCGAGAGCCGGGCGGGCTCCGAAGGCCGGCGCCACCCCAGCGGCTCTCCGGCCGCGCAATCCTCGCCAGCCCAGCCACCCCCGAGGTAGGCCGCGAGTCCGCCGGCCCCGGAGCAGCGCCCGCCGGGTCCTGGTCGAAGCCCTCCCGCGCAACGGGGCCTCCCCCCCCCCCGGCCGCGCTCCCTCCGGAGCCAGCCTTCCGCCCGGCCGCGCCGAGACTCCAACGCGCCTCCGAGCAGTGCAAAGCCACCACTGCCGGCCGCTGGAGCCCTCCGACGCGCCGCTGCCGAGGCGGCTCTCTGGGTCGAAGCCAGCCGGCTTTTCCAGCCCGTCCCTCAGCGCCCCGCGCGGGTTGCGCGGCTGCCTTCGAGGCTGCGAGACGGAGATACGCGCGCGCGCGCCCACACACACGCCCGCCCGGAGCGGGGAGCTCCGAGCCCCTTCCGAGCCCCCGAAGACCAGGGGGCTCCCGCCGCCCCACACAAAGCCCCTCGTCTCCCCCTCTCCTCCTGCCCCCATTCGGCGGGCGCCCCCCCCCCCGCGTCGAAGCGAGCCCCCTCCCCCTCTTCCCCCTCAACTTCGCTCCTCCGACTCGCTTCCAAAACGCCACCGCGCCAGCCAGCCCGTCGCCACCACCTCGCCCTTCTCACCCCTTCCTATCCCCGCCCCCTTTCCTCATTCTCACCCCCCCCACCCCGGCCGCCGCCAAAAGACTCCCTGCGCCGGTCCTCCTCTCCTCACTCCGGTTTGGTCCACTTCGCCTCGAAGCCCAGCTGCTCTCGCGCCTCGGCCGCCGCCGCCGCCGCCTCCTTCCCGTCCTCCCAGAGCACCACACCTGCGGCGCAGCCCCGGCGAGCCCTTCGACCCGAAACAAGCCTCACGAACCCGGCGCCCTTTCCATCTCGACCCGACGGCCCCTTTTGTCCCCCCGCTCGTCCCCCCCGCGCCCACCCCCTCGCCGACTGCGGAGTCCTCCTTTCCCCCGCTTGCCGTCCAGGCTCAAAGCTCGGCTAAAGTCCCTGGCTAAGAGAGGAGGCGGAGGGAGACGCAGAAAGGGGGGGAGAGAGAGAGAAGGAGGTGGCACACACACCCCCCCCCGACGGCCCTGCACGGAAAGCCCCGCGCGCAACCCTTTCTTCCCCGCCGCTGCAAGCCCGGTGCCTGCCCAGCCGGCTGCTGCTGCAGCAGCAGCTACAACTGCTGCCTGTTCCTGCGAGCGCAGAGCCCGCTTTGCCCGCCCCTGCGAGTCTGCGACGCGCCGCGACTCGGCTCCCTGAATGACAGCTTACCTGCATGCCAATCTTCATCAGACTGACACCGGCCTGACAGCGCAGCCTATACTCACTGCCTGGCCCTGCCGCGCGTCAGCCCGGCCCCGCCCTCCGCGGTCACACCCCCTCGTGCCGCCCGCGCGCCGCCCCCGGCTCGGCCCCGAGCGCTGGTGTCCGCCAGACGGGAGGCGCGCGCCCAAGAGGCGGCCCCGCTTCCTCGGCCTGGCTCCCCCTAGCGGACGCGCTCTGCGTAGGGCGCCCCCGCCGCTTCCTACGGGAGTTGAAGTCGTCCAGGCTAGGAATGAGTAGGCTGGAAAGGGGCTTTGGGGGGCTGTTTCCGCAGAGTTTTAATAAAAAGACTGAGGTGTGACCCCACCACCACCACCACGCCCCCAAAACAGAGCAGTCCCTGACGTTAATAAAAGGAAGCACACCTTCACAGAGCAAAAATTTAAACTCAGGAATTCTCTTCCACAAGCCATAGTGAGGAACACCACTTGGGATGGCTTTAAAAGGCTACTGGACACATTAATGGCTCCTAGTCCTGACTGCTAAATGCTACTTCCAATACCAGAGGCAGTATGCCTATGTTCACCAGTTGCTGGGGAACATGGGTGGGAGGGTGCTGGGGAGCATGGACAAGACAGTGCTGCTACACTCATGTCCTGCTTGTGGGTTCTCAGTCTGTGTAGGGTGACCATATGAAAAGGAGGACAGGGCTCCTGTATCTTTAACAGTTGTATTGAAAAGGAAATTTCAGCAGGTGTCATTTGTATATATGGGGAACCTGGTGAAATTTCCTCTTCATCACAACAGTTAAAGCTGCAGGTGCCCTGCCCTCTTTTAAATCTGGTCACTCTAGTATAGCTCCTGCACCTTTAACTGCTGTGATGAAGAGGGAATTTCACCAGGTTCTCCATATATACAAATGACACCTGCTGAAATTTCCTTTTCAATACAACTGTTAAAGATACAGGAGCCCTGTCCTCCTTTTCATATGGCCACCCTACCACTGTGTGAACAGGACTTGATGGACCCTGGGTCTGACCCAGCATGGCTCTTCTTAGTAGAATGAATGCAGTCAAATGGGACAGATGTGGCTTTTCTATCCTTAACCACCTTCCCTCGGAAGGATGTCCTCCTGGACAGCTTGTTCCACAGTTGGGCTGCAATTTTAAAACTTGCCAGCTTATCAGTTTTTCTACAGCTTGCCTTAACGAGTGGGAAGGGCTAGCTGATAAAGCCCTGAAAAACTCGTTGCAGTGATTACTGCTTGCTGAACTGTTAAAGGCACAGGAGTACATGGGAATGTCAGAAGCTGCCAGATACTGGCTCAGTTCGGACGACACACTAATCCGGGGGGAGGGGGGGATAATAGGAACAGAATGGGAAACAGCCATTGATTAGCGTGTCATCCGAACTCAACCACTGACTCATTCCATGGGTCAAAGCAGCTCTATATTGGGGGTAAATGGGTAAGCAAGCCCCTGCCTTTCCCCTATCCACTTGTGGTTGAGAGATCCCACCCCCCAACACAACCAGGTACATTTACTCCACTGTTTCAGTGCAACACATGGGCTTCTGCCCTGCCCTGCTCCCACTGGGGTCAGTGGACACCATCCGCCACTGCCATTGGTCAATCTAGCCTAGTATTGTTGACACTGACTGGCAGCAATGGCTCTTCAGACAGGATTGACTTCTAACCCTTCCTGGAGATGGTGGAGATTGAACCTGAGACCTTCTGCACGCAGAGCAGATGCCCTACCACTGAACTACGCCCCCACCCCCATGGAACTACAGAGTAGATATGGCTGGCTCTTCCATTAGGTAGAGTGAGGCAACCATCTCAGAAGGCAGCGGCAATTGTATCACTCCCTTGGAAGACCCAGCAGTGTGGCTAGGTTAAGGACTGCATTCCTTATTTATTTATTTATTAAATTTATATACTGCCCCACAGCCGAAGCTCTCTGGGCGGTTTACAAAAGTTAAAAAACAGTGGACATTAAAAAAAGTATACAAAATTTTAAAAAATATAAAAACAACAGTATACAGTATCCTTAAGCTAGCTGGCTACCCTCAGGTGTAGTGAAGGAGCCCATCGTGTTGTTAGTGTTGGAATAAGATTCAACAGCCAGTCCAGTTGGTTTATGTAGGGTGACCATATGAAAAAGAGGACAGGGATCCTGTATCTTTAACAGTTGCACAGAATTTCAGCAGGTGTCATTTGTATATATGGGGAACCTGGAGAAATTTCCTCTTCATCACAACAGTTAAAGCTGTAGATGCCCTGCCTTCTTAAATCTGGTCACTCTAGTATAGCTCCTGCAGCTTTAACTGTTGTGATGAACAGGGAATTCCACCAGGTTCTCCGTATATACAAATGACACCTGCAGAAATTTCCTTTTCAATGCAACTGTTAAAGATACAGGAGCCCTGTCCTCCTTTTAATATGGCCACCCTATCTTCAGGGATTTAGGCAGGATTCCTTCCTAGCCCTACCTGGAAATGCTGAGGATTGAACTGGGGACCTTCTGTGGGCAAAGCAGGTGCTCAAGTTCTGAGTCACAGCCCTGTTTTGGTTCTCTTGTGCTACTGTGTTAGGGAATGGAAAATAAATAAATCATAGCTGGTCGGTGATCTCTTTCTTTCATTCAGTTGCTGATGATTTTGCAATTCCTTCCATGCCTCCTATAAAAAGGCACCTCTGTTGAGGTTTTTTGGCAACATGCAAATTTATTTAAATTAAATTAACAATTAATCTGTCAAACGGCAGACAAATCAATCACTTAAATTTTCTTTAATCAGTGACAGCCCCACTCAAATCCTCAGTGTTATTATTAAAACTCTTTGGAAACAGAAAAAGGACTGGAGGTGTCTCTGAGAAGCAATTTATTGCCCCACACAGCACACACATACACCCTTTTGCAGGATAGCATGTGGGGTTAAGGAATGACACATGGGGAACAGCAGTGGCCATGCTGATTGGGGATGATGGAAATTATACTGTTTCAGGGGGGAATAAAGGCTGGACTACTGTAATATATTGCACATGGGGCTGCCTTTAAAGACAGTTTGGGAATTACAACTGGTGCAAAGCAAACATGGCAGTGAGGGTTTTTATCAGTTTGAACATATCATGCTGGTCCTATCTCTCACACACTTTCCTGGGAGTATGCCCCATTCATCTCAAAGGGTCTTATGTCTATGAGTAGGCATGCATTGGGTTGCACTGTCAGTCACTTAAGTGTATTAGGAAGCAGGTTATAAGGAGGGGTGTGCACTAGTGACTAAAGAACTTGCAGGGTGCCTTCCTCGTGAGTTCTCTGAGTACTGCCCAGCTGGCCTGGACAAACACTCAGCAATGCACACTTCCAGGGCCACTGGAAATTGTGAAATTCCCCCGGCACACCATTACCATGCCGGGGGAATTGCACACTTTCTAGAGGACCCAGAAAGTGCATTTTGTCTTCCCCCTCCCCCTGCCAATTGTGGCCTGAAAGGCCCTCTTAAGACCTGGGGCACAGTAGGGGCTTCTTTAGATTAAAGGGAAACTGTGTTTGCTTACCAGCTCTTTACTTCGTGCTTCTCTTCCACAATTGTAAGGAGCTGAATTACACAGAAGGAGAGGGGTTGGTACTCATAGTATTGAATGGGACAGCACTCTCTAGTGGGTGTTTTGTAGCACAACTTCCCCTGCACATGGTAGGAAATCTGGAGGTATTTCAGTAGTGTGACCATATGAAAAGGAGGACAGGGCTCCTGTATCTTTTACAGTTGTATTGAAAAGGGAATTTCAGCAGGTGTAATTTGTATATATAGAGAACCTGGTGAAATTCCCTCTTCATCACCACAGTTAAAGCTGCAGGTGCCCTGCCCTCTTTTAAATCTGGTCACTCTAGTATAGCTCCTGCAGCTTTAACTGGTGTGATGAAGGGGAAATTTCACCAGGTTCTCCATATATACAAATGACACCTGCTGAAATTCCCTTTTCTATGCAACAGTTAAAGATATATGAGCCCTGTCCTCCTTTTCATATGGTCACCCAAAACATTTGGCTTTCCTCCTCCAGTCTGCCCCAGGCAGCATAGCCAATGGTGGGGGAACATGGGAACTGTAGGCCACAGCATCTGGAGAGCCACAAGTTTCCCAGCCCTTCCTTTCAAACATCTGTCAAACAATCTCTGAAGCTTGACAATACTGTTGGCTAATGATTATTAAGTCTTACTTGAAATTGTAGGAAGGCCAATCAAAATTGAAGAGATAAACTTCTCCTGTTGACCTACAAAGCTTTTCACAGTCTAACTCCTTCCTATCTTTCCTCTCTCATCTCACACTATTCCCCCGCTCGTGCTCTTCACTCCTCTGATGCCATGTTTCTCGCCTGCCCAAGGGTCTCTACTTCCCTTGCTCGGCTTCGTCCATTTTCTTCTGCTGCCCCTTATGCCTGGAACGCTCTTCCAGAACATTTGAGAACTACAAGTTCAATCGCAGCTTTTAAAGCTCAGCTAAAAACTTTTCTTTTTCCTAAAGCTTTTAAAACTTGATTTTGTTCTGACTTTATACTGCTAGTTTTACCCTACCCTGTGCCTGTTTGGTGCATTCTCTTCCCCTCCTTATTGTTTTATTATGATTTTATTAGAATGTAAGCCTATGCAGCAGGGTTTTGCTATTTACTGTTTTACTCTGTACAGCACCATGTACATTGATCACCATCTATGTACACCATCACTATATAAAATAATAATAATAATAATAATAATAATAATAATAATAATAATAATAATAATAATAGGCACCTGTTGACATTCCTTCTCTTGGGAATAAGCCCACCGCGTCCCCATTCAGAAGACATCTTAAACCATGGCGGTTAAGCCAAAAAGCTGGGCTGTGTTCAGAAGACACTTTAAACCATGTCTTTAACCATGGTGAATAAAGCAAAAAGCCTTATTCACCATGGTTAAAGCTGTGATTTAAGGTGTCTTCTGAACATGGCCTGGCTTTCTGGCTTAACCACCATGGTTAAAGCCATGGTTTAAAGTGTCTTCTGAACGGGCCCTTTGATTTCTGAACTTTTATTCAGTCATTCAAACATATCAGAATTACCTGTACAAAACCAAAACCATTTTATTGCAAGTGTCTTTTTAGATCAAAAATTAGGTCTTCCATCATTTATGAATGACACAATAATAATAATAATAATTAATAATAATAATGACTCAGTGGTTTTATTTATTTATTACGGATTGAAGATTCATTGATATTTTTAATGAAGTGTGCCAGGTTGCGCCCCAAAAATGGGCTGCTGTGCCTTTAAGAGACAATTCTATCAAGTGTGGTTTCTCCACTCACTTCCAGCCTGGGTTGCCAAAAGCCACATCTGGTAAAACTCTACCTTCCCTGCAGCTCTTAAAGGGCCACATACCCCCTGTAGCAAAAAGGAAAGGAAGCCTCCACATCTAAAACTAGTAATTTGGGGGTAACCACCAACCATGAAATTAATTGAAAGTTTTCTGTTGGCTTGTAAATAGCAACTCACCAAGCAAGTTCTATTAGCCAAAAAATTAATAATACTTTGGTTTTCACACACACCTTTCAAAATATAAAGCAGAACAACCTTTTATTATAGCTGTCATTTGAAGTAGTGAGCAATGCAGTTGGTCAAATACTGAGATATTTCTTGTGTTAATTTCCTGTCCATTTTCTTTCTTTTCATTTTTTTTTTGAAGATGCAATTAAGAAAGCAGATAACTTGAAACATTTCTACTGTGTTGTTTTTTTTTTAATGTTGAGATGGATTATAATCCTAATTTGAAAATGCTTCTTAATGGACCATTAGCCACCCTTGACTTCTCCTCAGGTCAGCTAAACACCACCCACCATTGTGAGGGGGTTTGCAGTAGAGAGATAACAGCGCTCACCTCATTAGATATTATTGCTTCAGCAGCAGTGTTTAAAAAAACACACACAAAAAGGAAAAGGGTGGCAATAAACAAATCCCAGCTCTCTCAAGGAATGGATTCCCAGACTCTAGAGCAGCCTTCCTCAACCTGGGGCGCTCCAGATGTGTTGGACTGCATCTCCCAGAATGCCCCAGCTGGGGCATTCTGGGAGATGCAGTCCAACACATCTGGAGCGCCCCAGGTTGAGGAAGGCTGCTCTAGACCAACCTCTCCCAGCTTGGCGCCCTCCCAATATTTTGGATCACAGCACCCATCATCCCCACCCAACATGGTCAGGGATGATGGGAGTTGTAGTGCCAAACCTCTGGAGAGTGTCAGGTTGAAGAAGACTGCTCTAGAAGTTGATTTTTTAAATGTTCGGCGAAGTAGCAAATTCTTTGCCCGTTCTATTTAGTTAGTTATTTCATTTCTATACCATCCGTTACCCGAAGCACCCCAGGCGATTGACAAGACAAAGCTTAAAACCATAAAATACAATAGAAAACCATACGTTTGAAACAGAATAGAATAAAACCAAAGGAGTAATCAAGATAAAAGCCAGTTGCATGCAAAGATCTTAGAAATGCACCAAACCGAGTTTTTAAACTGAAGGCTAAGAAGACTGGGATTTTTAAATTATTATTTTTAAAGAAGGTGCCTACAAGGTCACAATGTAGGTGCCAGGCGAGCCTCTCTGGAAAGCTGATTCTACAACTGAGGTGCCACCACTGAAAAGACCCTCTCCTTAGTAGCCACCTGCCTCACCTTATTTGGCTGGGGCACCTGGACAAGAGCATCTGAGGGTGAGTTTAGGTTCTGCGCAGGTATAGATGGAAAGACATGATCCTTCAGGTAACATGGTCCTAAGCCATTTAGGGATTTGCGAGTTAATACCAACACTTTGAATTTGGCCTGGAAATGGACTGGCAGCCATTGCAGTTCACAATGCTGTACAGGTAAAAACGTGTATAAGTAAAGGTGTGAAGCAAAACAATGGTTACAGCCACCCACTACTACTCATGTGGTCATAGGCATCACATCAGGTTTTGTTACTTATAGTTCGCACATGCCAGGAAAAACAGTTTGTTTCAAAAAGGAAATGAATCTCTCTCTCAAACATTATGTCCTAGGCTCACTGTTGATCAACAGCCTTATAAATTACTTGCATGAAAGAGTAGAGTTCATCAGATCTGCAGATGGCACCAAACTGAGTAGGGCTAGCTAACGTCTTAGAAGGTGGACAGAAACAGGTTTCAAGATGTTCTTGACAGCATGAAGTTTTGAGCCAAAAACAACAAAATGAATTTCCATAGACATAAATGTAAAGTTCTGCATTTATGTAGGAAGAGTCAGCTGCACAAATGCATGGTCAGTGACATCATCTGGCTTGGCAGCAGGGCACGTGCGAAGAGTTTAGGGATTTTAATAGACCACCTGCTGAACGAGAGGCGGCAGCAAAAATGGCGAATGCAATTCGATGCCGGACCAAAAGAAGTGTCGTGTCCAGACTGCAAGAAATAACAGTATCATTTTCCTTTGCCTTGGTCAGATGTCATCTTAGTTCAGTGGGGATTACTGCCAGGTAAATAGCTCCAGGACCGCAGCCTGAAACATCTTGCCCCAGACTCAAATATAAACTCCCATGCCACAAAATCTATTTGTGTGCAGAATAAGATGGGGGTGGGTTTTCCTAATGCCGGATAATAGCGTTCCGTTGTGGCTTCGCGTGCCACACTGGCTTTCCTCAAAGGATTTCAAAAGAAAGTTCTGTTTAAATAGCAATCGCACCATATGGCCCAATTTCTGATTGTGGGGGGGGGGGAAGAATTACGGAAAACAGACAGAAGAGGAAGGCGGGGAAGAAGCAACAGAAGGAGCGGAGGAGGGAGGAGAAGTGGCCATTGGTCGGCAGTGCGCACCAAGAGCTGTTTCTATTTTGGCTCTTTCCAGGGGATCTTCTGACAGATTTCTGCAGGCTGGAACAAGGGAATGAAATTTGTTCACCGCCCCTAGTGCTGATAACTGTACCCTAGACATCTGGCTACCCTAAGTTACAAGAGCCGAGTGCAGTGGTTCCTAATTGGTGGTCCGTGGACCCCAGGCACCATTCACCTATTAGCTCTGCAAGGTCTGCATTTTAATAAAAGAAAATACGCCGTCTCCCGCGCTCCGTTTGCTTCGACGGTGACGTCATGCGCGAAAGCACCTGCGTGATTTAGCAACTAGCTTCAGAAATTACTTCCCTGCACCTAATCCTGAAAACTCATGGAGAAGGAATCCTTTCGAATGTGGTGATGTACAACTAACAACTCTATCTGCAGAAGAGCAAGATGGACCAATTCTGGGTGAAGGTTTTACCTGATTATAAGAAGTTAGGTGAAAAATCTTTGAAACATCTAGTTCCCTTTTGTTCCACATAACTTTGTGAACAAACATTTTTGACATTTTGTTATATGAAGAACAAGGATAGAAATCGGCTTGATGTTGATCCAGATTTGAGATTAAAAGTAGGAAATCAATATTGATGCGGAAGGTATTGTTCGGGTCGAAAAGAGGCATGATTTCTCCCATCACATTTAGGTTTAGTAGCTGTTAGACATGTCATAATTTGTTCAAGATGTTAGTAAAATTAAATTCGTCTTTATATTCCTAAGGTCTGTTTTAAGGTCTGTTTTTTAGTATACCTAAAATCCTTTGCTTATTAGGCGCCACCCCTTATTTTCTCCAAAAAAATTGCTTTGCACAAGTAATTACCATAGAGATAACAAAATTTTCAAAAGTAGGGGTTCCTTGGCTTGGCATTTGAAAAACAAGGGGTCTGCAGTACTTAGCTAATTGGGAACCACTGGCCTAGTGGGCTCTAAGAAACTCAGGGCCAGCTCCATTGCATGATATTGCGGATGATCAGGAGGTGCAACCCACGGCAAATGTGCATCAGCAGTAGCAACGCTGCAGAATTTCATAAGTAGTCCGCTTTCTGGTCGAATTTTGCCCGTTCTCAGCACTCACCTCTTTAATGAGCTGGACCGGCCGTTTATGGATTCGCTATTCAATTCGGAATTGTTCATGAGCTTCTGAGCATGTGCAGTTTCTATCTAAACAGTGGCATTGGGTGGGATGTGTACTGCGTTGGTTGGATTAATGCTTCCCTTGCCTACTGTGGCATTTCTGCACATGTGCTGTGTTGGTTTCCTGTGCTTCTTCCCTCCTTATCCTCACAGTCCCTGCTGTTCTCACTCCATGTGAAGGAGGAGGACTCAGCTAGGGTGACCATATGACCAGATTTGTCCAGGTTTTTGATGGCAAATCCGGGAGAGGGAGGGGAAATCCGGATTTTCCCCCCAAAGAGCAGCTCTAATGGGAATTAACAAAAATGCTTATAACTCCATCATTTTTTAAGATAAAGACATGAAACTTGGCACAATGGTAGCTCTTAGGAAGGGCTTAAGTCATACCAAATTTGAAACAGATCCGTTCATCCATTGATTTTTTTAGGATTTTTTTAAAAATTCAGGTTTTAAAATTATTTTTTAAATCGTCATTTTTAAATATCAAGAGATTAAACTTTGTACCATGATAGGATTTAGGTAGAGCTTTAGCCACACCAAATTTGAAACAGATCTGTTCATCCATTGATTTTTTAGGAATTTTTTAAAAAAATAGGTTTTAAAATTATTATTTTTTAAACTGTCATTTTTAAAGATAAAGAGCTGAAAGTTGGCACCATGATAGCTTTTAGGTAGAGCTTTAGCCATACCAAATTTGAAACAGATCTGGGGCCAGTAGCAAACCCTGTTAACAACAACAGCAGCTTGCAATGAGTGAAGATACAGTCAGAAAAGATATTTGAGGGAAGGGGAGAATGTAACACACAGAGTATAGCAAAAGCTTCAAAGTACAGCAAAACCTACAAAAGTAGGAGTGAGTGAAGTTAATTTCAGATACATTGAATCTCTCACTTGTTCTTTATTTCAGTGATTTTAACATTAAAATGTTATGTAGAACAGATTTGTCTTAAATGTCTGCTGTAAAATCAGACATGTGACCAAGGCTATGTTCGGGTGGGCACGCCCCCTTGGTACTGGACACGCCCCCTTGGGAGGCAACCATGTTGTCCTCCCTTTTGGTTTCCAAAATATGGTCACCCTAACTCAGCAGTGTCCCTAAAGTTTTAGTCATCTTACAGGACCATGTAAGCCACTTTGGGGGCCTTGCAAGAAGGAAAAAAGTGGGATATAAATTGATGTGGTCGTTTTGGTGGTGATGGTGACTGATGATGATTTGGAGGTTCTGAATAGGCCTTGATTCAGCTCAGGGCCTTGCTAGACCTACCTGCAAATCCGTGCGGGAGGAGGGGCCAGCCCGCGCTAAAAGTAGCGTGGGCTGTCGCCCCTGTCTACATGTAAAATGTGACGGGCTGCAGGAAGGACCCATCACATCCACCATTTTTTTTTTAGTTTAAAGGGGCCATGTGCGCAGCAGCGCAGCAACGATAAAGGTAGGCACTTAAAAAAAAAAGGGTTCCTCACTCCCATCTGCCCCCGCCCGCCCGCGTTCTCCGATCCCCATCCCCCCGGCTCCGTTTCTCCCCATCTCCCCACCCTGCCTTGATGGCCGCAGTGCTCCTGTGGAGCGCTGAGCCATCTGCCACTTTTCCTGGCTACTAAATGCGGTAGCTGGGGAAAGTGGCAGAACAGGCTTCATGCCCACGGCCTTGGGCTCAGCCCGAGACCGCGGGAAATACCGGGCCAGAAGCGGTGCCGGTTAACCCGGGCCAAGGGAGGGTTACCCCTGCCTGAGCCTGGGATCCCCTGTGCGTCATCTGAACGCACAGGGGCCGGGCCGGGACTCATACTGGGCTACCACATCATCTAGCAAGGCCCTCAGAATTGCCCTGGTCCACTTCAGATTCTAATCCGAATCAAGTAAGTTCTTGCAGTTTCCTGACACCCAGGAATGCTGGGCAAAAGGCTGAATGGTTGTCTGTAGGAATCCTCTCCTCTCCCCTCCCACTCATCCCCGCCCCCTCCTGCTCACCCCCAAACCTGGCAAGCTGCTGCCCCCACTTGCCCACCTGTGGGACTTGCCTGACCCATTTGCTACGGCAAGCTTTTCCGGCTGCTGCAGATCTGCAGCAGGCCACAGTGGCTCTCCTGGAGGATGGGCAGGTAGCCGGTGTGATTGGACAGGTCAGGTAAGTCCTGTGGGCGGGCAGGCAGGGAGCAGTGGCTCACCACTGGGTTGAAGCAGCCCAAAGCAGCCCAATCGTGTCCTGACTCAGATTCGGATTGAGGTAGGCTGAATTGGCTCACTTTGAATTGGATGCAGGGTTTGGGATCAAGGCAGGCGTACCCATTGTTGTTCTTATTTTATTTCTTAGATGCCTTTCTCAAAAACCAGGTGACTTACAATAGAATGAAAAGATGCAAAATTTAAAATAGCTTACTAATTATCCATTAAAAGACACCCACGCCATAAAGCAACTAAAACATCAGTGATAACCACAAACAATTATACTAGCGCGTTAAACAGGTTGTCACATCCCATCAAGAGCCTGGGAATACAGGAAAATCTTAGCCTGGCACCCAAAAGATGGTAGTCCTAGCCATCTTCACACAGGGTGTGTTGGCTCCTTATTCCTAATGCTGGTTTCTAAGATGCCTGCACCCAAGCGGATTTCACTCAAGGAATCCGTCTTCCCAGTGAACTGAATTTTGAAGTGTGGCGTTGCACTTAGAAAACGCAATCTGAACTTCAGCTGCTTTGATTTTTGTTTTGCTTTTCTGCTGTCTCAGGATTCGTGTTGCTTGAAGGATTGAGCCCTAAATCAGTTTTATGGGAGCCCACTGTCAATGATTGCTCCGAAGTGTCATGACATTTTTCTGGGCAACGGCAATAAAGATATCGACCAATCTTTTTAAACTTGGGAGGCTGTGCCTCTGGGCATGGGGCTGGTTTCGAGAATTACTGACTATAATAGAGTGTGTCTCAGTTGGAGGCAGTCAAATAAAAGATATAATGGGTTTAGGAATACGCTAACCATCAAACAGGAAGATGTCTCATGGAGGGTGGTTCGCAAGAGCAGATCATTAATAAACTGAATGATTTTACAGTGCAAGCCTATCCATGTTTACTCAGAAGTAAGCCCCATTGAATTCAATAAGGCTTATACCCACATAGGGATAAATGGGTCAGTCTGTTTCCAGTCTGTGTCAATTTCACATGTATTTATTCAGGACAGGTGTGTTCTGACCTATTCTGTTTTAATCTGAGTCCACCCACCCACGCGCGTACACACACACACACACACACACGGTCTGCAATGGTGTCATTCCTCAAACTCAAATAGCAGAAGCAGAGCAATGCTGAATCTGCCCATTGTGCAAGTGCTTGCACATTACACTTAGGCATTATGCTTGCAACTACTTGCACAAGCAGTTGTGCAAGCATAATGCACAACCACTTGCACAGAATCCAGCTAAAGTTACATTTCCACAGCCGCAGTTGTGCAACTAGTCGTGCAAGCGGTTATGTATGTACAGCACCATGTACGTTGATGGTGCTATATAAATAAATGATAATAATAATAATAATAATAATAATGCATTAGATTTGCACAACCACTTGCACAACTGCAGCTCTGCAAATGTAACTTTAGCTGGATTCTCTTCTTGCACAAAGTTCGGAACCTCGTTTCCACTAGTACAGTGTTACAGTTGGATACTGCCCAATGTACCGAAATACCTATTAATATGCATAGTTTTTGGACATATTTTCCTCACAAAAATATGTGTTTCTACATTTATTTTTGATCTTGAAATATGCACTTTCTTTGTTTTGTTTCTTTGAAGTGCATTGCGGTATGGGGAGGCAAAGCGTGACTGAGGCTTTTAAATGCTTTCTGTGCCTTTAATTGAAAACACATTGTATTTCCTTCTCATTTTATTGTTTCCTGTTTAGTACAGCTGGTGGAATTAGTGATGAATTGCCCCTTAATATCAGTTCCTGTTCCCATGGGGTATGTATTAATTAGTTGCTTGCTTTTTATTTATTTTTAAAGTAGAAAAATAGCATGATTTCACAACAAAGGAAAGAAAAACGGTAGATTATGAAAGGAAATGACTAGTTATCTCACCTACCCAACTGCATTAGCGGGAACTGACATTAAGGGAGAATTTGTTGCTAATCCTTCAGTTATGGTAAGAGAGGCATGTGGGAGGCTGGATATGCACCAGGGAACCATGACTAGCTCAGCTGCTTAGAGTTTGTTCACCACAACTTTATACATTTCCCCACGATGACAGCCAAAGTGAAATCCACTAAGTCCCACCGATTTCAACAGGAAAGTTAAGTATATCCTCAAAGCTCCCCCTTAATTTAAATTAATGGGGCTTAAAAGTGCTGCACTTTGAGAGGATCATACCTACTGTATCCACCAGAGGACAATAGAAAAGAAATATAAATGAATCTAGTATGTTCTGCTACTAGACATTATCTGATTTATTTTAGGTAGAACAGGGGAAATCCGAACCATTATAACATAGCAGTAGTCCATTTGGGTTTGAGTCCTGGTGTCTTACCTACAGATCTATCATTGCCTCCTGTGAGAATGTGTTGATGATCCATAAGTGATCTAGAAAGCCTTCCCACACTTCCATTTCTGTACCTGTTTACTCTGAGTCCAGACACACACACAGAGGCTATAGCTATACTAGGGTAACCATATGAAAAGGAGGACAGGGCTCCTGTATCTTTAACAGTTGCATAGAAAAGGGAATTTCAGCAGGTGTCATTTGTATATATGGAGATTCTGGTGAAATTCCCTCTTCATCACACCAGTTAAAGCTGCAGGAGCTATACTAGAGAGATCAGATTTAAAAGAGGGCGGGGCACCCAGCCTGAGTTCAATCCCAGCGGAAGCTGGTTTCAGGCAGCCAGCTCGGGTCGACTCAGCCTTCCATCCTCCTGAGGTCAGTAAAATGAGTACCCAGTTAGCTGGGGGGAAGTAATAACGGCCGGGGAAGGCAACGGCAAACCACCCTGCTATAAGGCCTGCCAAGAAAACGTCAACGAAAGCTGGCGTCCCTCCAAGAGTCAGTAATGACTCAGTGCTTGCACGCGAAGTTCCTTTCCTTTCCTTCTCCATATATACAATTGACACCTGCTGAAATTCCCTTTTCAATACAACTGTTAAAGATACAGGAGCCCTGTCCTCCTTTTCATATGGTCACCCTAGGCTATACACCAGTGTTAAGCCTTTTTTAGCCCAAGGGCTAAATTCAGTTTCGGAGAAGCTCTTGGGCACCATATTCCAGTGGTGGGCAGAGATAAACACAAAAGAGCTGGGTCCCTAAATAAATAAATAAATAAATAACCGGTATAATGTTATGTGTTTGGGGTCAGACTAAATTACCTCCAGGAGACTCTTATAACTCAGTGTCTCTGAATAAAAGAGATTGAAGATTCCCACCCACTCACCCCACACACACTGTAATTCCTAAACTGACAACCTTTTGTCCTACAAGGCTTGAAGAGGGGGGAGGAAATGAATCTGGCTGAAGGCTGAATCTGAAACAAAAGGGGAGCAACTTTTGTTTTGCGAAGAGATCTGCTGGGCCATGGACAGGAGGTGTGGTTTGCTTGGTGTTGGGTTGCTGTATGTCAGCCTTCCTCAACCTGGGGCGCTCCAGATGTGTTGGAGTTGTAGTCCAACACATCTGGAGCGCCCCAGGTTGAGGAAGGCTGCTGTAGATAGAACACCTGGTAAATAAGCCTTCTTAAAAGAAACACCACAGATCTCCAGTGTCCTCTTTCCAGGAAACCGAATTCTGAGTAAGCGCTGAAGTCCATCTCAAGAGAGCTGAATTGTAATCCCAAACGGGCCATATTTGGCCCATGGGCCTGAGGTTGGACACCCCTGACATACACACACACACACCACATGTTCTATATTTTCAGATCTCAAGGTATGCAGGTGGTATATGCTGCTCCAAAGAGGATGTCCAGGGGAAGCTAAGCTAAGCAGCATATATCACTAAAGAATAACCCACCACCATGCACTCAAAAAGCCTGGTCCAGGCCCTTATGGCTTGTTTACACCAGGCCCATCAGAATATTGGCTGATACGGGTTACACACTTACTTGCAGTCATTTCATTTGTAAATTAATTCCCAGGCAGGCATACATCACCAGCTCTGCAGATTTCTCTGGAGTCGGTAATATTACTTTATGAAAATTGCACTCTGATGTGTGCAGATGACAGACATTTGGATGTATGACCTTGTGATACACTGTGAATTGGGCGGCATTGGCTTAAAAATAATCGGATACACCTATCACTTTCTACTAGGATCAAGGTCATACTGGAACTTCAATATGTACAAAAAATGTGATTGGAGCTCTTTCTTATATCTAGTAGTGGTGACTAAATTTAGATGGTGTGTTTTTATTGTATTGTTTACTGAATGTCTGGTTTTCTATTTTATTGTACTTCCAAACTTTGGTGAGTCATGCTGAGTGGTGCATAGGCACTAGAAGATGCAGTCCTTTCGATTGTGACCTCGAGGATTGGAAGCCCCTGAAAGTGGAGGCATCTCATCATCTAAGGCACGGCAGGAGGTGCGGTGGACACGATCTTCATTTGCCCATCTTCCTGCCCTGCAGGTTTTGGAAGGCACTTCAGAGGAGGAGGGAAGGAGGCTGGAAAAGGCTCAGGATAACCGATATTCTCACCTCTCTGGTTTCTTTCCCTCTCTGCCCACCAGAATGCCCCCTTTCCTCCCTTGCCGATGTTGCTTTTCTGACTTTACAGGGCAGCTGGTGTTCAACATCTAAGGCCCTTCTCTGAGTGCCTACTCCGAGGAAAGCTTGGAGGATGGCAACAAGGGAGAGGGCCTTCTCAGTGGTGGCCCCCCAATTATGGAATGATCTCCCCAATGAGGCCCGCCTGGTGCCAGCATTGCTACCTTTTTGATTCCAGGTTAAAACTTTTCTCTTTTCCCAGGCATTTCGCAGTAAGTGACGAGCTTCATTGATCCTGGATCTGTTTTTATAGTTGTCTATAATTGCTTTTAGATATATGTTTTTGTGTATATTGTATGTTTTTATGTTTTTAAATTTCGTATGTTGTTTTTATCTTATGTAAACCACCCAGAGAGCTTTGGCTATGAGATGGTATAAAAATGTACTAAATAATAAAATAATAATAAAATAATTAGTGTTCATGTGCATTGAGTTGACATGCGTCCACTCATTACTTGTGAGATTCTAGAGGCCCTGCACCAAGCCTTCTTATTGAAGTCTAGCAACTGAAACTGTTTAACAAAGCATCCCCAAAAGTCAAAAGCAAAGAGAGTGATTTGCAGGGCCAGCATCAGTGGGAACCAGCTGATGACCACGCCCCAATGGGGAGCCCACTGTGACTACTGGTGCTGCCTCCTCCTCCTCGTCACTGCCTTTCTATTGTCCTCAAGCAATGACAAGAGTGAAGAGAGGGAATAGCATCTTCTCCTTGCCTTGCACTCTTCCTCTGGGAGATTGCGTGGATTGGGTCCAAAGGGACAGGGCAAGCCAATGAAGGAGGGTGCTGTTGCACCCATGTCTTGCTTGTGGTTCCCTGGTCGACAGCTGTTTGGCTGGCTGCTGTATGTATAGAGTGCTGGACTAGATGGACCCTCGGTCTGATCCAGCATGGCCCTTCTTATGTTCTTAATAGAGTGGTGAACAGGAGCTTGGTCCATGCCAGGACAGGGGGGAAGTCTTCCCTTCCCTTCCCCTCCCAGCAACACCTGGAGCTACAGATGTACATATTTTGTTAAATCCATTCTGTCTGTATTTTGCACATGGTCAGGCATCTTTTGCGCTGTCGTCTGCTCATTGATGGAATTGGATTTCTTTTACCAGATTTCCGTTCTATTTGTGTTAATTCACGTTAGTGCAAGTGGGCATCAGAACTAATTCACACTAGTGCAAATCTCCCTCCCCCCCACAGTGTGTCTGAAGGAAACAGTCCTTTAATCCACAGAGTCTGCATAACTTGGAAAAAATGGGTCCACTGTGGAATACACAGGTTGTATTCATAGAAACCTGAACTCATTTGAATCCATTCTGGATTTCAACCTCTCTACCTGGCACAATTCCTGGTGATCCACCAGGATCAGGCGTCTGAAAACAGAGAGCGCCTCTCTAAGAAAAGTGGAGCATATGAAATAAAGACTCCAGTGGCCTATGTTCCATGAGAACCGGCCTGTGCACACGGATATTCCACAGGGGCAGGTGAATAAAGGCAGGGAAAACCAGGCAGATGCTTGCAAGCTAACAAGGCTTCATCTTTTGCGGAGAGCTGTGAAGAAACAGGTCACTGAGTCCTGACACTGCAATAGCTAAGCTTTGACACTGCCTCCTTGATACTGCACCAAGCCTCCCTCCTGTAAATCAAAGGGATATTTTTTCAGCCAATGAGACAGATGGAGAAGATTTCTTCGCAAGACAAAGCCAGATTGCTATCAGTACAGCATGTCAGCATGACAAACATCATTCGAGGAATAACTTGGAGCGACTCCTTTCCTCCCTCTCCGTCAGGATGCCTTTGGAGATTTTTGGGGGACCAATGATTTATAATAATCCCACCCCCCAGTCCATCCTGGGCTTGGAATACAGTAGAGACCTCGGAGTGTCTTGTAAATCAGAAAAACAGGATGGTCCTTACACACTCATTATTATTCTACGAGAGCTATGGAAGACAAGAAGCTATAAAACTGTCTTCGGTGCTAAGTTGTTTCAGCCGGATTTGGTGCCAGACAAAAAGAAAAGAAAAAAAATCTAGGTCTTTGGAGACAGGCATAATTGGAATAGGATAGATAAGTAGGGACAAGCATAAAACTTCCATCTTGATATCCGAGCCATAACAAGAGTTTGCATATCATTTCCTTAGATGGAGGAACCATGAAAGGAGAATGAAACAAAACCACAACAAAAGAAATAATTTTATTTTCTTTATGCAAAACCAAAATAAAAAATCATGACAACACTATTAGTAGGGGCTTGTTCCCAACACAGAGATGCTTTCCTTTGTACTATGGTCTAGTTAAGTCCTGGCTAGGGGATGCTGGGAGTTGTAGGACTTTTTCTTTCTTTTTGTCAAAACATGTATAGGATTGTGCCTTAAGAAAAACTAATGTTTGGGGAAAGCCAGGGTAAGCAAGTAAGTTTTTTTTAATAACGGTATCTAATGTATTCTGTAGGATGCAAGATGTACATATTAGTGAAAGTAACATTAACATGTACTATATTTGAGAAAGTATTGCAAAAATGTGTGTATTAGGCAACAGTGCCTACAAAAATGCATAAATGAGGAGAAACGCGCACACAAAAATGCATGCTTCCTCCCCACCCAGGCGAACTAGATCAGAAAAATCCTCCAAGTTTGTGGTGAACTGAACTTCAGATCGGAAAACTGAGAAACAAAGAGAAACCACAGCTGGCAGATGTGTCCATCTCTACTGGCAAGTCACTCTTTCTTCAGTTCTTGGTGGAGAGTTGCTGAGTGTTGTTCCTTAGCCTTGAATTGCAGTTCCCATTTCGTAGGAAGCTGCCTCCTGCTGAGAAAGTCCACTGCTTCTTCTCGCGCTACACTGACTGGGGCCAGATCTACACCAAGCAGGATATAGCACTATGAAAGTGGCATATGGAATGTGTTATGGAACCCAACAGTTGTCAGTGTACTTCAATACCGCTATAAAACAGTAGAATAGATCCTGCCTGGCAGTGGCTATCCAGGATCTCAGACAGAGGTCTTTCCTACCCCCATATGGAGATGATGGGGATTGGATCTGGGCTTTTATGTTTGCAGAGCATGTACTCTACCACCAAACTACACGACTTCCTTTTTTTTTTATGCACAAGTTGCCATCCAACTGCTTTTGTTCACAAGGAGCTTTTCCATTACCTAATCCTTACTCATGAGTAGCAGATCTCAAGATACATCTCAAGACAGCATCTAGGTGCTCCATCACTTTAGAACATAAGAAGAGCCATCCTGGATCAGACCAAGGGTCCATCTAGTCTAGCGTTCTGTTCGTACAAGGTCATCTCAGATTTCAGCTCATGGCGCAGACGTCGGTCCATGTAATCTTCTGGCTTCCACCCCTCTCATAACTCTTCCCTTGCTCTCCCATTAAAGTCCAATTCCAAAAACCCATGTGCTTTTGCTTCACAATATTAAATGGGGATTCTTGCGACAGCGTAATTGCTCTGTGCTAAGAATTTGCTACCAAAGGGACAATTTAATAGCTGTAGTGGTGATGACAAGGGAGGGGAAAAAAGTTTGCCCTAAGTTTGCTAAAATATTAAACACTCTACAAGTGAAGTGGCATGTATAATTTGTAATATTTACACTTTTACATAACAGGCTTAGGGGAGAAAACAAATTACATAAAAATCCATTGAGTTTGATTGTAAAGTCATTTCACTACTTTTACATAAATAATTAAATCCTGTTTACAAGATTATATTATTGCTGGTGTGCAATTTCTCTTGGAGAACTATGTCAGGTTTGCAATGGGAAATTAATGCTTACAGGGTTATGTGTACATGAACAGAAAAACCTTGTTAAATATACATAAGATTGAAGTGGAGTAAATTATTGAACAATATGTGTTCAAAACAGCACAATTTCTTAGGACGGAGGTGCCCATTGTAACTCTTCAGATGAGGAAAGGGTTGCCTTTTCCATGTCCAAGAGGAATAATAGTTTATATTTATAAATGAATGTATTCCATCCAACCACTAAAGTCTACAGGGCTACTCTAGGGCATGTGTCGTTTGGGCTCATGGGTCATGTAGTAGCAAACCAATTTATTGGAAGGTCAAAAGTTAACAAGATAATTATTTTATGGTTTCAATTTTTTTTTCTTTTAGAAAAAAGAAGCAAATAATTTAGTATGGTGTATTTATGTAAAAAAGAAATTGAATCTTGGTGTCACTCGGGTGTCTTCTTTTGGTTTAGTTGAAAAGGCTCCAGCCAATATATAAGCAATTTAAACATTAATTGAGTTGTTATTGCTAAATGCAAAGTAGCTTTTCTTTTTTTAAAAAAGAACCTCATGTTCATGGAGGACAGGCGAAAAGGCTACGAATAGCTACTAGTCATAATGGCTAGGTATTATCTCATAAGTATATAAGGAGAGCCACGCTGCATCTGACCAAGGGTCCATATAGACCAGCATTCTGTTCACACAGTGGCCAACCAGCTGTCAGCCAGGGACCCACAAGAAGGACACGAGCGCAACAGCACCCTCCCACCCAGGTTCTCCACCTATCAGCTTCATGGGCAACCATGTGAGCTACTTCCCTTATTAGCAACTACATCTTCGATAAGGGAATAATCAGGAAATGGAATCGAAGATGTAGTTGCTAATAAGGCAAGTAGCTCACATGGTTCCTCAAGACTTCTCATGTAGACAAATAGCAAACTGTGCTGAATTTATATAGGGGGTGTTGAGCAGACATCAGTCTTGGGGGCTTTGGACATGTCTACATGACAAATTCAGCCAGAGAACCCTGAACTGACATTTCACAATGGGCCTGGAGTTTGCCTAAACATTTCTGCATGGAGACCACAATTCAGATGATTCTTTGGAAGAAGCTGTGGAAGTTTAACCAATTTCACATCATTTTAAAGACTTCCAAAGTAGGAAGGTGGCTTGTTTTATGGAGCCAGGCCAGATCTACACCAAGCAGGATATGACACTTTCAACATATTTTAAAAGCTGTATATGGTGTGTATCTTGGGGCCCAACAGTTGTCACTACTGTTATAAACTGTTTTAAAGCAGTAGTGTAGATCCTGCCCTAATAACAATGCTTTAAATACTCATTATTACTGGGGTTCTCCAGTGCAGAAAAGGAAGTTGCTCTCTTTGAAGGAGGAGGCCTCAAAAAGAAAAAGAAAAACCATGGAAAGCAAAGCACGAATTGTGCCGGTAACCATTTCTGTGGGACAGTTTTAGTTCTATCTGTCACTCAGAGAGAGAGAGAGAGAGAAAAGAAGAAAAAAGAATCAAAATATTTAATTCTTCATCTGGCAACAACCAGAGTTTTCTGGTTATCAGTGTGAAAATTAATAAGCAGATAGACTCATTTAAAGACGATTCCTAATAGTAATCCTTTACGACAGCACCTTGTCATAAAAAGAAGAAGTAATTATCGGAGCAAAACACTAAGCAATGATTAGAGAGTTTCAAAGACATATTGCAGTCCCAGATAAGACCCACAGAGTTTCAGTTTCTTTATTTGTATTGGTTTGTTACATTTACACCCTGCCTCTTCTCCCCCTCTCTCTTGCAAGGGTCTCAGGGCAGTTTACATGCTTCCTCTCCTCTCCCCACCCCACTATTTTGACCTCACAACATCCTGTGAGGTAGGTCAGGCTGAGAGTCAGTTTCTGGTCAAAGTCACCCAGTGAGCTTCATGGCTGAGTGGTGACTAGAACCTGGACCTCCTGAGTCCCAGTCCAACACTCTAACCATTACACCATAGTGGTCTTCAGTTAGGATATCTTATCACTTTCCTTGTAACCCCACCGGCCAGTAAAAAGACCTTCACAAGTCATAGGTGTGGACATCTGTTAGGAGAAGAAAAAACACTGGGTAACACCCATTGCTATCTAGAGATCCAGGAGTTTGAATATGGTTCCAATATGAGGACTGTGTGGAGTTTGTCTATGGATATGGGATGCTGCAATCAAGTGCATCACTTAAGCTCCCATTAAGTTGTGGGCAGCCTTTGTCAATTCAGCCTACTAGACAACCACTGCTAACTCACTTGGCCAATACATCTTGTGCAATGAACAGAAATTCAGTTGCTCAGCCAAAAGATCTATCTATCTATCTATCTATCTATCTATCTATCTATCTATCTATCTATCTCTATATCTATCTATGTTGCCTCTGATATTGATTTGATGAGGTGATCTGATGTCACCCAAAATGTTAACAGGAGCAAAATTCCAACAAAGTTTTCAGCAGGAAATATAAGCAGTACAGCTTTGGAGAGATAAAGTAAAGTTGTCAATTTGGCTGGGATTGAACCTTACAAAGCAGGTAAACTGACATGCAGGAAAGCCACAGGCAGAGGGGTTTAAGGAAGGGAACAGGGTATGTAAGAAACAGTAACTTGACAGCAGAGGAAATTAATTCAGCAGGTAAAGTTTGTCTCACCACACACACACACACACACACACACACACACACACATGCCAGGAAAAGCTTCACCTGTGTTGGGCTGCTAAAGGTGGCAAGCCTAGAATTTAGTGGAGCGGGTGGGTGGAGGTTGAATTTCATATCCTGAATGAACCAAAGAACCATGTTTGTTGGCTGCATGCTTCTAGTATATATGTAAAGTAATGCAATTTTGACTGTTTTCCCAAAGGTAAAAGGCATTCAGTTTTGGCTGGGACAACATTTTATCCCTGTTCATTCTTGCTTTCCTACCTTCAGGCCCTGTTGCAGAATCCTGCTCATATACAGCACCTGTTCAAAAGGTAATCATGCAGGACTCCAAAGCCATAAGACCATCCTGACTCCAATATTGCTAGGAAGGCAGAAGCCTAGACATGGTCACAACTCTTTAAAGATGCAAATTGAGAATCAGCCATCATAACAAGAGAGTTCTGTTAATTCTCTTATGAGTATGCAGATTTCACTGCCGACTTTTGCTAGGCTTATTTGTTTTATTTAGCAATAAATTTAATACAGGCTCCCTGAAGCAAAGAGACAGATGGACTATAAACTTTGCATTTTTAGTAGCTTTAGTTACTAGGTTAGTGTAATTTTTTTTTATCCCTGCTTAAATTATATCTATGCGAGTTTATATTGATTGAATTCTGGCGTTTAAAAAGTGGCCTCTGGTGTGACTGTACATCTTTGCATTAGAAGCTGCAGGGGTTCATTTGATTATCTGCAAGGATTCATTTGCTTTGTCGGTCCCAACTTTGTTTTTGCTATGCACAGGTTGACTAAAGTCCAAAGCCTGCGTCAGATGTCATGCATTGAACATCAGAATAATGTTTCTGCTCTTAACTGCCCCATGACGGAACATAGCTGTTACAGTGTGAGAGTTGTGGGTCTGGACAACTCAACACTGGCTTTGCTTCTGATGCACTGTACACCCCATGCCACACCACAAGTACAACATTGTACGTATATGTCTGTAGTTTTGGATGTGCAAGCAACCAACCATACAGGATAGGCTGTGTCAATCAGATTGTGCTAATCTAAAATGGAAGAAATATACAATCTTTATGAAGTACCACTGGGGCAGATAAGTTAAACTGAAGTCCCGACCCACAGTTTCCAGCCTTTAGTTATCCAGTCTTGTAGTGTGCATTGTAAGATGATATATTCAGAAGTTTCAAAGGATGTTTGAATCCAGGGGTCAACAAACTGGTGATCTGCATGTATTGATGGCTGACACGCTTTCCCCTGGCACAATGATATCAAAACTCCCTTCTTCTATCATCAGTCCCAACTTACCTAACAGGTGGCTCTCTGCACTTCTTACTTTGTCACCATAATGCTATCATACCCAGAGCGAAAAGCTCCAGGTCTTTGACTTAGAGGCCAGCTGGGAAGGCTGTGTCAAATATAGAAAGGAAGACAAAGTGTGGTGACAGAATCCAGGTAAAGTGAGAGCGTTAGATAGTGCTACAAGACCCAAAGGCCTAGAATGCGGCAACCACCAGTCAAGATCAATAAAGGAGGTATGCAAGAACTCAGGAGCCAGAAGCAAGTAACACAAACACAGAATCAACTTCTTGCTCACGCATGAGCAGGAAATTGATCTGGAAATAGGCAGAGGGAAACAGCTATCTTGCTCCAGGCTGCGACCTTGCCGGGCTATGGACAAAACTAGGCAAGAGGGCAAAATAGTTACAGGAGATCAGGACCCCGGACAGATCCCTTTTGGAGGGTGTATCAGAGGCTGGTTGCAGAGTGGCAAACTATGGGTGTTGCAGCATGGAGCTCATGGTGAACTTTAGCAGTACTGTAATGAGGGTGTTTTCTCTTGCATTGCCCCCACTGAGGAAGAGTTTGCTCTAGTGGGGCTGGGAAGCTTCCTACTTCCCCTGGCTATAGGATGGAAACAGCAGGGCACACTCCTACATCACACTGGGTTCCAAGGATGATTCTTGTGAGTCAAGGGGGAGCAGGGCTATCTCCTTGGAAGAAGCAGATGCCTGGGGCTCCCCTCCCATAGGAGTCTCCACCAAGGTGGGTATTTCGAGGGATATTGTCAAGCACCAGTTCTTACCACCAGGCTTCCCCCTCTTCTGGGTCATCAGTGACTTAATCCATGGCCATAGCAATATGAAGAGCAGGAACCAATGTGTAGAGGGAGTGAAGTTGAAGTTCCATAGGAAACGGCTTGGGGATGGTTCATTCACATCCCATTACAATGCAAGGGGCATCTCTGCACGTGCAAAGCCAGGACCATGTTGTAAGAAGTGGTTTATCTCCAGTCCTGCCAAGGGAAATCTACCACCCCTGGAGGCCACCTTCTCAGAAAGCAGATCAAGGTAGAATATCAGAGCCTGCAAATGTGAATAACTGTCCAATATTTGCCCCACTTTCAACCACCTGACTATTCACAGCATGTACTGAACTGCTTCAATGGTGATGGGGTGGAAATCAACACCTCAAAATGATATTTTATTTGTGTTTGCATGGTGCATATGTATCAGGAAGTGTTCCTACAGTCATACAAACCTATCTTGTCTAAGTCATTACTCTCATGTTGCTGCTATCAACCTATCAGTGCTTGAGGTAATAATGACTCCAAAACAGTGCCCTAAGCTCATATGGCACTACCTGATGCCTATTTTTAGCAGATAAAAAATACGAGATAAATACTAATAATAAATAAATATGACCTCTCTATGGATGCATTTATATTTTATTTATTTAGTTTGTTTATACCCCCTTTTTCCTCCTGCAAGGAAGCCAAGGCAACTTACATGCCCCTCTTCCATTTATCCTCACAATAATCCTGTGAGATAGGTTAGGCTGAGAGTCAATGACTGGCCCAAAGTCTCCCAGTGAGCTGCACGAGCATGTGGTGACTAGAACCTGGATCACTTGAGTCCCAGTCCAACGCTCTAACCACTACACCACAGTGTGCACGAACAGGCGTGCTACTGCCTCTACTACTCCACTTTCAGAGGAGCAGTCAACACTTGCTAAATATGGATGAATAATTTTTGTATTAAGATTTGGGTACCCAGAAGGCTAAGACACCTGGTAGTTCTGCATGGACCTATGGCCCAATTTGAATCCACCTGGAAAAGAGCCTTCAGTGTGGTGGCCCCCTTTCTATGGAATTCTCTGTCTCTGGAGGTCAAGTAGGCTCCACCACTGTGTTGTTTCCAGAACCTCCTGAAAACATCTTTATTTCAGGAAGCCTTCCTTGACGTTCATGACCAGTGATGGTTTTTTATCAGAATTCTTTTTTTAAAATACATACATACATATATTTTAACAGGGAGTTTTATTCTTTTACTTATCTTTGTTTTTGTTTGTTTTTTTTATCATTCACCGCTTCAGAAGATGTGGAGCAGTATATAAATGTGAATACATGAATAAACGAATAAAATAAAATTTACCTTCCCTACATCTCTTTACAAATTGCTTTGCTTACTGGTGCTCTTCACCCTTTGACACTGGTGGTGGAAGCTAATGGACAGTAGCATTGGCTTATGCTAACTGGGCCATTACAACAGATTTCCCCAATCTGGTGTCCTCCAGATGTTTCAGACTCTAAATAGCCCCAGCCAACATGGCCAAAGGTCAGGATGTTGTAGTCTAAAACATCTGGAGGATACCAGGTTGGGGAAGGCTGCATTAACACCTGATGAGTTGCCTTGAAATGATGGTGCCAGTTCATGAGTATCTGTTCAACAGCCCTTGTATCTCACCCTACACACTCCTTCACTGCAAGGCTGGGATTGGACTACGACACACCTGCTATCTCCTAGGCCCTAACATTCAGGGAAACATAATTCCCCCCCTCTTTATCCAGATCCAATTCATAAGCTTTATTATGAAATGGACTTATGGAATACTTTCCAATAAGTGGGCATTAGCTAATGCTGAACTGCGATAGAATTACTATGGATTAACATATTACAGGCCTATTAAAATCTAATGAGTATGCCATGATTAATGTCATTATGAGGAATACCAAAGGAGCTAATGATGATTACCCACTTTACGGCTAAGTATTTGAGTTTCATTATCAATGACTGGATGGCTTCTCTTGGAACTCAGTCTGGATGATGCCATCTGACAACATTTGCCCATGTGTTTGGGGCAGGGGATTTGCTCCGCAGCTCGGAATATAGATCTCCTTTGTTGCTTTCCAGGGAACCAAGAGGAAGGGAGAGAGGAAGAGCATTTGCAACCCAGCTGTGTTGAAACTAAACGAGCATTTGCCAGGAATGACTATGGACATCAGAGGGGTGTGTGTGTGTGTGTGTTTTATGATTTGAAACTCTCAAATGGATATAAAAATCCTGGGAAATGGAAGACCTGCTCAGAGATATGCATAGTGCTGGGATGTTCAGCCCTCTTTCACCCCAAGGGACAAATTCCATTTTGGAGAAATTCTTGTGGGTCGCCTTCCAATGGTGTGTATGACCAGAGCCAAAGGGATAATAGGGCTGACAGCAAAAGGGATGAAGCCAATATCTATATATTTAAAAACAACAACATCATACTGCCAGAAACTAAGCCTTAGGAAAGGCATTTTAGCCTTTTAAAATGGAGAAAACTGCATAAAAAGTGTTTTATATTTTTATCCTGCTTTTCACACACATATTATCTGCATTAAAAAATAAATAAATAATGATCATGGAGCAGGTGATGTGGGAGACCCTAGAATGCTACAGCCAGTCAGTGTGGACAATAGGGAACTAGATTTATTATTTATTTATTTATTTAAAATATTTGTATCCCGCCCTATATCACTAGAATCTCAGGGCAGCATATACTGTAAATGGATGAATAGTCTGATCTATGGAAGGATCGCAGCTCAGGAGCAGAGCGATTGCTTTGCACCTGCTTTGAATGCAGAAGGCCCTGTTTCTCGCCCTGGAATCTTCCACAAGGCCGGCCCTGCCATGAGGCAGAATGAGGCAGTTGCCTCAGGCAGCAGGTGCTGAAAGGTGATAGCAAGGTGTTGGAAGAGAGAGCTGTGTGTGACATGCAGCCTGTTCTGCACCCCGTTAAGCTAGCCTTCAGGGATGTTGGAAGATGTTATCCCATGGGCCATGTTGAAATAAGGTTCAACTGACTTTTGGCTTTTCATGGAATGAGGGGAGGAGGGAATGCCATCTTGTTCTTTGCTTCAGGCAGCAAAATGTCTTGGAATTCCCCCTGATCTCTAGTTAAAGGATCAGGCAGCAGGTGAAGAGGAAGTATCTCTGGGTTAACTCCATGAACAGACACTGGAATAGGCGTTACAGGACAAATTGGCTGAGCTGGTGTAAGTCAGGTTGCGATGTTTGCTTTTCCTCAATAGCATCTCTAATCCACAGTTGTAGCTGGGGCTAGGGGGTAGCAAAGCCCCTCAGGAATATTCCATGTCCCTACTTCAATTTTCAGCTTTCATTAAAGACATAGAGCAAGAGCTTTGGTCTTTTTTCTTGGGGCGAGATATACGTGAAATTGTGCAGGCAATATTCTCCTGAATTACTCACTAAACAGAAATGCAATCAAGTAACTTTAAACATTATTAGGCTACTGGTATTTATATTCTGGCTCTACTTCAAGGATACAGCACCCCCCTGGGCCCCCCACACCAAAAAAATGTCTGGCTACGAGCCTGCTGTGATCTCTCTGAGTAAAAGCAGCACACAGGCAGACATTCTTGGCAGGTTTTTACATCAATAATCACAGTCTCCCCCTGGTTACTAATATGCATTTTCCACCCTATTTCTCCCTTTGTCCTTTCAGCTAGGGTGGTAGAGTTGCTAGTGTTGGATATGGAGCTCCAGGGCAAGTCATTGTCTTCTGGATCTTCTAATGAACCTCACATGAGGCCTGTGAGGATAAACCAGATGCAGTTCATCAAGCATTGCAGGTACGGCCAAAGACATTTAGCTCCCTGAGGTGAAGGAGAAGAAGGTTCCCTTTCCCATTCCATGTACAAAAGCAGACTGGACTGGTGGATAAATCTGTCTTCAACACTGGCGAGGAGGCAGTATCTTCCCCTCACCCCAAAGTTAGGTGGCTAATGAAGGGGGTGCAGGGCAGGCCAAATAGCACACGGGTCTCTCCTCCAAGACTTCATTGCCACCTTCCAGCATCTGAGGCCTGAAGTAACAGCTTCATTTTGCCTCATGGTAGGGCCTGCCCTTAAGCATTGTGTGCATCCTGAAATGTTCTATACACATCTGATGACAGACTGGAGATAACATTGGGGATTTCCTCTCCCACACACAAGCCCCTAGTAGGGCTGGGGATTGTGGAGGGGATGGGGCTTGCAGAGCTGAGGGGTCAGGGGATTATGGAGGGAACACAAGCCTGTGGCCTGCATGTGGAGCCTCCGTGGTTCTTCATCTGTTCCATAAAAATGACAAATAAGAACGCTCTGCCCTGTTAAATATTGCGAGACAGAGCATAGAATCAGTGGAAGCTAGTGGGTTGGATTTCGGTGGGGCTGTAAATCCGCTCCAGGTTTCAGTGAAAACCAGTCAGAACTCTAAAGGAGCTGTCCAAATTGCTGAACCCTAGCCCTGAAATAAGTCCAGCTCCTTTAGAGTTCTGTCTGGCTCTGAATGGAATCCAGAATGGATTCACAGAAGCACCAAAATCGGAGCCACCAGCCTCCGCTGATTGGGATCCTATTTTGGCTGTTTCCACAGAGGTTAATATTGTGGATCCCAGACCAGACACAAGACATGCCCCTAGCAAACTCTAACATGTTGCAATCAGTGGGTGAACAAGCCCAAAGATGCTGCTGAAATGAATCAAATTTGTTAACACAACAGACAAGACATGGTGAAAATGACAGTGTTCAAATCCGGCGGTACACAGAGTGGTTTGCTCTTATGAATCAGGACAACGTACAGATAAAATCAAACAGTATGAAACAATAAATAATATACACTGGTAAAATATGTTAAACCATTAATCAAGCTTAAAAAGAAGTAGAAAATTTAAAAGCAATAAAAACAATTAAACTATGTGCAACTTTAGCCCTCAAAAGCTTTGATTAAAAAAGCCACATTTTAACTTGACGTCAGAATGAAGCCAGTGTCGGTGCTGGTTGGGTTTCCAAGGGGAGGGCATTTCACAACCGGGGTGCCACAACAGAGAAGGCCCTCTCCCATGCCTCACCATAATGTATGTCTTGCATTGGTGGGACGCAGAGGAGCGGTCCTCCGATAGATCTCAAATCTTGGCCAGGCATATCGAGTATTGAGATCCCAAGCTATTTAGGGCTTTAAATGTCATCACCTACACCTTGAATTCCAACCAGAAGTGTGTAGACAGCCAGTGCAGTTCCTTTAAGACTGGTTTTATATGGTCTCTTCATGATGTTCCGGTCAACAGTCCAGCGTTTTGCACTCTCCCATGGGTTAATTACTAGCAGTAAAAGCTTTAAGATGAAATATGCTGGCATTTTTAATACCCCAACCCTTCTGCCTTCAGCCCCACTCACCACTAGAATGTGACTCCTGGGAGCCTTTCCTGAAATGGAACTCAGCTTCTGGGTTGAAAAAGTTTCAACACCCCCTGTGGTAAGATGATCCATCACCAACCTGGCAGATTTCAAAATGGCAGCCAGCATTTTGGATCAGTTGTTGGAATTGACAGAACCACAATATTCAATCCAAATTCCAATTTTGGCGAGGGGCAAATCTAATTCAGGGAATATAAACTTGTAGTTTCTCTTTCTACAACTGACACTATAGTCTCAAAAGCAGAAGCATGGATCAAGTGATATTTCTTGTTATATATCTTCCCATAATGGAGAATTATTGTCTGCGGAATATAAAGATGCTTCCAATTTACATTTATATCCTTCAGCTTCGACCTGATTCATATTTTGAGCTGTTTGATGTTTTAAGTATATCACATTCTCGCTATGCCATTGGAAAGACTTTTTGCCGAACTAGGCTGTGGTCTTCGGATCTTTCTAGAAGGCTGTTCACTTGAACATATCAGACTTTTTAAACTTAAAAAACGACTTCATATCTCATTTTATTATTTCTGAACCTTGCAGGATTTGTTCTATTTGGAGTTTTACATCCTCATTTCCTGTCAGGTCTATTAAAATTGATTTCCGCCATCAGCAAGAGAAAGATAATACAAAATGGGCTCCTGCAAGGAGAGAGTGGAGGAAAAATACTTATTCCCACAGGAGCCATTACAATCTTTATATTATTTGAACTCCCCCCACCCTCCGCCCTTGTTGTTCTCCTCAGAAAAAGGTAACCTCCTTTGGCCGATTATGGAATAAACACTTATCTCAAGGAAGCTATTGAGAAATGCTTTGCCATGAGTGAGATCTTTGAACAGCATAACAAATAATGGAGAATCAGCTTTATGCTTGTTGACATACAAAGTTTGAGCATTGGCTGGACAAGGGAGATGGCATCATTTCTCATTTAGGGCCAAAACAGGCATTACTTTAAATTCGTATCTAGCAACTACTTCTTTGTCTTCTTCTTTTTAATTCTCTTGAGCAGGTATCTCCAACATGGTGTCCACACAGGGATACCTCCAATGGAGTAGTGGGGGTGGGGGTGGGGGAACAGAGAGAGCTAGCATTTATAATTTGTGTCAGATGAAAAGCATCGTTTCCAAGAAGAAGGAATCAAGGTTCTTCTCCCTCCTTATATAAGAGCTCTTCCCTTCAGTGCTAAGACAGACGGCAGATACAGAAGGCCGCCTTTAGCTCTGCCTTACCAATGAGCCTCTGCCACCTAGCGGTTACCTCACGGTGACAAAGGCCTTGCCTGCCTTTACAAGAGAATAATTTAACGCCACTTCCCACTTAAGTACCATATCTACAGGGCGTGAAATTAGTTCCAGCAAGCAGCTAATAAAAATATTTAGCAATTCGCTAGTCTTTAAATCGGCACCAGAATATTTCCTTTATTTGCATCAGTGCTTGTTTCTTCTCGTTCTAATATTTGATGATCAAGCCAGAACGGCTCTGCTGAAACTGTCAAACTCCCAAGTTATATTCTTGTGCAAAACGTTAAAAATAAATAAAAATAAAGGTTCAGAAGTAACTTTTACAGACACTGTGCCCTGTAGGTTAGGGGTGAGGGAACCTGTGCCTCCCATAATCCCTGGCCAATGGTCAGGGATTATGGGAGGTGTAGTTCAACATCTGGAGAGCCACTGGTTCCCCACTCTGCTGTAGGTAAAAATGCAGCAGGCAGGTCCATTCGCTCCAACTCTCCATATTTACTAGGGACAGTCCCTATTTTCTGTTACTGGTTGCTGATAAATCAATATCCCTGTTTTGATCCTCTTTAGAGTGTTGGGCTAAGGCCAGGGAGACCCATGTTCAATTCAAATCCTCACTCAGCCATGTAGCTCATCAGTGATCACGAGCCTATCTTTCAGCCTAACCTACCTTGCAGGGTTGTAATTAGGGACATATGAGAATTTTGTTCCTGTTCGCAATCATGCAAAGATGTACAGTTCAAAACCCCAAACGTGAACGTGAGCAAGGGCAGAATGCTCCAGAAATTTCCACAAACCCCCACCCAGTCCACATTTTCATGCTTTAGCCTATCAGGGGAATTGTGCATTTGGGGTTCACACTTTTAAAAATGCACATTTCCCCCCTCCAATAGAAAATGCACATTTTTTTTTCTGAGAGACAAAGAAGACACACACGTCCAGGAATGCAAATGTGGTAAACCAAACTTTGTGGAGGAATTCGGGGAGCTTTGATGAGCTCAAACATCACATCTTTGTCCATCCCTAGTTGTCGTTTAGATAAAAACAGATGGCGAAGAGAACCATGTACACCAGCCTTTCCCTACCTGATAACCTCCAGATGTGTTCTACTGCAACTCCCATCATCCACAGCCAGCACCATGAGCTTCTTCGGGGAAAGGCAGGGTATAAATGTAGGTGAAATAAATGAAATGATGGAAGGCCTTTTCAAAGGTTGGTTAGCATGTACTGGAGTTCTCCAGATTTCAGCCCCTTTGCCCCAAGTCTCTAGCAATCAAACCTGGGTGGTGGGGTTAGAGCCATGTTGATTAGTGTGTACCTAAATATGTGCCTCTAGAAACTTAAGAGTTCTGAGTCCAGTGCAGATTCACTGCCCCACTTGATAGTTCCTTTAGAGCTATCTGTTTTGGGGGATATGGTTCAGCACCCTGGATAGCTCCTTTAGAGTCCTGACTGGTTCTGAATGAAACCCATAACGGATTCACCACCCCACTGAAATCAGAGCCACCAACCTCTGAAATGTGGCAGTCCTGGACCCCCTGGGGTTGACTCTGCTTTATTTGTCCCCCCACCCGGAAGCATGGAATTGCCTCCCAGAACACCTGTCTGGTGCTCCAAATGTTACATCCTTCACATCCCTCCCCCAAACCCACCTTTTCCTTGAATCTTTGTCCCCTTCCTATACTATAACTCAGACTGCAACTAACTTGGGAGAGCATCAGATGAGCGTTTTATCACGCGCTGGTGACTGGCCACTCACTGTTCTTCACGGGACGTTTTGACGACGCAGTGATCCTGCCATGTGAGCATTTCCCTTGAATTATCCCATAGCATATGGAAGCTGTTGTTGTTGTTGTTGTTGTTAGCTCCATCACACCAACATTATACATCCACCTCTGCCCTGCTCCGGTGCGTGCCCTGGGAGGGCTGGGCTGGGCTTCGCAGCGCTTGCTTGGGGGCTGCCGAGGCGGCCGGGTGGCCCTGCTCCTTGTCTTCCTGCTCCAGCATGCCCCCTGGGAGGGCTGGGCCTGCTTCGGGCTCCACCTGGGGGTTGCCGAGAGAGGTGGCCGGGCGACTCTGCTCCTCGTCATCTTTCTGCACACCCAGTGGCCGCTCGGAGAACAATAAAAGAATCACATTTTCCACGGTCCAAAATACATCACTATTTTTTTGGGGGTGGAGGAAAGCACCATCAAAGCAGGACACATTGGAGTACTTCGTTGTAACAGCAGATTATAAGGTAGAAAACATTGGAGTCCTTTGCATGCAGTGATTGCACCGTATAACACTCTGTGTCTCCTGCTCTATTTGCCAGTTTTCCCCTTTTAAAATAAGCAAAACCCAACTTTTAAAAAATAAGTCGGGGTTTGTCGGAATTTCCTGCCATGAGCAGGAAAGTTCCACTATAAAGGGCACTGCTCCCATTCTTCTGTTGGAGCCACGTGGTCTCTTCACATTTCCCCGTGTACCTGGAGATCGTCGCCAATGCAGAACTGAAGCGAGGAGCAGAGACAACCTGCTGAGGAAAGCCCATGGATACAGGCCAGACCAGTAATATACTAAGTTCTATTCAGTCAGAAGTTGCAAAATATCAGATGTTAATTGACGAAGAAAACCAAAAATTGAAACGGTACCAGATTGAAAACATTAGAAGAAAACATAACTACTTGCCATTCATCACGGAGTTGTTAAAGATGTTAGCAGAGCACCAACAATTAATCCCACCTGTAGAAAAGGCAAAAGAAAAACAGAACGCTAAGAAACCTCAGGAGGCCAAATGAAGACTGGTGTCTTTTTTTGTCTGTGATTTCCCCCCATCTGAAGGAGCTCTAAGCCTAAGTGCGTCCAAATGAAACAACCACACGTCGCTTACCTGTTTACCCCTGCTTCCATTTCCCTGCCCTTCCTCCGTGTCAAAGTTTTGATTGTATGTTCCTTGGGGCAGGGGGCTGTCCTCTTGTACTCCACAAAGCACCATACGCTTTGATGGTGTGCTATAAATAACAGTGATAACCAAAGAAATAGGTTCTAGCAAATTCTGGTTTGCTGCCATTTATGCTGGCTACATCTATAATTTATTTTATTATTTTTCCATCTTATTCTTGGGGACTTGGTTTCTCCTGCCTAGCCTTGCTGAAGTCAACATGCAAAGCTCTACAACATCACCTCCCCACTCCCAATCGCCTGGCCGCACCTTATAATAAACAGTTAACGCGTTGTCATTCTTCAAGATCTGCTGATAGCCAGCAAGAACAAAGAGATCAACCCTTGGCGGAATTGCAAAGAACTTTTGCTCGACTTAGAACTCTCACAATGGACCGTCCCTCCCACCTCGCTCCACCCCAGTATTAAAATTGCTTTCATTAAACACAATGAGAGCGCTTGGAGAAGGCTCACCGGTTTGATTTCCGGCCCTCCTGCCTCATTTTGTCAGCCCCACATCACGGGAAAGAAAAAAGAAAAAACACCCCCAAAAAACCCAACCCTACGACTATAGAAAAAGATTTATTAAATGAAAAAGTCTGAAGAATGAAGCTTTCCAGCATTACACAATGGCTCCCCCCGCCCCATCTTCCTGTTGGGCAACTAAAGCAGCTACCCTGAATGCAAGCTGTTTAAGACAGTAACAATGCAATTTGCTATTTTCGTCCGACTCACTTTCTTTCTATACAATTCCTGTTAATTAAAGCATCCTTTTCAGAGTATTAAACCAGCTCTCTGATCACCTTGTGCTGATTGTGATTGCATGTTTGCACGCCTCGGCAGCGTGGGAGCAGGCACAAAATGGAAGCAGGTAGGTGTTCAAAGTTCTGCTCCGGAGTTCCTCCTCCTCCAACCGTCATCTCCAGACCTTTTACAAGCCACCAAGATGAGGGAACAGAAAACACAGGTATCTCCCTGTGTCGGGTTAGTTTAGGAAAGTAGCCTAATCAGATCACATTATTGTATTTTGAAATAAAGTTAACGAAATAAAGGCAACAAAAAGAAGAACGTGCATAATAGTAAATCAACATCACCAAAGAAACAAAGGAATTCACTAATTTTTTTAAAAAAAGTCTATAACTGATGCTTATGGAACATCTACAATAAAATGGCCAAAGCAGGAACGCAATACTAAATGAAAAGTAAAAATGCAAGTTATAAAAGGAGTATGTGTGTATGTGAGTGTATGCCATTTTGTGTGTATCTGTCTATTAATAATAAAAAGTATAGGCAACTGTACTTGGTTGTACTTTTATCAAGTTTGAAGAGCTTCAAAATAGGGGGGAAATGGAAGTCATGGTGCCATAATATCATTCTTTGAGTTAGGTTCCCTTGCTCATCGCACTTGCTGAGTAAGTTTATACATACTCATATGGGTTGTCTATACCCTCTGAAAGCCCTGGGGGAGGGTGCACAGTGGCGCTGCATCTGGTATACGACGCAGCAGCCACCTCGAAGCCACTGTGGGGCTTTCCTGCGAAGCTCGGCATTTAAAACATCAGGGACTTACCCAAACTTTTTAGGCTGGAGCGAAGCGAACACATCTCTTCTTCCATCTAACCTCACTGCAGCACTGATGCCTCACTGTAAGTCAATGAAATGCAAAACACAATCAGATATAATAAAAATCCATTTAACTACGATATTAATATACCATCACAGAACCAGCATGAAACCAGTATAAAACCATCAGCACAAGATCAGTGTAAAACCTGCACAAAGGCACCGTAAAATCCATATAAATCCGGCCTAAGAAAAACTAGCAAGGAGAAAGATAATTAGGGCCAAAATCTCAAACAAACTAAAAACATTTTTTTTAAAAAAAAATCCCAGGGTTTTTAGTTACAAGTCTTTATTTATTTATTTATTTATTTAGATTTCCAGATGTCCAGTAGACTGGAGACGATCAAGGAGGTTCACCCATCCTGGGATGGGGTACATTGATTTTGGCCCAGGCTGAAAAAGAAAAAGGGTTTTTTTAAAAAATGGATAAATATTGTTTTTAAACTCCTGCTGTGCAGACAACGGTTTTGGCGCTGCAGTCGCTGTTGAGTAGTTGCCGTGCTTCTGAATATTATGAATTCAATGCTGTGGGTAAATCACATGAAAAGGTTTCTATGTGCAGAGCATGGAGGAGCAGCTGTGAAATGCCATTTTAAGAAACAAACGCGTACATGTTGTGTTAATACTGTATTTATTCTGCTTTGTTAGAGTTGGCACCATTGCCTTCTATTTTCTGTCACCACTGTGCGTCTATTTAGATGCAACATCAGCTGCTGTTATTTCAAGAAAAGAATAATTTATTTCATTTATTTATTTATTTGTTATTTTTAAATCATTTTTCTCTGCAGGTATTTCACGACTCCATCGTTCGATCGTGACCATGAGGTAGAACAAAAGGATCAACATACAAGTATCTCACCACAATGGCCATGTTCAGAAGACACCTTAAACCATGCCTTTAACCATGGTGGTTAAGCCAGAAAGCTTGGCTGTGTTCAGAAGACACCTTAAACCATGGCTTTAACCATGGTGGTTAAGCCAGAAAGCTTGGCTGTGTTCAGAAGACACCTTAAACCATGGCTTTAACCATGGTGAATAAGGCTTTTTCACTTTATTCACCATGGTTAAAACCATGGTTTAAGTTGTCTTCTGAACAGGGCCAATGATGCTTATGGTGGGTCTACAATTGACAGGCAGAGTGGTTCTCTACACTGGGCTTTTTACCCCTCAACTTTACTGGGGCTTTTACTTCCAGATATTTGCCAGATTAAGTTCACCCCTTTACATGCGCTTTCCCCAGGGATTTCCTTTCTCTGCAAGTTCTATATGTTTCATATAGGTGAAACACAGGTGGACTCAGTGGCAAAGAGCACCTTTTATCAGCTTAGGCTGATATACCAACTGTGCTCTTGTCTGGACGGAGATAGCCTAGCTTGAGTTATCCATGCTCTGATAACCTCTCGTTTGGATTACTGCAATGCATTATATGTGGGGCTGCCTTTGAAAATGGTCCGGAAACTTCAACTGGTACAAAACAGGGCAGCACGGTTACTAATAGGGACTGGCCGACGAGACCACATCACGCCAGTCCTTTTCCAGCTTCATTGGCTGCCAGTCCAGGTCTGGGCCTGATTCAAAGTGATGGTATTAACATTTAAAGCCCTAAACGGCTTGGAGCCAGGCTATCTGAAGGAACGCCTCCTCCCATATGTACGTGCCCGGACCCTAAGGTCATCCTCAAGGGTCCTTCTCCGTGAGCCCCTGCCAAAGGAAGTGAGGCAAGTGGCTACCAGGAGGAGGGCCTTTAATGCTGTGGCACCCCGGCTGTGGAATGAGCTCCCTAAGGAGGTTCACTTGGCACCTACATTATATTCTTTTAGATGCCAGGCGATGACCTTTTTATTCTCCCAATATTTTAACAGTCTATAAATTAATTTTAACTTTGCTGTTTTAAATTTGTATTTTAAATTTGTATTTTTGCATTGCTGCTGTTTATCTTGGTTTTATACTATTGTTTACTATGGTTTTATACTATTGTTTTCTTTTGAATTGTCTTAAATTTGTAAACCGCCCAGAGAGCTTCGGCTATTGGGTGGTATAGAAATGCAATAATAAATAAATAAATAAATAATACAGCTACTAGATGGTGCTGTGGTATAGCTGCAGTTATCGTGCAACTCCATAATTACACAGAGCTATTCAAATTGCCATTTTAAAATTGTGCGTTTTCCCTGTTACAAATAATGCCGGGGAAAAGGTCAGAAAGCACAGGAGAGGCCCTGGAGGTTGACAACGTCATGTCAAGGACTGGCAAATATCTGTGAGTAACTGATCTCGATCGTGGGATAAACATCTGGTGGAGAGAAGCCATCAGTGACCAAGCAAGCAGTGGCATCTATTGCTCCTCCTTCTCACCACCACTGTTGTCTGGGTCAGAGCAAGAAGCAGGTCAACAAGCAGGTTGCAAAGGTGAAGAGAAAGAGCAACTCCATGGGGACTCTTGTCAGTTGACCCCTGCTGGAGTATGAGCCCTTGGCAGGTGCCGGAACACATCTACCCTTGACACTGACTCTGATAATATAGAGGGGAAACAACAAAAGAAAATATCAAATTAAAGACACAAGTAATTCTTTTAGCAACCATCAATCTCAAGGCAAATTAGCTGGAAAGATTCCAAAGAGAAAGTGGGGTTGTGTGGGAGAGCTTAATATCTTCTTCAACAGGTATAAATGGGATTTTATTTCAGCGGATGCTGGTGATAAGGTTTTTGGAAAACTCCAGAAATGGAGAAACTAGGAAATCAGCTGTGTGCCATTTTGGAGCAGGTCTTAAAGAGAACAGTGGGGAGGACTTCATGTCCGATAGGGAAATTCACTGCCTGTGTAAACTTGAGAAAGGTCAAAATAATCTTTCATTATCCATAAAGTAAAGTCTCATTCTTGAAGCTGTCGTAATATTCACATTTACCAGGAACTAGGTACCTCAGGGCATTTCTTACGAAGTTCTGGCAGATCCACCCAGGAGGGACTATAAATTGTTCCACGCTAATGGATATTTGGCAGCTTTAGATGAAATGAATTTCATAGACCTGGAAGGAGCCTACTTCAATCACACTGCATTGAGGCAGAGTCTAGGGCAGGGTCTGAAGAGGCATGACACAGCAACTTTGGTGAAGCTAAGTGTGTTTGGTCAGCACCTGTATGGGAAGTCATCTAGAAAACTTATGTTCATTGCCTTGGGCTCTGTCAAGGAAAGGTAGGATGAACATACAAACAACATCATCATCATCATTAACAACAACGTACTTGAAAAGCCCTCACCATTCAGATTATAATGTTCTGCTCTTCTGTTCCAGGCAATGGTCTCAGCCAGATGAGGGTCTCACCCAGGCAAGGGACATGTTTGTGTGCTAGGCTAGTTGTGTGCTAGTTAAAGGAAGCCAGATTCCGGCTGGACATCAGGAAAAACTTCCTAACTGTTAGAGCAGTGCGACGGTGGAATCAGTTACCTAGGGAGGTTGTGGGCTCTCCCACACTAGAGGCCTTCAAGAGGCAGCTGGACAAGCATCTGTCAGGGATGCTTTAGGGTGGATTCCTGCATTGAGCAGGGGGTTGGACTCGATGGCCTTGTAGGCCCCTTCCAACTCTGCTATTCTATGATTCTATGATTCTATGATTCTAGGCATAGGTTCGAATTTCAGCAAGCAAGCAAAGCAACACAAACTCTATGAGATGTCATAGAATCATAAAACTGTGGAGTTGGAAGGGACCACAAAGATCATCTAGTCCAACCCTCTGCAATGTGCAGGAAAGCCAATTAAACCATGAGAAGTGGCTGTCCAGGCTCTTCTTAGAAACCTTCAGAGATGGAGAACACACAACCCCTGTAGGTAGATTGTTCTACTGTTGTACAGATCTTACCGGCAAGAAGTTATTCTTTATATTTAATTGAAAGATGTGTTGTTTTTTGATACATATTATAGATTTTTTTTCTAAATTCACATTCATACATATGGGGTTGTGCTTAGTCATGCTTGTAGTAGACCCATGGGGCAAGTTCGTCATGACTAACTTCAGTCCCAATGATTTCAATGGGTTTCCTCTAAGCATGTCTAAGTCTGGATCCCACCCATCAATGAGTATGTGTAAAGTTTATGCAAAGCTTTTGTCCTCTTTTCTGGTGATACACAAGTGGCCAACCTGAGCTGACCCTTGACTCTGGTGCTCCTCTTTGCTGTCACTGTCTGTTCACCTGTCGTCTCTCAACAAGAGCAGAGAGGAGAAGGAGCAGTATCCTCTACATCAGGTGGGGGCTGAAGATACAATTACAGAAGTTTGGAACTTCAGCTTCCAGAAGCCCCTACCAGCAAGGCTCATAGTTAGGAATGCAGGGAGTTGAAGTCTTGTTCTTATGAGATACCATTGAGCATTCTTGACAGTAAGGGCCTGTTCAGATGTGCACAGATGAGGGCGGGTAGAGGAAATGGAACCACAATAAGCAGGCCCACCACACGATCACAGAACCATGCTGTGCCCTGCCCTGTGGTTCCACTACCCACCCACCCTCTGTAGTTAGATCACTTACCTCCATGCAGTTCAACTCTCCATCCTCCGCACCCCAAATGGCCGCCTGGCAGTCATTCCATTGTGAAAAGGGGGGAAATGGCCACTGACCATGGAGAACACCCAAGGCAGAAAGAGTGCTACCTCCAGGATCAGAGGTGTAAGCCAGTTGCTTGGGAACATGGGTGGGAGGGTGCTCTTGCAACATGTCCTGCTTGTGGGTCAACAGCTGGTTGGCCAGTATGTGAACAGAGTGCTGGACTAGATGGACCCTTGGTCTGATCCAGCAGGGCTCTTCTTACGTTCTAAGTCCCCTGTCTATATGCTTTGCCTTCTCTCTGTGAACAGGTGTGGAAGTCAAGGGGCAGTGAGGAAGAAGTTGGCCCACTCAGGGATAGGAGTCTACTGAAGACATCTTGTCCTAGGGACCACAAAATCCAGAGCTGCTCAGCACTGGCTCCCGAGAGGACTCTTGAAATGAAATCTCTGCATGGGGAATGGATCTAGTACAAATGCATCAATAAGAACTGAGGTAAGGCTACAGCTCACCCCACCAAATACAACGGTCTGGCACCACCATGCAGTGCGCAATCTGCTGTTTCGCTATCTGATGCTCCACAGGGCTCTTTTCAGGGCTGGCCCAAGATATTTCACTGCCTGAAACGAAGAACAAAGCAGGCCACTTGCTACTCAGCTCTCCCCTTCAATACCTTCCTGCCGCTCCCCAGCATCTTCCGCCTGAGGCCTCCGCCTCGCTCTGCCTAATGGTAGGGCCAGCCCTGTCTCTTTTGCAATGGTTGGTATAATTTCTTGATGTGCCGTTACATTTATGTTCCTAATAACTCTTCAACCAAAAGGGTGTGCAGAGCAAGCCCTCTTTGCTTTCCAATGAATAGAAGCCCAGTTAATGCAGAATAAATGATTCAACGTACAGCAGCTAGAGAACAGAGCCTTCAGCAGTATGGAATAATGCAACCTGCGAATGGACGTGTGAGTTAAGAAATAATTCTTGTTACAAAAATAGGGACATTACATGTGTGGCAATAACACTCTCTTCCTGCTGTATCTTACCAGCGACTGGTCTTCTGGTCCTGGAGATAATCTATCACCATCATGAGAAGTAGCTCTTATCTGTGATAATTGCAGCTGTCCATGCTATTTTAAATTAAATTAAATGCCGTGATGTGGAGATTAACATATGGACAGCAAAAGTGGCGTTTCAGAACCCTTACAGTTGCAAAGAGACTAAAAGCTTGAAAGGATAAACACCCATCTTTATTCAACGGCCTGAGATCTTACTGCTCTTGCTGTATGAATGTAAATCCTATAGTCGCCAATTTCATCTGGATGCTTACTTAGATATATGGACTTCTTATATTAATGTATATCTGAACAATTATTGTGAATGGATACGCTTTTATGTCATGGTCTTTCTTTTTCTTTTCCATTGCTATTTTCCCCTTTCTCCTTTCTGTTTCTGTCATAATCGCTCACATATACATATATTGAGTATAAGCTCTTGATAAGGCAAATTCATGGAGAATAAGGCTAGAGCTCTTTTAAAGTTCCCTGCTGGAGGATACGTCCACACAGAGTTCAACTAAGCCCAAGATCATACAAGATCTTTGTTTCTACCAATGCGGGACTTCAAAATAAATCAGAAATCTAGATAGCAGTCCCTTAGTAAATTTGAAAGGGATTGGGGTGGGATGGGGTGGGGGGTGAGGCCAGATGGTAAATTTCTCACAAGTTGGCATTACAAGTGTTTCTGTTTTAGATCTTTCTTTAGTGTTTAAAATACTGCATGCATGCCAAATGTGGGAAGATGTTTTCCTCCAAATTCTTAGGAGTGGGGGAAGGGGTCTTGCAAAAAAAAAAAAAGGTGTTGGAATGATTCAAACTGAACAGAAACGTTCAACTGAAAAAAGCAGACACAAATATGCATGTATCACTATTATTTCTGTCTCCCCACATCAGTTAATTACTTTGAGCCTTGGTACAACCTAAGTAGTAGTAGTTTATTACGGTCACAAGACCATAACACTGTGATTGCAATGATACAAAAGCAGATTAAAAGTAAAATCTTAAAAAGTAAAATTGAATAAGCAGGTTAAAAAAATGCACATGTCCCACCCATAAAAATCCAAGATTTAGCAAGTAAAAACATTGCCAGATATTTAATATCATTCCACGCCGACAAGCAATTGCAGCAGCACAAAATTTAGCCACTAACAACTCCTAACGTACCACCCCTATACACATTTACTTTGCGAGTAAACCACATTGAATCCTCCCAGAGTGCAGGACACGGAATAACGGGCTCAAGTTAAAGGAAGCCAGATTCCAGCTGGACATCAGGAAGCTCTCCCTATGAAGAGAGACTGAAAGAACTGGGCATGTTTAGCCTGGAGAAGAGAAGATTGGGGGAGACATGATAGCACTCTTCAAATACTTGAAAGGTTGTCACACAGAGGAGGGCCAGGATCTCTTCTCCATCATCCCAGAGTGCAGGACATGGAATAACGGGCTCAAGTTAAAGAAAGCCAGATTCCAGCTGGACATCAGGAAAAACTTCCTGACTGTTAGAGCAGTACAACAATGGAACCAGTTATCTAGGGAGGTTGTGGGCTCTCCCATACTAGAGGCCTTCAAGAGGAAGCTGGACAACCATCTGTCAGGGATGCTTTAGGGTATATTCCTGCACTCAGCGGGGGGGGGGGGGGGGTTTGGACTCGATGGCCTTATAGGTCCCTTCCAACTCTACTATTCTATTATTCTATGATTTGGGGGGGAATGCCAAGTTATCACACTTCTCGGGGATTCATTGTATGTAGCAAAGAAATAGTTTTTCCATGTAGGAAATAGCAGGTGAAATGTCAGACACACACGCGTGTATCTCTTACTTCGTGTACACGGGCTGTTGTGATCCCAAGCTCTCCCGCTGATCCAGGGATAAACCTTAAGTCTAGCTATGGCCGTGGTTTTATTCTTTGACGCTGTTTTATCTTTGTTTAATTCTGAGCTTTTTGAGGCTCTATGATTCTATGATGGGATTTACTTCCAGCTATAGCCCTGCACAGTTAATGGGCTGATTTTATTATTGTTGTTAGCCACCTTGGGCACTATGAGGAAAGGAATAATAATAATAATAATAATAATAATAATAATAATAATAATAATAATAATAATAATAATAATAATGTTTTTTTGACGGGGGAAGAAAGGGGTTGTTCTTGCTTTCTGTTGCTGCAGGTGTGTTGCTTCTTTACCTTGATGTGTTTGTTTGGTTTCTTTTTATTTTTAGATCATCCCTAGTACTAGATAATTGGCACTTCAAAAACTGCATACATTTAAATGAAATTAACATGCACTTTCTGGTTTTGTTTCTTGCAAAAGGGTGCAAAAACTACTAAGCAGGGCCGGGCGGGAGGCTGATTCTGGATTCTTCCTCTGGCTAAAGAAAGAAAGAAACAGAAAGACGCGTCGTCAGATGTTCCTAGGAATGAAATATCGCCTCCTGCCTCGCTGCCAGCAGTGCAAAGAGAGCCGGCGCTTGAGCCCCAGATGGAGTGGCAAAGGATGGAGACAGGCGACAGGCAGAATGGACTCCGGCGATTGGTACAGAGCAGCCTTCAATCCCCACCCACCTCCCCTTGAACCAATCAGCGTGCGCGTCCCCGACGAGGCGGAGCTCTCTTGACCAGGCTTCGGAGTTGCCCGGGGTAACCGCCAATCCGACCCGCGAGAGGAGACGAAAGGGAAATGCGCATTGGTCGCTGTGGGGCAGGGCTAAATAGAAGCTTTTCCACGATTGGTTAATATGCCTCCGCTCGTTCGGGCAATGTTGCCAGGAGGGAAACGGGCTTGGAGCCTGTTTGGGCCCGCGCTGAGTCCAAGCTGCAGGTACGGGGCCGGGCATCCCCTTGCTTTGAGCTCCGCAGCGGGGCTTTTCCCTCTCCCGTGGCTCCTCCCTCTGCCATGGCTCCTCCTCCTCTCCCCTCCCACCCCCGCGCCTCTGCTATATTATTCCAAATTTACGAACCAGTTCTGACTTGCGAAGTGTTTTAATCTTGTTCTGTATTTTCTCTCTCTTTCTCATACTCACAACAACAACCCTGTGAGGTAGGCTGCCACCCTTTACCACCACCAGGCAGAGCTACTGCAGGGCAGGCAGGAATTCAACTGGTGAAGTTTTGCCCCAACGCAGCATCTCCCTGTTGCATCTGTACTACTTTATTCTCCCAACATTTTAACAATCTATAAATTTTAAATAACATGGTTTTAAATTTGTAATTTTGCATTGCTGCTGTTTTTATCTGGTTGAGCTTTTATATTGTATTTTATATTATGGTTTTATACTGTTGTTTTATACTTTGAATGGTTTTAATTTTTGTGAACCGCCCAGAGAGCTCCGGCTATTGGGTGGTATAGAAATGTAATAAATAAATAAATAAATAAATAAATTTGTAAGCGTATAATCCCTATATGCATGTTTAGACGGAAAGAAGTCCTACAATCGGGCGGTATAGAAATGCAATAAATAAATAAATAAGATAAATTCCTTAAATTCACACAATTGTTAAAAGCCTAGAAGCATTCAACAAACATTGACTGATTTCCTTCTCTTTCGCCCTTCTCCACTTCCCCATGTCCCATCACTGAGGTTTCAGATCTCCCTAATGTAATTTACAAGGTTGTTGTGAAGTTGACAAGAGGGTATATGAACCAGGTATATTACCCTGAGCCCCTTGGAAGAAAGGTAGGATAATAATGTAATATCTAAATAAAACAAAGAGGAGGAAAAGCTTGATTTGTTGATTTTATTTTTCTTAGCTTGCCATGCTGCTTTGAAAGCACAGGGGTCCTGGCGGAGGTTGGGGGAAAGGTAAGTCCACATTATTCCTGTTTTGCAGGGTTGGGACTGAGGACATAAAATGGCACCAGCGAATTCAGCATCTTATTTCATACAGTGGCCAGCCAGGCGCTTCACTGAAGCCACCAGTAAAGCATAAAGCAAACCGTCAGTTTGGACCTCTGGCAAGAGGAATCTCTCTTTTCCAGCAACCTGCTGGGCAAGAAGGAAGAGGGACAGAAGGAGGAGGCAAAAAGAGAGAGAATGAAATAGCCATTCCCACTTCGAGCTCTGGCCTGGCCCACCACTGGCTTCAGCCCTGCCCACTGCCAGGTTGTGGATTCTGACAGATCGCCCTCAAGGGAACGCAGCATTAGTCAAACAAAAGATTTCCCACCACTGCTGCATCACCAGCTTAGGAAGCTGCCTTATACTGTGAGTCAGGCCATTGTTCCTCAACCTGGCACCCTTTTGGGCTACGACTTCCATCATCCACATCCACTGGGGTGATGGGGGTTGAAGTCCAACGTATCTGGGGTGGGGTGGGGCACGGAGATGGGGAAGGGTGGTCTTCATTGACTGGTAGCAATTCTCCAGGGTCTCATATAGGGGTCTTTCCCAGTTGGAGATAACAACTACTGCAAACTCCCTGAGCTGTGATATTCCCCAACGGTATGCTGGCAGACTGCAGGTAGATAGCCATGGATTCAGTGGGGCAATCCAGATGGATCATGATGTAATGGGCTGCAGTGGCTTGAGTATTGGCTTTTGGCCAGGGAGATCTCTGGAATGCACATCCATGAGTTCCTGTTAAGATCAAGTCATGTATTACACAGCAGCAAACCGTTCAACTCTGTGTCACATTTTGGGCCACATTTTTGGTGCAGTTATCTGTGATTTTTGGCCACCACCTGCTGTTACCCTTGTCTCTGCTTTGTATTCTGTCTTTTTTTAAATACTGTTTCTCCCCATGAATAGAGGGCCCCATGGGAAATCATGGCCATTCTGTCATATTGAGCCATCATAGCTCCACAGCCACCAAACGTCCAGGTTTAAATGGGGGAGGTGGTCCTGTGCTAACGCTTTCTTTCTTTCTTTCTTTCTTTCTTTCTTTCTTTCTTTCTTTCTATCCAGGATGCCTGGTACAGTACTTGGAGTTGGGCCAGGAGTATTCATCTTAGCACTGCTCTGGGTATTGACCTTGCTGCTCTGCGTGTTGTTATCCAGAGCGTCTGGACTCGCTAGGTAAGGTGATCTCTCATGCTGGGAAAGTAATTGGAGGGGAAACTGCTAACCCTGTGGATTTTAGGCAAACATTAAGAGGAACTTCTTGATGGTGAGAGCAATTTAATAATGGAACCAATTACTTAGAGGGGTGATGGGATCTCCTTCTCTGGAGGTCCTCAAGCAGAGGGTGAACAGCCATCTGTTGGAGATGCTCCAACTCTAGATTTCCTGCTTTGAGCAGGAGCTTGGACTAGATGGCTGAGAAGGCCTCCTCCAACTCTGTGTTGTAAGTATTCAGCTTCTAGAGGGTCTTGAATAGGGACAAAGTGCTTTATTTTTATCACACTACATGTGTTAATCAGTTCATCAATGCAAGGATCTCTGTGTTATCACCCAACAAAATTTTGAAAATGGCCACATAAATAAGATAATTACTATTGTCTGTACTTTGCATTTCAATTCCCCCTGACCTCACCATTTACAATTTCCATTCCCAGCCGTGAGTGCATATACATGCACTTGGAGCTGAAGTACTCCACAAAAGCATTTGCCTTAATAAATTTGTTGGCCTTTAAAGTGCCACAAGACTGTTGTTGTTTTCTATGATTTCAGCCATTCCTCTTCAGAAGAAGAGTTGTTCCATCGTTAAATTAGGTCCCCTATGTCCCCTAGGCAGCATCTGAGGGGGACATTGGATTATTCAGTTTCAGGGCTATGAGGTTGGAAACAGGGCTCTGACCTTGGAACGCAGAAACTGTGCTCCCCACCCCCTTGCCTTCATAGTCTGGCTACGCCTCCGAGCTCGGAAACAGAAGGTGGAGATGGGGGAAGGGGCATTCTCAAGGGTGGGGAAGGGGGGAGACTGGGTCATTGGCCATACAGTTTCCTATCCCTCCTGCTCCAAAGCGCCACTGCTTTGCCCACATAGCAGAAATGCAGGGCGACTGGAGGGCAGAGGTAAAGGCCACCTCTGCCCTCCAGCTACTCTGCATTGGATACTCAGCAGCCTCTAAGTTCAGAGGCTGTTGGCCATCTTCACAGGATTGTGTCCTTAGGGTGCAGTCCTATGCATGTTTAGCAGAAATAAGTCCCACAACTCCCAGCATCCCCCAATCAGCCATGCTAGCTTGGAAATGCTGGGAGTTATAGGACTATTTTTTCCCTGTCTAAACAAGCGTAGGATTACATCCTAAATTACATAATTACATTTGTATTCCCACCTTGCTTCCAGGTTGCTCAAAGTGGTGACTTTAATGCTTCATCACAAGGGACATTTTGGTGGGGATTGAAAAGCGTTCAGAGGTACTAACCAGTGTGTTTCTGATCTACCCTTAATATATTTTACAGTATGTATGTGACTTCAATGCACTTACACTTAGAGCTAGGGGGATGTCATAGATGAAGGGTTTTTTTTTCTTTTAAAAAGAGGGGTGCGTGTTCAATCAGTTACTCAGATTCATCATTTTTTTAAAAAAAAATGGCTAAAAAGTTGCTCAGGCAGCAGATTTTTAAATTTATTTTAAATTCAGCTGCTAGCTAGCAGGTACCATCTTAAAATAGGCATTCCCCCTTCTGTCACACGATATAGGCATACATACATCATGTCAAATCATCTCAAACAAACAAGCTTGTTTCCTCTCAGAACTATTGTTTTACTTAGATACGAATGTTAATCAATTAATTCACTACAGTTCATATGATTAATCAAGATTTTTTTTAACTGGGTCACAGCCTTTAAAAAACCCAAAACGCCACACCAAACCAAGCATTCAAACTCTAGGTTATGAAATGATTTGAAAAGTATAATAGATTCATTAAATACCCTACCACCATTAAAAGGGGGGGGAACCTTTCAAAATGAGAGCAAAATACCCCTTTGTTTTCCATCCTATTGTTCTCAGATAAGACCTGGGATATAATACCTTTCTTTTACTGCAGAATGTTTCATTTTTACAAAAAACACTTCTTAATAGGACTTTTAAGGACAAAAGCCTGCCTGATCATTTCGGCTTGGGTACTTGCTTACTCTTGTTACTTATGATTTAATAAGTTTGTTTGTTTAATTCATCTCCTGCTATTGGCTGGATGGGTTGTCTGTTTGGGACAATGGAAAAGCACCGACTATGTATCCACAATACAGAAAAGGGGCAGGATTTATCACAGTCACAGAATCCTCCGCTACTGAAAAAGACTGCCCAGAGTTTTCAATTTGTTTGATACTCCTCCTTCCCAATTTTTTTTTTAAATGCAGTGCATGATTCTTAGCAGGCAGCCTTCCAAAATATGCTGTGAATATAGCTGGAATGTTTGGCTTGTGGCACTGCAGGTCCAAACACTTAAACATTAAATAATTTGTTTGGCGTAGAATCCTGTTGGGATGGAATACTTACTTCTAAACAAAGAGAGGCTATTACAAAGTTAAGACTTACTCAGTGGTCAGGGATCCTGGAAAGGACTCCTCTCCCCAATGAGATGGACACACACACACCCGAACTTGGTGGACCAAGAAAAAAGACTGCTGTTGTAATAAATAAGAGGGAAAGGTAGAGCCCTCAAGGTTGCATGGCTTCTCCCTCACCCTACTTCTGTAGGGGTGAGGTCTGTGCACATAGACCTCTATGGATGTGTTGCCAAGAGCTGGAACCCTTCATAATTGGAGTTCCAGCTCTCAGGAACGCCTGTGCGCATTTGGCTTTCCCCCTGCAGATGTTCTTATCTAAAACATGGATCTCCCATGGTGTCCCTTCATGTGTCTAATGCATAAAATCAGCTTAGTTCTTCTATCCTATAATACTTGCGAACTGTGTCTTTTCAGTGCAGCCGGGATCCCCTTTGAAATTAATTTTTAATTTAATATTGTCCCATGAGCCTCTCACATAAAATCCTTCTGAGGTCCCAGTGAGGGAAAGACTGTTGTTTGGTACAATAGAAATGAAAATAAATTAGCCATGTGAGCCTTCTCAACGTGAAGACCTCGAACACTACATACAGGTTTTCAGAGATGTTGAAGGGTAAAGTGATGCACCTCTGTGTGCATACTTTAGAGGAGGGGTGGGGAACCTGTGGTCCTCTAAATGTTGTTGGATTCTAGTTCCTGTCGGTCCTAGGTGACATGGACAGTGATCAGGAATGATGGGAGTTGTAGGTCAGCATCATCTGGAGGGCCATAGAATCATAGGATAGAAGAGTTGGAAGGGGCTGATAAGGCCATCAACTCCAACCCCCAGCTCAATGCAGGAATCCACCTTAAAGCATCCCTGACAGATGGCTGTCAAGCTGCCTCTCGAATGCCTCTAGGGTGGGAGAGCCCACGACCTCCTTAGGTCATTGATTCCATTGTCATACTGCTCTAACAGTCAGGAAGTTTTTCCTGATGTCCAGCTGGCTTCCTTTAACTTGAACACATTATTCCGTGTCCTGCACTCTGGGATGATCGAGAAGAGATCCTGGCCCTCCTCTGTGTGACAACCTTTCAAGTATTTGAAGAGTGCTATCATGTCTCCCCTCAATCTTCTCTTATCCAGGCGAAACATGCCCAGTTCTTTCAGTCTCTCTTCATAGGGCTTTGCTTCCAGACCCCTGATCATCCTCATTGCCCTCCTCTGAACATGCTCCAGCTTGTCTGCATCTTTCTTGAAATGTGATGCCCAGAACTGGACGCAATAGATGAGGCCTAACCAGGGCCGAATACAGGGGAACCAGAATCACGCTTTACAGAATCATGCCAATGTCAGCTTTCAGTTTTTACCAGACATTTTCTCCCTATGTTAAGTGTAGTATTAAAAAAAAAATTCCAGGAGGCATTTTGACACCTTATCTTTAAAAACTCCTGCTCCCCATAACACTCACACCCACAGTGTTGCTCACATAGTGCATTTTTTTTGTTATGGTTTTCTTTTGGCAGTATTTATTTATTTATTTAGAATATTTATATACCACTCCCCATTGAAAAATTTCAGAGCGTTGTACAAGGTAAAATAAAAATAAAAACAATAAAACAGTTAAAACAAAATTTAAAAGAAGCAAAAATCCAAGGCTGCATGTTAAAGAAATGCTTCTTGGAATAAAGATGTTTTCAGGAGGCGCCGAAAGGAGTACAAGGTTGGCGCCTGCCTGACCTCCAGAGGCAGGGAATTCCACAGGAGGGGGGCCACCACGCTGAAGGCTCTTCCCCTGGTGGATTCCAATCGGAGGATGGATCTATGTGGAACCACCAGGAGCAGGCCCTCGGATGACCTCAGTGACCGGGCAGGTTGGTAAGGGAGAAGGCGCTCTCTCAGGTATCCTGGTCCCAAGTTGTTTAGGGCTTTGTACAGTATGGAATATTGTCAAACGAACATTTTCAGTTGAGTATCCTCCACTTAATCTAATAAGGCCTTTAAATGCATCTTTTGGCTTCTCAAGACATAGCATCTATTAACAGTTATTAAGCAGCCTTTTGCTATTTTATTTTAAAAAAACAAAAGAAAAAGAAGCTTGGCATCAAAAAGATGCAGATTGCTGAATGCACGTTTTCTAGAACTTGGCATTTCCCTTTAAGCCTCCTTCCTGCAGTAGCGAGGGGGGGATCATAGAGCACTTTCACTTGTGTAATTGCATTGATTTCTGTAAATTGCACCTAAGGTTGCAGTCATTAAATTGGAGTTGTGACTAAGCCCTGAGATGCTTGTGAATAGCAGAAGTTCTGGCATTTTTGCTGCTGGATCATCTGTACATGTAGGGTTGCCAGGTTGCATCCTAGATGCTGGACACTAGGGATGTGCTCCGCTTCTAATCGGACCGGCGAATTAGAAGCGGAGCGGGGGGCTTCGCCTGCGCTTAAGGCGGAGGCGAAGAGGATTGGGGGGCCGGCGGAGCGTGGCGAAGAGGATTGAGGTGAAGGTGGATCCTTCGCTTCGATCTGGAGCTCCGCCGGAAAGGTAAGTGGGGTTTACCAGGCCCTGCCGCTGTCGCCCATGCGGCGACAGCGGCAGGGCCCGGTAAACCCCCCCTCCCTTACCTGTGTTCATCCGCGGTCCGTTGGCTTCTTCAATTGAGCCCACGGTTCAACCAGGAAGTCTAGGCTGCACTTGCAGCCTAAGAAGAAGCCGACGGACCGCGGACGGAGGCAGGTAAGGCCCCCCTCCCCTTTGGTCCCTTACCGGGCTCTGCCGCCGTCGCCGCCCGTGTGGCGATGGCAGCAGGGCCCGGTAACCCCCCCCCCCGCCCTCCTCTCCCGGCCTTACCTGGCGCCACTCCCCTCCACTGCAGAGCTCCGATTCGGAGCCGGAGCTCCGTGGCGAAGAGGAGCAGAGTATGGGCGGAGCAGCGCGGAGCGGAGCAGGCCGATCCGAAATTTTCCTGCACACCCCTACTGGACACTTCTTGTTAAACTGTCTGATGTGGCGGGAGAAGAGGCAACCATGGCTCCTTCTACCCGTTCCCTTCCTGGTCCTATACTCTTGCTTACTGTGTGGTATGCCTGGATTCCTGCTTAACACGACAGGTGCAGGAGAGGTTGGGTGACATGACTGAAAAGGCAAAGGGTGGGAATTGCTATGGTGCCTTCTCTCCTGCCGCACAGGGAGATGTAAAGGTATGCCTGCAGCATCTGGGTTGTTAAAGATAGCAATCCTATGCCAACGTTTTCCAAGGATACCTGAGAGAGCGCCTTCTCCCTTAGCAACCTGCCCGGTCACTGAGGTCATCTGAAGACCTGCTCCTGGTGGTTCCACCTCGATCCATCCTCCGATTGGAGTCTACCAGGGGAAGAGCCTTCAGCGTGGTGGCCCCCCTCCTGTGGAACTCCCTGCCTCTGGAGGTCAGGCAGGCGCCAACCTTGTACTCCTTTCGGCGCCTCCTCAAAACATCTTTATTCCAAGAAGCCTTTCTTTAACATGCAGCCTTGGATTTCTGTTTTTGTTTCTTTTCAATTTTGCTTTATTCTGTTTTTATTTTCATTTTACCTTGTACCTCTGAAATATTTCAATGGGGAGCGGTATATAAATATTCTAAATAAATAAATAAGGAAATACGGTTGGGATTCCAGTCTTAGCAATGATTCCTATGTTTCTCTCCAGGTTTTCTGTCATCCCGGTTTTCTTTGCTGCCGTGATCATCACATTAGCTCTGTTGCTTTTCCCTCGTGCCAGTGAACTGCCAGACCCACCTGCAGAAATTAAGGTAAAGGTATTGAGAGTCATCCCACCCACCCCCGCCCCCAAACACACGCAAAAGAAATATATGTGCTTTTTATACTAACTGTTTCAAATCCGGGCTGTTTACAGTCTAACTCAGGCACAGATCTCAAGTGGGCTGAGTACTTGCAGTAAGTATAATACATCGCTACAAGTGGTCAGCTAATTACCCATTTTCGATGGGAAAGCAAATGCTGGCGGAGGGACTGAGTTCCAGGAGAGAGAGAGAGAGAGAGAGAGAGAGAGAGAGAGAGAGAGAGAGAAAAGGAGTTAGACTGATGCTGTGAGAAGTTGAGTGTCAGGTGCTCAGGCTGAGGGTGGGCAGGTACCTTGGATGCATGTCGACTGAAGGCAGGCTGAGAGATTGGAGACAAACAAGCTGATTTCCAATTGGCAGCAAGTTGGAGGTAAAGAGAAAGAACTAGGTGGTGTCCCACAGTAATAAGTAGTCCAGGATGAGCAAAAATCAGCAGTAAGCATAGGGCCTGCCTCTCCTGCCTGTCCTGAAAATAGCCTGGAGGCTTATAGAGGCAAAAAGTGAGGTCTGTATGTGAGAAAAGTTTCGGTGCAAAGCGATCCCAGTCTCTGGATGTGTAGCCTCTCGCACCTTTAGCGCCACACCTGCACCTTTGTTTTTGTGGATTTACGCACGCATAGTCTGGCTACGTTATGAATTTGAGAGTTGTTCTAGCTCTCTGCTGCATGTACGATTCTATTATTATTATTATTATTATTATTATTATTATTATTATTATTATTAGCTATTTATTACATTCCTATAATGCCTCATAGCCAAAACACTCTGGGTGTTTTACAAAGGTTAACACATTAAAAACAATATACAGGATTTTAAAACAAACAATAGACAGCACACAGAGATACAACCTATATCTAAAAACAACTTTGAGCCATCAGCCAAGCCATAAAGACAGATCCGAGCTTGTTTAGAACTCATCACATGCTGCTTAGGAAAAGAGAAAAGTCTTGACTTGGTGCCGAAAAGTTAGCAAGTTAGCAATGTTGGCACCAGGTAAGCCTCATCGGGGAGATCATTCCAAATTGGGGGGCCACCACTGAGAAGGCCCTCTCCCTTGTTCCCTTCTTCTGAGCCTCCCTCGGAGTGCGCACCCAGAGGAGGACCTTAGATGTTGAATGTACCTAGTTGGGAAAGGTGCTCTGTCAGAAATTACAGTCCCAAGCCGTGTAAGGCTTTATAAGTTAAAACCAGCACCTTAAATTGGGCTTGGAAACATACAGGCAGCCAATGCAAGCAGGCCGGAGTTGGTCTGCTTGCATTGCATCTTCGAAGGTTCTACTTGCCAGGGAAATGTGTGTGTGAGAGAACCGACCTTCTCCAGGCTTTGTTTCTGCCAAACAAGAACAAAAGTTTCCCTTTGCAAGGAAATAATTGAAGATCAAGTACAAGTACAGCACCATTTTAAAGGTTATAATTACCATTAGGTAATGGAGACAAATTAAGGGCAATCAAAATGCATTCAAGTAATATTTCATAGAAAGTACCACAGTGTTGATCTTCTTTGTGATATACCTCTAAAAGACAACACCATTATGCTTGCTGTAATGATTCACAGCAGGGGAAAAAATCAATCTGTATAGAGAGCATTGTGGCTTTGTTGGCTAAGATTAACCAGTGACTTGATTTGCAGTGTACATCGGAACGTCCCCCCTTCCTTCTGCCCCGTGTTCATTCGCCTCTTATATTTTGTTTTCTCTATCTAGCCTACACTCTACTTCCATTTTGTACTGTTGGATTTCTCCTTACGGTAGCGAGAACATTTGACAGTCCAATAACAGGAGAGACCACTGTTCAGCAGCAGAGCACAAAGGTTGCATGCAAAAGGTTTCAGGTTGAATCCCTACTATTTCCAGTATGGGGAAAGGACTGTAGCTCAGTGGTAAAGTAGCTGCTGCCAGGCAGTGCCGACAATACTGGGCTAAATGGACCAACAGTCTGTATAAGGCAGCTTCCTAGATTCCTACATGCCTTCCATGTAGAACAGGGGTGCACATGCTCAGGCCTCGTGTGGCCCGTTGTGATCCCCTGGCATGCTCAGATTTACCACCGATTTTACTGCCTCTGCCACATTCTCTTGAGGTGCCATTCCTGTCACTCTGCAGCGATGCAGACCCCCCCACCCCCATTCTAGAACAAGGGTGTTGAACTTCTTTCATCCTGAAGGCCAATTTCAGTTTCAGAGAAGCACTCAGGGGCTGCATTCTTGTGGTAGCTGGAGCCGAAGGCAAGAGCAGTGGGACCCAAATACCCAAAATTCCAGAATAGCTTAGCTCGAAGCTCTGGCTGCCAGTAACAAAGCCTTAGGGGAGGCATTCCAACCTTTTAAAATGAGGGGGGCAGTGGAAAGGGGTTTCCCATCTGGGAATCCCTGAAGGGCCAAATTTGGCCCCCAGTTGGGTTGGATTTGGCCCATGGCCCTGAGGTTCAACATGCCTGTTGTAGAAGGTCCTAAATTCAATCCCTGACCTCAGAAGGAGAAAGAGAAGAAGATAAAAGAGCAGGTAGCAGTTTGGGAGAAAGACCTTTCTCTGCCTGAGATCGTGGAGGGCCACTGCCAGCCAGAGGAGACAATATAAGACAACTTCCTTTGTTCCTATGATCCCTTTGATATCAGAGAAATCTAATACTAAAATAGAAACTTTTTTTTTTTTGGACCGAACAAGCCAGGATTGAAGCTTTTTTTAAAAAAAGAAATCTGAAACTATTTCCCTTCCACCCCTCAAGTCATGGGGGAAAAACACTAATAATAATAATAATAATAATAATAATAATAATAATAATAATAATAATAATGTTTTTGCACTGGAAAGTAATGCCTTGAAAGGAATGTTTAAACTAACCACCAAAGTCACCATATTAGGCACCTTGCAGCAGCTGCTGAAGGGAAATGCTTTTACACTGAGGTTTGTTTGCGAAGCGAATCTGCTTCCACATTGGGTCATTTGTTAGGGGAATCATTCTTTCCATTAGAAGGCGCACACAAGATGCATGGCTTCGTGTTTGCAGGAGCACAGGCGTACTGGCTGGCAACTAAAAGTTTTCTGCATGTTACTGGGGGATGCTGGTTGTGACCACTCGATACAGCACTGAGGTATCGAACCTTGCTCCTTCTTCAGCTCTTTCATTCTTGTGGTGGACAGGCTTATCCGTAGCCCAAACAATCACATTGGTATCTGCTAACCTGGATTAGGATTCATGCGGTTTCTGGCGTCCAGCCTCCAGAAATTCCATGTCAGTTGAGGTTCCTTTATGCCTGTGATCCCAGAGGTGCAGCCATCTCAATCTCTTTAAGCAAAATCACAGAATCCTGTGGTACCTAACCTGGACTTCCTTGACAATTTCCCACTTGTTGAATTTGATAGCATTGTGGTAACTAGTGATAGTGCTGGTGGACCTTTGGTCTGATCCAGTGGGATGCTTCTTCGTCCTATATGGTGCCTTTAAAGATCAACGTGCCTTAAAGGTGCATTAATCCTTTAAAGATTAATCCTTTAAGGTGCCTTGGAGTCCTTGTGGTTGCTTTTATACTTTTGTTCAATAATCGACATACCTAAGTAAAATGTAGCTAGAACCTTTGGTTACCAATCAATACTGAGGGTCCCTTTCTTTCTACCATTCACAGTGTTTCCCTCTCCAGCTTATTTTCTTCTCTACTCCTAGCACAGCTATGTTTAACTAGGATGACCCTATGAAAAGGAGGACAGGGCTCCTGTATCTTTAACAGTTGCATAGAAAAGGGAATTTCAGCAGGTATAATTTGTGTGTATATATAGGGTGACCATATGAAAAAGAGGACAGGGCTCCTGTATCTTGAATAGTTGCATAGAACAGGGAATTTCAGCAGGTGTCATTTCTATGCATGTCACACCTGGTGAAATTTCCTCTTCATCACAACAGTTAAAGCTGCAGGAACTATACTGCAGCTGTACTGTGACCAGATTTAAAAGAGGGCAGGGCACCTGCACCTTTAACTGGTGTGATGAAGAGGAAATTTCACCAGGTTCTCCATATATACAAATGACACCTGCTGAAATTCCCTTTTCTATGCAACTGTTAAAGATACAGGAGCCCTGTCCTCCTTTTCATAGGGTCACCCTAGTATATATGAATTTCAGCAGGTATCATTTGTGTATATGGAGAACCTGGCGAAATTCCCTCTTCATCACAGCAGTTAAAGGTGCAGGAGCTATACTAGAGTGACCAGATTTAAAAGAGGGCAGGGCACCTGCAACTTTAACTGTTGTGATGAAGAGGAAATTTCACCAGGTTCCCCATATATACAAATGACACCTGCTGAAATTTCCTTTTCAATACAACTGTTAAAGATACAGGAGCCCTGTCCTCCTTTTCATAGGGTCACCCTAGTTTAACCACCTCTCCACTGCATCTCCTTGCAGGGAAAGTCATGTAAGAACGTAAGAAGACACACACACCCCTCTCCGGCTGTTGCCCTCCACCAACTGGGATTCATGGCATACTGGCACTAAACATGGATATTTCATTTAGCTATAATGGCTGACATCCATTGATAGACGCATCCTTCATGAATTCATCTCATTTTTAAAACCAGTGGTTCCTAACACAGCTCGGGGCTGTTAGTGCTGCTGCTTCTTTCTCCATCGAGTGTTAAGCAAATTGCCATTGCTGAATACCTTTGCTCATAGCTGACAATCAGCTTCATAAGTATTAAGAAGCCTTATGAAAGTTTAGCTCTTATACAGAGTCTTATTTTGTCTTTGGGTGGTTATAGCTGTTGTCTCTCGCCACTTTCTTTGTTGTTCTCCTCTTAGTCCCCTCTTGCGCCTGCTTCTTTGCCCTAATTATTTTGCTCTGATCTTTTCTCATTCTACCTGTCTGCCTCCAGTAGTCTGCAGGCTTTATCGCTGCAGTTACGTGGGGGAACTCTCTGCTCTGTCACACTACATGCAGACGGCCAGATTCTTTGATCCCTATGGTTCCTGGGTTCTCCTCTGGTTTCCCCTCTATTTTGAAAAGCTGCCTTGAACCCCCAGACCTTTTCTCCCCAAATCCCACACTGTGGCATGTTTCATTGCCTCAGATTCGGTAACATGACCTGCAGCCTGTTAAGAAGAATGCTGGCAATAAAGATGTGAATTTTAATTGTGATGATCACATCTTTGATCCTGGGAGCTGTTTTTTATTTCTCTTGGTGCCGACACTTGGCTGCTTATTAGAATGCTTCACTCTCCCTGCCCCAGGAGCCCTTTCTCCAGGGGCAAGTGTAATCCTACCCCCTAACCCCCCCCCCCCGAAAACACACTTTCACTAGCACAGCTGCTGCCTCCAGCAGATTTCACTGATAATCAAATGTTCCTCCTAGAGGCTTTTCCCTGCTGCTAGATTAAGCCTCCAAAATGGTCTGAATCTCCATTACTAGCAGCCTGGCTCCCTCATCGCTCAGCTTCAGAGGAAATTCTCTTCCTTCCCAGAGGTTTCCCGGTCCTAATTATTTAAACTCCACATTCATTACAGAATCCTTTTCCTGTCCTCCCCCCCCCCACTCCCGAAAGATCCTGGGGGTACTTTGAGCCCTCTGGCACGAGGCTCCTTCATGACTGCTGTCTTCCACGCAGCCCCATGGTCGCCACACTCGAGCAGCAGGGGAAATCGCCTTGACGGTCTTAGGCCAGCTGTATCTTTTCTCTGAAGAACTTCCTTCTCCAGCCTTTCAGTTTATAGCACAACTAATGTGCCCTTGTTGCAAGGGATCCGGATGTAATTTCTCAAGGGAAAGCATCTGTGGAATTTTCCTTATTTTTTATTTTTATTTTAGCCGGGACGGAGAGAGGGATAGCATTTTCTCTACAATGAAATAAAACTGCCCAGAGAATTTTGGCTAGGGGCAGTATGTTTGTTGTTTATTCGTTCAATCGCTTCCGACTCTTCATGACTTCATGGACCAGCCCACGCCAGAGCTTTCTGTCGGCTGTCGCCACCCCTAGCTTCCCCAAGGTCAAGTCTGTCACCTCCAGAATATCATCCATCCATCTTGCCCTTGGTCAGCCCCTCTTCCTTTTGCCTGCCACTTTCCCTAGCATCAGCCTCTTCTCCAGGGTATCCTGTCTTCTCATTATGTGGCCAAAGTACTTCAGTTTTGCCTTTAATACCATTCCCTCAAGTGAGCAGTCTGGCTTGATTTCCTGGAGTATGGACTGGTTTGATCTTCTTGCAGTCCACGGCACTCTCAGAATTTTCCTCCAACACCACAGTTCAAAAGCATCTATCTTCCTTCGCTCAGCTTTCCTTATGGTCCAGCTCTCGCAGCCAGAGGTTACTACGGGGAATACCATTGCTTTAACTATGCGGACCTTTGTTGCCAGTGTGGTGTCTCTGCTCTTAACTATTTTATCAAGATTTGTCATTGCTCTCCTTCCAAGAAGTAAACGTCTTCTGATTTCCTGGCTGCAGTCAGCGTCTGCAGTAATCTTTGCGCCCAGAAATACAAAGTCTGTCACTGCCTCCACATTTTCTCCCTCTATTTGCCAGTTATAGAAAATAATAATTAATCATCATCATCATCATCATCATCATCATCATAATCGGTTGTTGGGGAAATGTAGTTCTTTTCCCCAGCCAGCAGGGTCGTTCCAGTTTAGAGCGCTACCTGGAATGTCATTGTGCACAGGGTGTGGGCACCTATTGGCTAGTGCCTGTGACTCTCGCTAATAAGAAGCAATGCAGCTCTCCTCACGCCCCACCTTCTCTGTAATTGCACCATGTGGCCAAGCCTGCAAGGAGGGGACTCACATTAGGTACAGAGTGTATTTATGTATTTATTACATTTATATTCCATCCCATAGCCGAAGCTCTCTGGGCGGTTTACAAAGATAAAAAAGGTTAGATTAAAAAGACTGAACATTAAAAATCAGTATACAAAATTTAAAAACGAAAACATAAAAACAGCTAACAGTTAAAACTACTTTTAAACACTCAGTCAGATTACACTCAGTGTAACCATTCCAGACTTTGCCTTGATTGCTTTCTCCTCCTATCATGCCCTCCTTCCCAAACCATGCACAAGGCAAAGCTCCCCTGCCCCATCCTTTATGTTCAGACACTTGATCTGCCTTTCAATCTGAATTTGGAGGATTTACATATCGTAAGACCATTCTCTAAACTGATTGTCAGCATAGTGGAACCAGTTACCTAGGGAGGTTGTAGACTCTCCCACACATTCAAGAGGCAGCTGGACAACCATCTGTCAGGGATGCTTTAGGGTGGATTCCTGCACTGAGTGGGGGGTTGGACTCGATGGCCTTGTAGGCCCCTTCAAACTCTGCTATTCTATGATTCTATGATTCTGATAATAAGCCCTTGATGTTTGTGGAATGGGCATTTTCTTACCTCAAGGGTAGGCCGAAATTAGACCATCTCATTCACAGGGATTGCAGGGATTCTTGCAAAGAATGCTAGTCTAGGTGAATTTTGGTCTGATCCAGGAAGCCACTTCTCATAAGCAAGAGTGCCTGCTCTGGAACTCTTAACACAGTTTAATTATGCCAAAACTATTAAGAGTCCCACAGGAATTCCAGTTTGTTTTAAAAGAAAACACATCACAAAGCTGCCCATGCAAGATTGAAGTCATCTCCCTAGCATATTTGTGAAAGATCGTTACATGCCTCAGTTGTGATTCAGATATCCATTTAACCTAGAATTGTAACAGTGGAGGAGAGCAAACTCCGTCTGATCCAAGACCTGGCGCACCAGTGGAATTGGGAGCACAGTGAATTAGGGTGAAACATTTGGTCTCAGACCAAATCTCAGACAGCATTTGGTTGCTGGGTCAGGTTTGGCCAGACTCCAAGGCAAGCTGCAGCTCCCCCACCTCCCTGTTCCCCCAGTTCTGTCACAAGCAAACAAAGACCCACCAGAACCAGAAGCAGTTGATGTAGCAGTTGATGTAGCAGTTGATGTAGCAGTCAGGTTCTGGAGGAGGCAGGTGAGGATAAATACGGACAGCAGCAGATGGTGCAGTCAAAAGCAGTGTGAGACCTCTTTGCATCAGGAACTAAAGTGGCTTCGGGAGCAAGCTTCAGAAGGGAATGAGTCTAAAGACAGGAGCTGAAGTGGTCAGGGTGAGTTCAGGAGAATCTCTGGTGTCCGTATCAAGAGAGAGCTGAGGCCATTGACCAAGGAATCAGTCCAAAGGCAAGATCAGGATAAAATGGGGTGTAGGATGCAGACTTGGCTGAAGGAACTGAGGTGGTGCAAGGAGGGGCAATGAAGAATGGCAAGTCCAGGGAAGAAGGCCGTGGGGCTTGAGGAGCACGCCAGGCAACGTCTTCTTCTAGCAAAGTTTCTATAGCACAGATGGGGAACCTGCGGCCCACAGGCTGGATGCAGCCCCCAGAAGTTCCCCCTTCAGCTCTCATGCTTCTTCTGCTCTTATCGCCAATCATTGCTCAGAGATAAGAGGGTATTTAACGGCAACTAAACTTTTAACCACCCTGCATAAAATTGAATGGTGCTTGGCAGGCATGAGTGCTGATGCAGTAGATATGCATAGGACTGAGCTGTCTTTTGGATGTTTGCTGGGTAAATGTCCCGTTTGGTAAGAATTACATCTGTTCTTGGCCACGCCCCATGTCCCTAGCATCCCCCTCTGCTGGAATGCAGCCCCCGAGACCTTTCCCAAATTGGAATTTGGCTCCCAGGCCAAAAAAGGTCCCCATCCCACCATGGAAGACCATGGAAGGTTTTATAGCCAGTAACGATCAGCAAGGGCAAATCAGGTCCTCTTGGGGTGGCATCATGTAAAGCTCCTACTGTATCAGCTCACTGCCAGTCTAAGCCCGGTGTCAAAGCAGAACAGAGGAACTAGCAATGATCAGCCATGGCAAGACCCCTGGTTCAAGTCCTTGTATCTCCAAGACTTGAATCCCGGCCATATTTCCACCCACCCACCTCCCTCCTCCTCTTCTACCCTACATTTATGTCCCTGTTGTTCTACTCCGTGTTGCAAAGTAAAAAGTTCAGGAGGACCAGTGGAAGCTGGGCCGCGAGGCACAGTGAATGTTTGAGAGACAGGCCTGTGCAGCAAAAGAGTTCATTCTGAGGATCTCTCGGACGAACCTTAGCCTCAGCCCAGCACAATATGGTATCAATAATACATGCCCTGAGCTTTCAGCACCCAAAGCCTGCTAATTGGCTAATTAAAAAGTGAAGCGTGTTGAACGAGCAAACATGTCACCCACAAGAGACTTGTTCTGTAGCGGAGGCAAGGTCAAGCTTGTGTTAATGCTGTTTCATGAAACTCACCTTTGCTGCAAGTGGAGCGTGTTGAGCAGTCTCAGGTGCGGGGATGGCGTTTTTGGAATCCATATCTTATTTTTTGGGTTGGGCCAGATGGAGTGTCTTAAGACCACACCCTTACTTTATTTTCATTTATTTATTGGGCTCCCCCGCCCCCCCCCCCCCCCCCGTGTATCCAAATGGAAGTTTTAATACCGCCCCTCCCCTCTGACAGATATTTCCAAATACATTTGGAGGATAGACCGGCCACCGTAACCGTCAGAGTTCAATGTTAAGCATGCAGGCAAAGCGTATCTAGGGGTCAGCTAGAACACAAACCAACCAATATGCATACCAGACCCAAGGCTTCTTTTTCTTTTTTGCAAATGTCAAGCCTTAATGAGCATGAAAGGAAAACTCAAAAAATATTTAATTGTGCATTTATTAATTCCAAGAGCCTTTACTGTAAACAAGAACTGGAGACACTCTTGCGTGAGAATAAATTTGATATGGGCTGCTGTTTATGCCATTTAGTGGGATAAGTCCTCAGACTGGAACCTAAAACTATACACTATCGATTCGCTTTGGAAGTATCCTTCTGTTGGTTTGTGTGTTTTTAGTTACAGCTTGATTTTATCATGAGATGTATTGGATTTTGCCAACGTATTTTGATAAATGCTTTGAGTGTCTGTAAAACAGATTTGAAAGTTTCAAATACGTAACCTGTAGCAAGACAATATTCAGAGATTCTACAAAACCACCTTCTGTGACTATGTTGTCCTCTCTAATCATTCTGCAGCTTTTTTAGTTCCCTTAAGAAGGCTGGTCGCACCTTTTTTCATGTTTCTGCCCAGTTTTCCCCCCACCACACATCAGCCCTAATAGCTCCTAGTTTGCCCAGAGCAATTATAATCTCATTTGAAGATTATAGAGCCAGTCATTCTGGTGGTGACTGACCAGAAAACGTTCTCGATGTTGTGGTGGACAGCTTGATGAAAGCATCGACCCAGTGTCCTGCTGCTGTGAAGAAAAGCAAATTCCATGCCAGGGCTCATTAGACAAAGAATCAAAAATAACACTGCCAATATCATAATGTCGTTATACAAATCTTCGGTGCAACCACGTGTGAAATACTACACCTGAAAAAGAATTTTGTAGAGTTGGAAAAGGTGCAGAAAAGGGTAACCGAAATGATCAAGGGGCTAGAGTAACTCCCATGTGAGGAAAGACTACAACATTTGGGTTTTTTTAAGGTTAGAACAAAGGCAAGGAGGCAGCGGTACATGATAGTGGTGTGGAGAAAACAGAGAAGGAGATGTTTTTGTCCCTCTCTCATAATATTAGAAACTGTGGACATCTCATTATGCTGATTGGTGGCAGATCCAGGACAGATAAAAGCAAGTACTTCTTACACAGTATGTAGCTTAACTGTGGACTTCACTACCCTAAGATGTGGTGAAGGCCACCAACTTGGACACCTTTAAAAGGGGATTAGACAAATTAGTGGAGCATAAGGCTATTTATTTATTTATTTATTTATTACATTTCTATACCGCCCAATAGCCGGAGCTCTCTGGGCGGTTCACAAAAATTAAAACCATTCAAAGTATAAAACAACAGTATAAAACCATAATATAAAATGCAATATAAAAGCTCAACCAGATAAAAACAGCAGCAATGCAAAATTACAAATTTAAAACACCAAGTTAAAATGTATTTATAGACTGTTAAAATGCTGGGAGAATAAAAAGGTCTTCACCTGGCGTCTAAAAGCATATCATGTAGGTGCCAAGTGAACCTCCTTAGGGAGCTCATTCCACAGCTGGGGTGCCACAGCTGAGAAGGCCCTCCTCCTGGTAGCCACCTGCCTCACTTCCTTTGGCAGGGGCTCGCGGAGAAGGACCCCTGAGGATGACCTTAGGGTCCGGGCAGGTACATATGGGAGGAGGCGTTCCTTCAGATAGCCTATGCATTTCTGTATACTGCCTCCAGTGTCAGAGGCAATATGGCCCTGAACACTGTTTGGTGGGGAACTTGAGCAGGAGGTTGCTCTTACATTGATATCATGGGAATCTGGGTGGTCCCTGTGGGAACAGGATGCTGGACTAGATGGTCCTTCTTTTGTTCTTACGTTATTTTCACATTATTGGTTTATTTTGTATATTTACATTCTGTCCTTTAGTCAAATGGCTGCTAGAGCAGTTCACAAAAATACAAACCAAATCAGTGCAATAAATCGATGCATTCCAGCTAAACAAACCAATCCTAATAAAATGAACAATACATTAGCAGTGAAAAGTCGGGTAGAGCACAAAGATTTAAGATGCAGGAAGAACAAAGTCTTCACTTTCACGGAAAAGAGAAGTGTAGGTGCCAAGTCAGCCTAACTAGGTTGGGAGTTCTAGAAGTGGGGGTGAGAGGCCACCCACAAAAAGGCCCTGTCCCCCACTTACCACCCATCTCACTGCAGATGGCAGGGGCACCTGGAGGAGAGCCGTCGCTGACGATTTCCACACATGGGCGGGCTGATGTGAGGATAAGCTTCCCTTCAGGCCTTTCAGGGTTGTTTGCTCATTACGTTTGCCACGCGTGTAATTTGCGAACTTTACGTTCTCCTCAGATTGTGGACGCCTTCTTCATTGGCCGTTTCGTCCTGCTTTCCCTTTTGAGTGTGGTTTTCCTAGGATGCCTCTTCCTGCTGTTGATTCACCACATCCTGCAACCCGTGTATGCCAAACCAATGAGAGTTGCCTCGTAAGAAAACAGGCTGCCCGTCGCTGGTCCCGCTTTGGCCTCAGGAGAAGACACACCTGTAACAAAGGAGAGAAAATGAAATTGCCTTAACCAAAATGTTTTATTAATGTTTCTTTTTTCATAAATACAATATTTTGTTCCTCTCATGTTGTTATACGAGATCCTGAGATTTTCCGCGTACAGAGGTTACAAATTCAGCTTTATGAATACAGTTCAACATCGCATCAGTTCTAAGTCTGCTTTCCATGTTGTGGTTCCCCCTTCAGTTCACCTCCCTTAGAAAAGCTCTTTATGAGAAGATGCATTTGCTCAGCAGCGCAGGTAGAGTGTATTGATTCTGGCATCATGTCAACTGTAGTGTTGGTAGCTGCCTTTTAGCCGGGGCGGTTGATTAAATAAATAGAAGTTTTCACACAATAAATGCTGATTTGGTTTGCAACGAGTTTCTGTTTTCCTCTCTGCTCCGCACAGAGAAACCTTGCCTATGTATTTCTTTGTAGTACCTTCTGTATTTAGTGGATTTAATTTAATGGATCCCCAAGGGCTTATTTATTGTCTCCCCACTCCTTCCCGACACAGGTGAGAGATGCTAATGAGTCCCTCTGAGAAGTCACTTGGCTGAGTTGTTCCAGGAGGACAAAATGGAAACAGAGATCATTTTTCTTAGTCACCAGATGATTTTTGTCCACTTCTAAAAAGTATAGGGAAAGCAGCCCATATCCGATTTAATGTTTTCTCTCGGGACTGAATCTCTTGTTGTTGTTTTCCAGATCTGGGAGTCGCTTCCACATCTGTACGTGCATGCATACACACACACACACACAGAGAGAAAGAGAGAGAGAGAGAGAGAGAGAGAGAGAGAGAGAGAGAATGTAATGTCTGAATGGGTAAGACTAAGATCCATCTGCACACACGCTCATGAAGGCTGAAGTTTGAAATTGGATTCTGGGTTTCACATGTCATGCACACACCTTTTTAAAAATCCCATTTATGATGGGGATTACAATTATTCCCCATGGGTGAGACACCCAGGTCTTTCATACATCAATTCCCTGCATAGGTCTGTGATCTAGAAATCCTCACATGCTTCACAGAGTCTTTTGCTGAATATATTGACCCCAACTGGTTCTGGATGGGGTTACACTCCCCCTGAAAGACTGTGTTCGCAGCTTGGGGGTGTTTCTGGATCCGTCGCTCCAAATGACAGCCCAGATAGAGTGCCTACTATCATCTTCGGCTGATACGCCAGCTGCGCCCCTTCCTAGAGTTGGAAGACCTAAAGACGGTAGTGCACACACTGGTAGCTTCGAGGCTCGACTTCTGTAATGCGCTCTACATGGGGCTACCTCTGTGCCTAGTCCTGAAACTTCAATTAGTCCAAAATATGGCAGCCAGGCTGGTCACTGGTACACCTAGGGGTGACCACATTACACCAGTTTTAAAATCTCTTCACTGGCTGCCGATTAGTCTCCAGGCAAAGTACAAAGTGTTGGTTATTTCCTTTAAAGCCCTACATGGTTTGGATCCAGGCTACCTGTGGGATCGCCTTCCCCCATACAATCCGCCCCGCACACTCAGGTCCTCTGGGAAGAATCCACTTCAGCTAGCAAAAACTAGATTAACAACTGTTACCCAAAGGACCTTTTCTTCCACTGCTCCCAGACTGTGGAATGGTCTGCCGGAGGAGATTCGTCAACTTGACAGTCTTTTAGAATTTAAAAAAGCAATAAAGACTGATCTATTCCGGCAGGCCTATCCAGTGAAATTTTAGAATGTTTTCAGAGATGTTTTAATCATGTATGGTATGTTTTAATTCATTTTAATGTGTATTTTATATCATATTGTTATACTGTTTGTTTTACACTTTGAATTGTTTTAGTTTTTGTGAACCGCCCAGGGAGCTTTGGCTATTGGACGGTATAAAAATGCAAATAATAATAATAATAATAATATATGGATGGTTCTTTGCTGAATAGATGGATGGTTCTAGTTTTATTATTATTTTAAGGCAGTTAGCAAGTAATGGGGAAAAAGCCTTGCTTGGATCAAGGGTGGGCAACTAGTGGCCCTCCAGATTTTTTTTTACCTATAACTCCCATCAGCTTTAGCCAGCAAAGCCAATGGTGAGGGATGATGGGAGTTGTAGGCATCTAATGTTTTTCACTGTTAACATTATAGACGTAATGGCTAGAAACTTACTTTTAAAAACAAAATAATAGCCAGGACCTGAATTCCGCATCGAGTACCAAATTCCATATGTGCATAGTGCAGTTGCCAAAGTGTGGAATACACATATTATTATTATTATTTATTTATTTATATAGCACCATCAATGTACATAGCCCTAACAATGCCCAGTATTGGAACTGACAATGAAAAGTAGGTTGGAAATACATTCATTTACTTTGCACCAGATGCAGCTGTACTAACGTCAGCGTGTGCCATTCTTTCTGTGCATATTTTTAAGATAGGGTGCCCAAAGTCTTCTGCATAGGTTTTTGGGGTCAGTGGTTCCATAACTTCTGGATATTAAATATACTCTTTGCTTTGAGTTATCCTCTTAGTTCTTGTTCGTTCATAATCCGCAGGCGATTCTAATTTCCCTTGGACTGAGATCTCCCATTTTGCTGGAACTCGCTGCAGAATAATTTTCATTTGGCCTAAAAAATTAAACTTGAAATGGGAGAACAGCCCCCTTTTCTCCTAACGAAAGAGGTATGTGTGATGGCAAAGGGCTCTTTCTAACAAGATCGTTGATACATTTTCTAACTTCATTAAAGGTACTTGCCCTGGGAGTGAATAAAAAAAAACCCTCACAGAATAATTCTAAAATAGCTGAACCTCTTTTTAACAAGAGGAATAAGTAGGAAAGTAATTGGCCAGCTAAGGAATACTTTAAAACCCAGCAAATAGCAGGGAAAGCTTCCTGAAATGGATTGTCAGTGTTTCCATATCACATATTAATTGGCAATAGCCCATTTGGAAAGCCATAAAAACCTGGGGAGGTGGCAAGAAATTGCAAATATATAGTTGCCAGTTCTCTTGATTTTTTTTAAAGGATTCTTATAGACAGAAATCACAATACTCACGACGATAAAGTAATAAGGCTGTGATTTCATTATTACAGAGCAAAAGGTTGAAAAGTATGAGCTTGGCTCAGGAATACAAATATTCAAAGTAGAAAATAACCCATTTTAAATAAAAGCACACCAGTCACAATTCAGCACTGAGTTGAGTATTTATAGACCGCTCTGCATCTAAAAATTTCTGATGAATTCAACACACTTAAATTAATGGGTTTAAGCATGCCTAACTCAGCAGGATCTTGGCTGTTGGCTGTGATCCAGCAGCTATTGGAATTTACTGCCACAAGGTGTTGTGACAGCTACTAACATAGATGGCTTTAAAAGGAGGTTAGGAAAATTCGTGGAGGACAGGTCAACCCATGGCCAGTGTGGTAAAGTAGTTAGTGTGTTGGACTATGCTGCAGGAGATCTGAGTTCAGATCTCCACTCGACCATGAAGCTCTTTGGCTGGTCACTATCTCTCAACCTAACCTATTCCATAGGGTTGCTGTGATGTTAAAATGAAGGAACAATAGTTCCCCTTTTCTGATAGAAGGAGCTTCCTTTGATGGAAGGAGGCCATTGGAAGGGGATTTTGGGGTCCGGACCAGTATATGTTAACTCGAGCTGCTTAGAAGTATGGCTACATACAAATGTAATAAATTAACGGGGAGGTGGAGATTGGAGCTGAAAATGGCGGGGACGGTTAGCTGGCATGGAAATAAATCTGTGCATTCTGTCATGATGTATTCTCTACTCAGCTTTTGATGTAGCTCCATGGCATCTGCCCAGGCCTTGAAGCTAGGCGGCTGGGTTGGCAAGCTACCATTTTAAATTCTGCACAATGCCCCAGAGCAATGCTACATCAAGGCGTTATGGGAAGTTTAAAATGGCGGCTTTCCAACCTAGCTGCTTCTGTCGGGTAAGCCAGAAGTAGGGTGGTTGTGTGTCCTATTTCACAGAAGACAGTACTCCCTATTTGGAAGTCTGTCATAGGACAGTTCTCTGTTTGAAAGCATCCTCAGAAGGATTATCCAGTCCTTGTCTGATTTAAAATTGGAGAGCCGTAAGAAGGGACGGCAGGAGCCTTGGAGTTTCTGAGATCACTTATTCATAGCCTTATCCATTATGGTGAGATGTATTTTTATTTACGTTTTATTAAGTTCTAAATTTAACATGTGCCATTTTCAATGCAAATTGGTGCCCTCTTGTGTCCTCTTATCTGATGATGGTTAAGTAGCCACTCTAGTTAGGGTCCCGCTGACATAGGAGGAGGGACACCAGAGAACTCTTTTCTGAGATCCCCCTCAAACCTGGAATGAGAAGTACCCAGGGGCGGGCTAGATTGGAAACGGACCTTCTTAATAGCGAACCCCATCCCTCCGGTCTGCTCACAGGACATCAGGGAGGAAAGACTCCAAACCCCGTCATCGCTCAGTCCTTCGCTTTTTAAATTGTCCAGCTGTTCCTAAGTGTAATAAAGTTGTGTCCTATTTACATCCAAGCTGGAGTGTCAGCCCCCTCCCTCCCTCCCCATTTGTGAGAATTGCGTATAAGTCTTGTTCAAGCCCAGAGAGACTTAATTAAATGTGTTAATTCTGCAACCTCCTGCTGTAATTTGTCAAGTATTTCTGTTTTAAGTCTCACAACCCTAAGGTCAAAGACAGAGTGTCCAGGGAGACTGAAATGCTCCACTGCTTGATTTCTGTATGTTTCCACCTTCGCATCGGATTTGCTTGTCTTTATTTCTAGCCTACTTGGCCAGTATAGGTGCACCACTGGGCATTACTGCTAAAGACATTCCTGGGCATCCAGAGGAGCAAGTGCTTCAGGCTATAGCTCGGGGTGGGAAGCTTGTGGCCTTCCAGAGCTTATTGGACTCCAACTTCCATCATCCCTGACCAATGCCTATGCTGGCTGGAGCTGATGGGACTCAGAGTCCAACAACATCTGAGGCTAGCAGGTTCCTCATCTCTGCTAGAGCTGATGTTACTAGGCCCAGCATGGGGTTAAAATTACAGAAAGTCATGTTGAAAGCTCCACTAAGTGTCATGAGACTTATTGCCAAACTGGTGTGCATGGGTTTATAACCCTTTAAAGCAGGAATGGTGAATCTCTGGCCATCTCCAGGTCCCACCCCCTAAGAACATAAGAAGAGCCACACTGGATCACACCAAGGGTCCATCTGGTTCAGCAGTGGCCAAACAGCTGCCCATGGGAACGCCACAGGCAGGACAGAAGTGCGACAGCACCCTTCTGCCCATGTTCCCCAGCAACTGGTGTACAGAGGCATACTGTCCCTGCTACTGGAGGTAGCGCATAGCTATCAGGACTAGTAGCCATTGATTGCCTTCTCAGGAATGTATCTACCCTCTTTAAAACCATCCAAATTGGTGGCCATCACTACACCTTGCGGTAGTGAATTCCATAATTTAACTATGAGCTGTGTGGAGAAGTATTTCCTTTTATCTGTCCTGAATCTCCCCCTAATCGGCTTCATGGGATGACCCGGTTTCTAGTATTTTGAGAGAGGGAGAAAAATGTCTTATCCACATTCTCCACACCATGCATAATTTTGTATATATCATGTCTCCCCTTAACCTCCTTTTTTCAAGCTAAACAATCCAAGCTGTTGTAACCTTCCTTCAGAGGTGAGATGCTCCAGCCCCTTGATCATTTTAGTTGCCCTTTTCTGCACTTTTTCCAGCTCTACAATAACTTTTTTTTAAAGTATGATGATCAGAACTGTATACAGTATTCCAAGTGTGGTCGCACCACAGATTTGGATCAAGGCGGTATGATACTGCCTGTTTTATTCTCAGTTCCTTTTCCCATTATGCCTAACATGGAGTTTGCCTTTTTAACAGCAGCCGCACACTCCAATTTCTCTGAGTAGTTTCTAGGAGCTTGGATGGAAGCGGTCACCAGAGAGGACTGGAAACTTACATGCTAGATGGCTGGTTTCAGTTTGAGGGCTGCCAGTCCCCAACTTCTATTAGCATTGTTTCCTGCAAATGTCTCACTTTCTCACTTTCTTCATGCAGAAACCAAATTTTCCCAAGGTGTTTTTTTTTTTGGGGGGGGGGGAAGGGAGGGGTTGGATGAAAATCCAGACATCTGGGAGGTTTGCAAGAAGTGGGAACAGGAACTGGAGAACACTGAGACCCACTCCTCTGGTTGTTCTGACTCTGGCTCCATCTAGTGAAAAAATCCGTTGGGAAATACACCATAAGGTACACATACAGGACTACATCCTGCAATTCCTCAGTCTGTTTTCCAAGTAGTTTTGTCCTTTATGTGACATGCGGCCACCGCTAGTTCTCATTGTACTTCTTTAGCCAGCGACAGCCGTGCATCGTCTGGACGTTTGGAAGTTGAAATGAATGCGCAGGCAGGACTGGCTGATGTAGCGAAGAGGCTGGCATGAACCATTCACTTTTCTAAGGCTTAGTAATAGGCAGTAAGAGCTTTAAGCTGAAATATGCTGGGGGAGTTGCCTTTTGCTCCACCCACCACTGGGATGTGCCCCCCACCCCCGAGGACCTCTCTGAAATTGCATTCGGCCCTTGGGCCGAAAGAAGTTCAGCACTGCTGCTGTAGTGACAGGCAGGAATCCAGAGGGTGAGAACTTCTCCCCATCGCTTTCTCTCCATGCCGGGTCAAGCTTTGCCTGTTGAATTCCCGCCAGTTGTGCAACTACCATTGACACAGGAGCAGAGGCAAAGGATCTTGGCTTTTCTCATATCCCAGAGACTGGAGCATTGGTTCTGCTGCTCTGGGGAGGGGAGGGGCCCGTTTCAACCGCTGGAACAGACACAGCTGCGGAGCCAGACTTTTCACTGGCAACTGCCACTGCACCCTGCTTCGCTTCAAAGAATGGGCCCTTCTATTTCCAGCCTAAGCATCTAACTTCATGAGTAAGGCTGTGGGGAGGTGGATTAACGTGTGCAGGAAACTCTGGCTATGGAGCCAGCTAAGGATTAGCAGCCTCAACACAAAGAGCCTGAAGTCATTAGTGCTAAAGTCTGCCAGGCCTTAGTAATGCCCTACAAGGTGTTAATCTTCTCAGGCCCTTTTTGTCCATGAAATACGGCCGTGCTGCGGGGCTTGCCTGATCGGTAGGCGGATCTCAGCCTGGCCTCCGAAAGGAGCTGGGCCCGCGTCGGCATGGAGAAGGATGCCAGGGAAACGCTGAGCCAGCCAATCACGCCTGAGGCTGGAAATGGGGATATTGACCTAACCTCTAAACCAGCTCCATGGCTCCCTCGTTTCTATGTGGGGACCCAGCAGCAGGACGATCACATTCATTTATTCTGGCATGCGAGCCTCCTTGTGCTGCCTCTCTTTCTTCTTGCCCCCAAACAGTTATGGAGACCAGAAAGACCAAATTCTGCATCTGCTGTTTCTTTCCGCACAAATGTTACTGAGCAAGCATCCATTTCCTGCTTCTGCCCTTCCAGTATTTCAGTGGACGGGGCATTAGATGTGTTCAAGCTCCGTCCCGGGGGTCGGCGTCAAGGGTAGGCATGGTTGGGCACCTGCCAAGGCCCACATCCCAGTAGGGGCCCACTGAACCAAGCTCTTCACTATTGCAACTTGCTTGTGCGCCTGCCTCTCACTCTGGCCTAGGAAACAGTGGTGGTGAAAAGGAGCAGTGGATGCCACGACCTACTTCCTCCCTGGCTCTCTGCCTGACAAGCCAGCAAGTGGGAACAACGATGAGAAAGAGGAGGAGGAGCGATGGCAGCTGGCGACAGTGGTGGTGAAGACTCTTGAGGGAGGGGCCCCGTTGAGGGTATCTTGCCCTCTAAAACCTGGAGCCAGCATGGCTCCTATTCCATCACAAGTCAAGGATTGATGTTCTCTTCACTGTCTCCGGGTCAAATAGCAGCCTTTCCTTCAGCATCAAACGGAGGATACTTCTCCGATGTGTGTTGACCAGACAAACGTCCAGAAAAATAGCAAGAAGTGTAGGCCAAACCTGGAGAGGTAGAGATTCGACATCTCAACACATGTACAGAATCCGTATCCTCGTGCCAAAGGAGTCATGGAGTGATCATGCCTTTAGAAACACAGGGATGTGAACTGGTCCTTAACGGTCTGCAGTGGACTGTAAAGTAGATGATCTGCGATAGACCTTTTGTAAAGGTGTGTTACCATGTGGTTGTTCTTATTGATATTTTGAATTGCCATATTGTATATTTTTCTTTTGCTATCCTACACATTTTGTAATGACCTTTGCGTTAGAGACAAAAATAAAACTCAATTCAAATTCAAAACTCACTAGTGTGGCACCAACCTTCTTGTCTTTCAAGTCCAAAGTTAAAATGAGTTTATTCTCCCAAGCTTTTGGTGACTGATTCATTTTCTTCCAGTTCTCTTGTCGGTTTTAGTCCAAAGGAATCTTGCAATTTTATTTTTAGCTTGTCTCTGCTTTCCATGTTTCCTTGCGTTAACATTTTACAAGCTGCCTTGAATCCTCCTATTTTTAATGGAAAGGTGGGATAAAAGCACATTTTAAAGAAATAAAAAATTAAGAGGAGCCAGGATGTAACCTTCAGAACATGGGATCGGAAGGGATGTGCTTGTGATCATGTACGGTCAGGAAGAGAAGTTGAGAATTCCAGTGCGAGGGAACCATGCTGCTATCCAAAGTTCCTGTCCATCCAGGAAATCCCATTAGATAAGACATGGATGCATGACCTGATAAGAACACAAGAGGAAGAAAGCAGAAACAAAAACAAAGCCGTGAGATGCCAACTGGACAGGAAAGGAAGGCGTGAGAAGGGTAAGGTCAAAAGACGAAGGATCCAAACAGTCCCACTCAAAAACGTATAAGCGGCTGCCAGCCGCAGAGAACGGCACACTTCCATTTACCTGGCAAACTTAATCTGCAAAGATTTTAATTAAAGATTTTAAGAAATTGGTTTTATGCAAATGACAACGTGGAGGCTTCTCTTCCCCCTTTGCTTTGAAGAAGATGCAGAATTCCTGGGAGGAGGAAGCCTGCAGGGGCCTCTCCTTGACGCAGCCGACGTTAATGATTTTATCACGGGTCTCGTGATATTTGATGGTATTTTTAAGCCCTCGCTGCTGGGGACAAGTGATTAGATGAGAAATTCAGCTTTCTTTTTCTTGTCTTTTTTTTTAAAAGGGGAGGATTTAAAGTGTTGGTTTTTAAAAAAACGAAGCAACTTAACTGAAATTTTGAATCAAGAAAGCAAAACAATGCAAAAGATATGGAAGGATGGGGAAAAGCTGTTGAAGTAGTAGTTAGGTTTCTGCAAGACTGGGAGAGGAAATGGAGGGGGCATGAGGGGGGGCAGAGAAACATCTGACCCCGATTGACGGTACATTTGTTTCCTGAAGGGTTAATTCAGGCAAGAAGCTCAAAACGGTCCTAGATGAAATTACATAAATATTTCAGATTTTTGCCATTTCCCACAGACCATGCAAGATTGGGGATCTATGAAGAAAGTGCAAAAGCTGGGTTGCAGTTAAACCTCAAAAAAACCAAGATTATGGCAACCAGCTTGATTCATAACTGGCAAATAGAGGGAGAAAACGTGGAGGCAGTGACAGACTTTGTATTTCTGGGCGCAAAGATTACTGCAGACGCTGACTGCAGCCAGGAAATCAGAAGACGTTTACTTCTTGGGAGGAGAGCAATGACAAATCTTGATAAAATAGTTAAGAGCAGAGACACCACACTGAAAACAAAGGTCCGCATAGTTAAAGCAATGGTATTCCCTGTAGTAACCTCTGGCTGCGAGAGCTGGACCATAAGGAAAGCTGAGCGAAGGAAGAGAGATGCTTTTGAACTGTGGTGTTGGAGGAAAATCCTGAGAGTGCCTTGGACTGCAAGAAGATCAAACCAGTCCATACTCCAGGAAATAAAGCCAGACTGCTCACTTGAGGGAATGGTATTAAAGGCAAAACTGAAGTACTTTGGCCACATAATGAGAAGACAGGATACCCTGGAGAAGAGGCTGATGCTAGGGAAAGTGGAAGGCAAAAGGAAGAGGGGCCGACCAAGGGCAAGATGGATGGATGATATTCTGGAGGTGACAGACTTGACCTTGGGGTTGCTAGGGGTGGCGACAGCCGACAGAAATCTCTGGCGTGGGCTGGTCCATGAAGTCACGAAGAGTCGGAAGCGACTGAATGAATAAACAACAAGAGCATCGGACAAGTTTGCAGTAATTATATTAAGAGGCTGTTTTGGGAGCTACAGTAGCTTTGGACTGGGCACCGTTTTGTTCCCTACCTATAAAATACTTAAGAGATCACCTGACCTGTTCGTTCGGGTTTTTTTTTTTTTTGTTTTTTTTAACTGTAAGCGATGCATAAATATTGTTAATTAAAATAGTAAATAATAAATAAAACGGGCCTAATAATAAGAACATAACAAGCTGCCTTATAGCCAATCAGACCATCTAGCTTAGTTATTGTATCGGCAGTGCTAAACTGATGTCCTCTTTTGACTTCTTTGTTGGTGATGCATTTCCACTTTTTTTGATAATACGAAAATCACCACCCTAAATCACACGCCCCAAAGGAAGGTTCACCATGCAAAACTGATGGGGCAAAGGGAGGACATCACCGACTTCGCCACTTAACCCAATCTAAGTACAATATTAATGTAAGTACTGGGCCTGGGGGCAACTCTACATTAAGGAAAAACCCCACACCTTTACCAGGCTTTCTTTTTCTTGGCTCTTTCTGCATTCACTATGGGCTTCTTTAGATGGAGACCAAAGGCAACCCCGTCATTATGAATTGAAAACTTCCCCTCTGGGCAATGCTATTCTGTTAAGTGAATCATTGCCATCTTGTGCAATTATAGCACTACAACTGTACATGCTGGGGAAATCCTGGGATAATTAAAAACTGCATCATCTCCATATTTTTTTTTAAAATGAGATTACCAGGGAAATGTGCAGAAGACATCCTGGAGGTTGACAGCATCATGTAAAAGATATGCAAACTTCTGTGGATGGCCAATCATGAGCATACAATAGATCACTCATGTAGAGAAGCTGTAAGTGGGTTGATCATCATTCTAATTTAAACCCTTCTCTGTAGTGGCACCCACTGTCTGGATAACCCTCCCCTGTACATTTCAGGATGCAGAAAATGTGGCATCTTTCGAAAGCCACCTAAAAACGCACCGTTTTACTCAGGCTTTCCCTGGGCTGTAATGTAAACTAACTATGCCACTCCATTTTAATGCTCCTTACGTAGTTTTACTGTAGTTGTTTTATTGTTGTGCTTTTAATGTTGTGTTTTAATATTGCATCTAACTGTATTTTTATATTGTGCACCGCTGAGGATTTTTTTAACTATATTCAGCAGTACGCAAATGCCACAAATAAATAAATAAATAAATAAATACTCAAAAGGAGGCTGCATCCTTTATTCCTTTATCCCATCAGTTCAGAATTAGCCTCTGGGGTTCCATTCCCAGTCACCTCTATAAGTTCATGGGGTGGAGCATGGGGACACAGCTGACAGCGAAGTTAGCAGTATAAGACTTGCATCATACCCACAATGAGCAGCCTTGAGCAGGAGTGATTCAGGTAGCTGAGGATCCCCTTTGGGGAACCCAAAGGAAACACATCTAAAGTAAGATGAGCAGAACAAACATCTCAAAGGAAGGCCGAAACAGACCAGAAAACCAAGGTGCAAATGAATATCCGGAGGCTGCCAGTGATGGAATGGATTGTACAGAAGCTGACATAAAGCTGTGCATAAAGGGCAGCAGGCAGAAGAGGCCTTGATGCCTTTGGCAGATGGCAAACATTCTTTCCAGTCAGAAAATCTGGCTCCCCTGAGGATGTGCCCATTGCTTTGGAGTGTAAGGACCTGTCAAGAAGACCTGTAAATCAAAGACTACTAAAATGATTCAACAGCCCAACTTAGAATCTTTTGAAGATGATATTTCTGTAGAATGTCTTTCCTTCACCAGTGAGTAACCATCAGCAAACCACATCCCCACCAAGGTGGGCTTCAGGGCTTTCAGACAAGACTTCCCAGCAAACTTGAGATCTGGTATCTCCATTTGCAGGAAATGGATCACCAAACCTAGTATACAAATGGAACCTGAATTAAAATGTGCCAGCTATTCTATTTTCCATGGAACTTTCCTATTTTTATTTTTTTAACCCATTAAGCATTCTCAGTCCTCGCTGGGCTAGTTTTGATTCCCCCTTTTTCCCCCTAAAGATGTTTTGTACTTCTGCAAATTTTGCAGTTATCCCAAGCCTAGTAAAACCTCCTCCTTGTGCAGAAGTTGTAATGATTTGGCTATATAATGGACACACACACATAGAGGATGAGTTCTGTATTAGGTGGAAATCACTTCCAGCAAGAGCTGTTTTGTTCTTTTAATTTGTTATGAGCAAAACTAAAGATCATTTCATTTCTTAGTTAACAATGAATTAATTGATCCATCAATCCACAGCAAAGAGGTCAGTTTTTGATGAAAGAGTAATTTCTCCCTACAAGGCTGGGTGGAGAGAATGAATCAGCTGGGACGAAGTGCCATAAGAAATGTGACTTCAAAAATAAACTGGGGTCGGGGAATGGTGTGTTCACATGATCTGCATTAAATTGCTGCCACTAATTCCAGTTGCATATTCATTTGGTGCAGAGGCCTGAATCTCTGAGATGTTTTATTCGACTGCCTTGTCACTAATGCCAACCCTCAGAGCTCCTCTGCTCGTTGGACATTTCATGGATACCTCCAGAAGGGCCAAACCCATAAAAAGGTGATTGCTCTGGTTACCACACACAACGAGATCTCCAGCGAGGGAGCCCTAAAGAAGTCCATTAACATTTATAGGTGCTGAATTAAAAGTGGTACGGATTCAATTAAGCCACACAGCTACGAAGACATAGCGGTTGGCGGCAGGTGAGAGACAGGAGGGAGGTGGGAGGTCTAGCAGAGTCCCATTCTCATCTGCTGAAGGAGGAGGCCATGCTGAGGGTCTGGGTCAAATACATGCATTTGTCATTCCACATAACCACCCATGGTGTGATGCACTTAATTTCATGCTGTCGGCTCTGAGCTGTGGGCAACTGTTGGAAGTGATCCAGGGAGTCAGAACTGAGGACCACACACAAAAAAACACCAGAGTCACAAAGACTTTGTTGCTCAGGCAAGGTACCAGCACAAATAGGAAGTCTTGCATAGCATTTCCTGTCCGGAAGGAACTGTGGCGTTACACCCCACAAGTCAATTCCAAATGTATGTCTGCAGTTTGTAAGTCTGTGGTTTGTAGAATGTTGGCCTGAGTGGGCGGAGTTAGAATGTCTTGGGAGGGGGGAGGAGTGATATATAAGGGAATGACGGAGGGGATTGAGAGTTCTTGTTCTTTTCAGGAAAGCTTTTCAGGGAGACTTGTTAGGTACTCTTAGAGTCTGTAGTGCTCTCTGTACTTAAGTTCTGGGAAATTTGAGGGTCAGTGTAGGGAGTGGTGTCTTTAGAGTGTGGTATGCACGTAGTGGAAGTTTATTAATCAATACTGATAATAAAGAAAGTTCAAGAGTGATTGTGTGAGAAAAAGGAAAGCGTGAATGTGGGAGTGACAGGATTGTATGGAAGGTTTCAAAAAGGTTTTTAAATGATGTTATTTGAAACAAAGCTTACGAACTTTTAAAAATAAATTTTGATTGTTTGTTTTAAAACTACCACAAAAATCCCACGTGTCTGTTTGGCATTTATCATCTTAAGTTTACACATTCAGCACCCACTCTGACAATCATTCACCTAAGCAGATATAACTCACAGCGCAGTATTATATATATTAAAATCATTCTCCATTTTAAACCCCTTTCTCCACATAGTTTGGAGGAAGGTGGTTTTTATCCCTTGCCTCAGGCGTATCAAGCGGTGGTGCTTGGCTTGAGCAGGGAGTAGCCTCGGCCAGGTCTGGTGTTCAGAGCCTGTGTCGCCCCATAAGAAGTGGTGGCAGACGAGAGGTCTGATGTTCAGAGCCTGTGTTGTGGCAGGAACCAATGGAGCTCTCCAAGGAGTTGAACCCTATTCCACCCCCCCCTCCAAATGGCTTCAGCACCTTGGATAGTTCCTTCAGAGTTCTGGCTGGTTCCAGCTAAAATCCAGAATGGATTCAAGGAAATCCATCTGCATCACAGACAATATATGCAGTAGCACATCCCATCCAAAGACACACAAGCGCACAGGAGAATGCCAGAGTCAAACAAGACAACCCCCTCCCCAACTATGATAGGATGTCCCATGCAGCAACAGGAATGACATCAGTTACAACAGCAGAAGCAGAGGTCATGGTGGGAAACAGCAGGACGCCACACACAGCAATAGGAATGACAAGACATCATCACCATTTTCTCCCCTTCATCTTTCTCAATATTCCGAGCATCTCCTGCCACCTGTGATGCTTTCTGTGACCTCATAGGAGGATAGGAGTACAACTTACCCAAAGACAAACATGCCTTGGAGGTTGTCTCTGAGTGCTCAAAGGAAACTGAGCTTGGCTCAGGTAGTGTGGGTTTTTACCTAAGTGGCTGAGACCTGGGAGGACGTGTGGCCTTGTGTTTGTTGCTTGCTTGCAATGTGTTTGTTGCTTGATTGCAATAGCCTGGAAACCCTGATTAATTAAAACATCTGATCGCTATCTAGTTTTCAAGGTGGCTTAGAATGCTAACAGCACAATCCTAGGCATGTCTGCTTAAAAGGAAGTCCTATTCAGTCCAAGGCTCTGGAGAGCTGCAGTCCTAAGTGTACTTATTAGGGGGTAAGCCTCGTTGATCACATGAAGTGCCATACTGGATCAGACCAAGGGTCCATCTAGTCTGGCACTCTGTTCACACATCAGCCATTGGCCAGGGAACAATAAGCAGGACATGGTGCAACAGCACCCTTCCACCCATGTTCCCCAGCAACTGGTGCACGCAGGCTTACTGCCTCGAATACTGGATCACAATGGAATTTACATCTGAGTCAATGTGGTTTGGATTGCATTGCACACCTACAATCCTGTATATCCTTTCCTTGAGCTCAAGTAACACTGAACTCAGTGGGACTTCCTTCTGAGTAGACATACACAGGGTTGCGTAGTTAAGGGTCGCAGAAAGGATTCTGTAGAGCTGGAACAGGCAAATGAAATGATCAGGGATCAGGAGCAACTCAGCTAGGCAGAAATATTAAAAATTTGGGGGCTTTTTAATTTAGAAAAAAATATGAGCAAAGGGGAGAAATTATCGAGGTTTATAAAATTATGCATTCTGCTCGCTCTCTTGTGATACCAGGATTTGGAGCCACCCAATGAAACTGATTTGCAGTTGATTTGAGGAAGACAAAAGAAAGCACTTCTTTGCACAACACATAATTTATGTTGAGTTTAATGTTTCAGTACTGTCAGTAATTTGGAAACACCATTGTTCACTTCACAGTGCTGGAGGTTCTGCGAATACTCTCAAGATTTTTCACCACACTGCAGCAGTGCCACCTAGTGAGTCTATATATAAGAATGGGAGTTTGGACAGGGGAGGCTTCATGGCGCTAAAGGTATTACTGGAGGACCCCGGCATGGCACATATTTTCTTAAGGCTGGGGTGAAGAACCTCCAGCCTATGAGACAATTTGGGCCACCAGGTTGGCCTGTCCAGCCTACCGGGCCTTGGGTGAGGCCCCTCCCCTCTGTGAAGCCCCACCCCTTCTGAAAAGAGAGTGACTGAGCTGCACCTCAATATCTTTCACTTCCATCAGAAGGGGACTGAGGCAGCTCCCTTTCATTCCTCCCCTGCATTACCCATGCAGGGACTGTGAAAGAGGAGTGAGGCAGAAACCTGTGTTGAGAGGAAGCAGCGATAATCTACTTCCGTCTGAACGGAATTTAAATTCTCCCTGCACAGTGAGAGCCACAGAGTGGGCCCTCCGGCCTCTCTCTGCATACAGAACTTAAACTCTGTGCAGAGGAAGTTTCTCTTTCTGCACGGAGAAATGTTCCTATGATATCAGGAGGAGGGGCCCCTGACACCATCCCACCCACCCCGGAGGGTATGTGTGAATCAAACAGCAACAACGCACTGTTGATGAGCAACTCCAAGGCCTCTCCTTGGAGCAACTCCTTACTAGGGTGACCATATGAAAAGGAGGACAGGGCTCCTGTATCTTTAACAGTTGCATAGAAAGGGGAGTTTCAGCAGGCATCATTTGCATGCAGCACCTGGTGACATTCCCTCTTCAACACAACAGTTAAAGCTGCAGCAGCCCTGACTTCTTTTGTATCTGGTCAAGAGGGCAGGGCTCCTGCAGCTTTAACTGTTGTGATGAAGAGGGAATGTCACCAGGTGCTGCATGCATACAAATGATGCCTGCTGAAATTCTCTTTTCTATGCAACTGTTAAAGATACAGGAGCCAGGTCCTTCTTTTCATATGGTCACCCTACTCCTTACAGTCCTTGACCTTTCAGCAGGACTTTGGACTGGCCGGTCCTCCAAACAGAGGGTGCTGTAATTTAGGACACATTTGGAGGTAAGCTCCAGAGAACACAAAAAGGGACATATTTTCTGAATAAACATTCATACAATAGGCTGAAATCCTGTGCACTTTTAATCTAGACTAATAGTCTCATGGGAAGAGTTGTGCTGACTTCAGTTCTCCAAGCAGTAAGGTAGCCATGTGCCCTGCTTTACAGAGGGCAGTCCTCTTTTTGCAGTGTTGTCTGTTGACTGTCTTTTATTTGAAGACATCCTGGAGGGCTGCCCAGCCCAAGTCTGCATTAACATAAAGTACCCTAGGTGAGCCAGCAGGGTCCTTAAAGTTTGCTGTTAACAGTTAGCAGCTGGACCGCGGACTGAGCAGGCACAGTGGTCACCCGGCCACATTTCTAATTTAAATGATGGTGAGTAACCTTGACTTTGCATCTATACATATAAATTAGCACATGCATGTTTTATGCAAAGCCATATCCTCTTTTACTCTCCTTTTCGGTTATGTGTTTCCTCTTCTTTGACAATGTGCAAGTGGCCACCCTTTTTCAAATCAGCCTTACAGTATAATCTGGTAACTTTCTGCTGGGAACTAAATCTCACTGTGATCAATGGAGCTTATTTCCAAGTTAGCCTGCATGAGACAGCAGCCTTACAACTCCGTTTGAATGAATGAATGAATTTTATGTATGTCAACTTAGAAATATGTCCCACAGGTTTTAGTGGGCCATGGGTTCCCATCCCAGGGACATGTGCAGTTAATTCGTTCTCAGAGCATTGCACAGCGCCAAAAAATCTGCACCTTTCTCTCTCCCCCCCCCATCTTTACTAGTGGAATCAGCACATAATAAAATAACATCAGGCACAGATGTTCCTCAGTGTGTTAAGTTCCAAGGAGGTGAAGTCAATTAGATTTCAGGTTTATACTGTACATAAACACAGCACTTGGCACCAATGTACTGAATAATACCCATGGAAAGATCCGTTGGGTAATTAGCCCAACTGCCACCTTGGCACATATTTTTCTCGACGGAGAAAAGTTTGGGCTGTCTTCAGCAAAAGAACCCCTTAAAAGATTAATTTATTTCCACCGTATATTACCTTTAATAAATAAATAAATCAAAATCCCAACTTGCGCACAAAGCTGCAGTCTACATCTGGAGAACAGGTTGGGTATTGCACATCTGGTTACAATGTACCTACTAATTAACAGCCATGACTCTGGACTTGCTGATAGCCAAACATCTCACTCTATCCCACACCAAGGCCTCTGTTACACGGCCAGTTAAAAAACTGGGCGTACTGAAGTCTAGTATGGCTCTTCGAACAGGGTAGGTGGCCCAGAATTTGGTCCCAGTATTACAGTCTTAACTATATACCATGGAGGGCATCGCTGGATGTTTTTAGATATCACTTTCACCCTGATGGTGGTGGAAACCATCATGCCATAAATGGAAGGCACTTCCGCTGTTCCAGCCGGGCGGTGCTCTCTGTCGACAAAACCTGATGTTGTAAAATGTGTATAGTGCGTCAAGGAAATTCATTACCCTGTTGGGCATGATGCAGAAGGGGCTAGGCAATCCTTGGCTTCTGTTGAGTGGGTGTATAAAGCACTACGACTCAGACAGAAAGATACCCAGCAGCTGTTTGGCTCATGCTTCTAGCTCCTGTGAATTGGGGAGAACTTTATGTATGTTAACTTAGAAGTATGTCCCAAAGGTTTCAATGGATCATGGGCCCCTAAAGAAATTTTATCTTGCTCCCAAGCCCAATAATTTCAATCTTGCTGTGCTAGACCCTTTTGAGCATCCTGACCTATACGTGGAAAATAAAGTGGAAGCTGAGGATACAAAAGTTGACCGTCCCTGGCTGGAGAGGACAGAGCCAGTTGTGAGAAACAGGATGTGAGCCAAGCTCTTATGCTCCATTGGGGTGAATGTGAGCGGGAGGGTGCTGTTGCACTCATGTCCTGCATGTGGGCTTCCCATTGGGGCATCTAGTTGGACACCATGGGAACAGAATGCTGGATTAGATCGGCCTTTGGTCTGATCTAGTGTGGCTCCTCTGTTCTAAAGCTACTTCACACCAGAGAGCTAGTTCTATGTCGAAAGGAAAGGAACCTTTTGTGCAAGCACTGAGTCATTACTGACTCTTGGAGGGACGCCAGCTTTCGCTGATGTTTTCTTGGCAGGTCTTATAGCAGGGTGGTTTGCTGTTGCCTTCCCCGGCCGATATTACCTTTCCCCCAGCTAACTGGGTACTCATTTTACCGACCTCGGGAGGATGGAAGGCTGAGTCGACCCGAGCCGGCTGCCTGAAGCCAGCTTCCGCTGGGATCGAACTCAGGCCATGGGGAGAGTTTCAGCTGCAGAAACTGCTGCTTTACCGCTCTGCGCCACACGAGGCTCATAGTTCTATGTCTAACCTCTGCAGAATTAATGGACTGAGGTCCTGTCTGCATTAGAATGGGAATTCCAATGGAATGGCCTCAGGCAAAATGTCCCTATGGACATTCTCTGCTGAAGGTGGCACGTCCCTCTCACTTTTCACAGGATCCCCATTTGAACCTTCCTCTCACCCCCCTGAACACTCTGCCACACAACACAAGCCGTTTGCACCAAGGATGCAAAACGTAATATGAGCTGGGCATATTGTTATGTGCCAAGTGTTATGTGCTCTGTTCCGTGTTTTGCGAGCTGCAAAGAAAAGAGATTAAATGCACAGGCTGGGCCTGGCGCTTTGAAGGTGGGTGGCTTTTGCTCCTGCTTGCCTGAATCAGACCCAAATGGACAAAGAACTCTTTACTAGAGCTGTAATTGCAAGCAGGTGAATTGGAAACATCAAGTGTGGCTTGTTGTTTTTTCATTACCCTCTCAGGAGGAAATAGTTGTGTTGGCTCCGGTAGACCCACCTTCCAACTGGAGACCTTTAAGGGAGGTACTGGGCACAGAGCAGGTATGGACAGAAAATTGATTGAGATCTACTAATGATTTGTAGCACATCAACAACGGTTTCTGACTCCATTTAAAAAAAAAACCTGCAGTCCTCGTGCACACTTAATTGGCCAATCCATGGGCAAGTTGTATATCTTAGAAGCTCAGCCTTCCCCAGCTGTAAAATTGGACTTTATGCTTAAGAGTGCTGATACGACTTGCCATTGCTTAAAATGGCAAGTTCAAAAAACAAAATCAAAGAGTCTGCCATGACTGGTTTTGTGCTAATCACAAAATCATCTTTCTGTTTCCTCTGCAAAATATAGGTATTCCTGTATTGTCTTAGACTAGGGGCTCATCTACACCAAGCAGGATATTCCACTATGAAAGCGGTATATAAAAGGCAGAAGCCACACCAAGCAGGATATAGTGGTATAAAAGTGGTATATGGTATGTATCAATGGGCGCATACCACTATAAAGCAGTAGTGTGGTTCCTGCCTTTTATATACTACTTTCATACCACTTTCATAGTGGAATATCCTGCTTGGTGTAGATGAGCCCTAGGTCTTTGTGTAGTTCTGCTGGCCAGTACTAAAGTTTTGTGTTAGAACATCCCTAATCTGTAGTAATGCAGATACAGATTTATGCTAGTGTATGTAGGTTATCCTGATATATGGAACATGGGCTGCAGACAGTAAGTGAATGGTTTCTTCCCCTGGCCACCGTTTTGCACCTGACTCCAGTTGGTGGACCTTGAGGTTGTAGTAAAAAACCAAAGTAGATCTTGTAAGCCTTAAGTTTGCCGCCTTCTCACTTGGGATGGATGGATTTTATAACATCTGTTCCATCTGAGTTCCGTTCCGTTGTCGGCTCATTGATGGAATCAGATTTTTTTCCAATTACCTGAATTTGCACATATTTGCACTTGTGAAAATGTGCACGCACACAGTCCCCCACACACCCAATGTGCATTTTCATACTTTAGCCTATGGGAGAAATGTACATTTTCGGCTGATTTTTTCTTTTAACTTCATGTATTTTTCTATTACTAAATTTGCATAAAATTCTGGAAAGTAAAAACAGTGGTCTGCAAATCCCGAAACAGAAACGTGGAACTATTCGCAGTGTGTGCTTTTCCCACCCTCATTCACCGCTGCAGCGACAGCAGTTCTGAGATGATCAGAACCTCCCATGGGACCACAAACACATCTCATCCCCTTTCACTTGGCCGACAGAAAAGAGCCGCCGACTGGTTCCGCACCATTTTTTAATAATAAAAAAACGAGCAGTAACAAAAGGGATGCAACTGGCAAGTGATATGAAACGGAGGCTTTGGGACTTCACATGGACCCCAAGTAAACCGCTTCCTTTTGCCTTTGGCTTCGCTGCATCAGTGTTTTTCCCTGCTCCCCTCTGATGGCCATTTAAAAACAAAAGACATAAAAGTGCAGCTGGTGATCGATCACATTGGCTGGTGTCTTGGAAGAGAGTTCCGTTGTTTCTGGAGCACGTTCCATTTCAGCTTCATTAATTCCTCCCACCGTGACCCGGTGGGGATGGGCAGAAGTGGTGGTGGGGCAACGAAACCAACCCTCTTGGCAACGCTCCTCCCTGTTAACCTCGACGGGCTCCTCCGGTCATGTGGGTCACGTCAAAATTCTTTAAAGCTGAAAGGTCCAAGGAGATCTTATTAGGAAGATCAAGATCACAGACTCCATCCTTATGCAGACAGGGCAGCCGTCCTTTCAAGGGCCACATTGACCCACATGTGGCTCAGGATTGAAGGTGAGATCTACCAGTGAAGGCTGGTGGCTCCGATGTCAGTGGGGAGGAGGCATGCAGGAATCTGCTCCGGGTTTCAATCAGAACCAACCAGAACTCTAAAGGAGTGCACCTTGGAGAGCTCCCTCAGAGTTTGGACTGGTTCAGACTGAAACCCAGAGTGGCTTCACCCCCACTACTGCCGACAGCAGAGCCACCAGCCTCCATGGAGACCTACATAGATCTAAAAGAGCTTCCAAGTTGGGACGGTAGCTGCAGTTTGCTTTGTGGGTTTGGATTCCCCACATCTCTCAATCAAATAGTCTGTTTGGAGTTCAAATGGTTACCTTGTTTTATACTACACAAGTTTTATGCCAGCTGCCGGGTGTATGTTTTATTTAAAAAAAGGTGGGTCATAAATAAATATTGGTACTAATATTATTAATATTAAGAGTAATATTAAGAGTATTAATATTAAGAGTTCAATATTATGAACTCTTTCTCCAAAAATGGTGTCATCCACACACAAGTGGAAGGTACTGGCAAACCCTATGTTTTGCAGAAGTTTAAAGAAAACCTTTGCGGGGAAAAGCCTGGAGGGAGCAATCCTATGGCCCTTGGACATTGAGGGGCCATTGGATAGGATTCCCCCACCCCCAAAATTGGAGACCATGCTCTAACCACGAAAGGGGAAGTAGAGATCAAAAAACCCACTTCCCCCAAACTTCACAGCTGGCGTGGGAAGGCCAGCCGGTGCAGTACCGGCTGGCCTCCAAGGTCAGAAAATCAATCTCAAGAGAGGGAGGAAAGAGGATGTTCCAATGAGTGGGAAGGAGAAGAGACTGGACAGCCCTGAGTGTCTTCCAGCTTCCTTCTGTCCCTCTCTGAAGTGCTGCTGCTAGATGGGCAAATAAGCCCATCTAGCGAAAGCCCAGTGATTGGAGGACGGGGAGGTGAAGATCACTTCTGCTGCACCTCTTACCCTGCCAGCCTCATTCTACCATGGCATTGGATACACAGACGCCTTCAAGTTCAGAGGGTTCCATGTCGCGAGGACACAACCCATAGGATTGCACCCTAATGGGGAGGGAATGCCTTCCCCTCACTGCAAACCAAGGAGGACTGAGCATGCTCTGTTGCTACAGAATGCTGGTTGACTGTTGGAGGGTTGGACTCCAGCATTCTGGAAAACTGCATGACTGGCTGGAGGAAACCCAGAAGAGGAGTCCTCTGCACTCCAACATTTTGTTTAAATAATAATAATAATAATAATAATAATAATAATGCTAGTATGAAATGAGAAGACCTAGACTCAAATCTCTGCTTAGATGTGAAGGTCATCTGAGGATGTGACCCTACTGCTTTGGCATTGTGCCCTCGGGATCATGACCAAAGCTGAGTATTGCCACCCTAGACCCTGCTCTAGGTTCATTTCAGGATTAGCATTCCAAAGAAGGTGGCAGGGAAGTCAGTCAAACATTGGACGTTGAGGTTCCCTTCAGACTCGCAAACAAGAGAGGAGTGCAAACATCCTGGGAATTCAGCCATTGCACAAGTGTTCTCTTCTAAGTTTCCCTGAATCTTTTTAAGTTCACTTGAACCTTTTTAGGTTCCCATGAACCTCCTCAGTTCCCTTGAACTCAGACTCCACCACCAGAGATACAAGCACAACTGTCCCCACTTAGTCCAACAGAGGTTGTAGGAGACTAGGAAAGGAATCATCAAGGCTAGACCACTAGTCCCAAAGACACCAGAAAGCAGGACACTCAAGTGACACCAGGGGCTCAAGGCAGAGATGTGGACTTACCGTGACTTATGGCCCCAGAGCATGCCTACTCAAAAAGTGGTGTCTGACCTGTAAATACAATCAACATATAGTGGAACTCGGGATCTTGGGAGTGAGGGGGGGGGGGGAAGGACGTGGAAGGGGAGATCTCCAAAAGTTAAAACAGTGGTTCTCAGGGCCTAGCTCAACCTTCCCCACTATGATGTCCTTCAGAAGTTTTAGACAACATTTCCCAGCATTCTTGACCATTGGCTATGCTGGCTGGGGCTGATGGGAGTTGGTCCCAAACTTCTGGAGGGCACTACCTTAGGGATGGCTGGTCTAGCTAGATATTCTAGGGGCAGCACACCTATTGTTGACTCGTATCCCCCCCATACAACACCCCCCCACCCCATAATGTACAACTTGCCTGATGGCCAAGGTTGCCAACTGAAGCACTGATACGGGTGTCCTGGGTTGCTGTGGCCGGGCAGGTGGCCACAAGCCACAAAACTATTTCCGTGGTGGCTCCCTGTTTATGGACTACTTAAAACCAAAATCAGGGCCTTTTTGGTGGGGGTGCCCGAATTAAACAGAAACAGGGCAAATTAAACAGAAACTGACAAAGGCCAAATCAGGGCCACTGAGAAACAAGAGGGAGGTATCAGCGTACTCAGGTGTGTAGAAGTACCAAAAAACTGTAAAATATTAAAACCCTGCAAACAAAACAAAACAAAGCCACCAGCCCAATAGGAACGGATCGTACTGAGTAGTCATGAAATGCTGAGAGACAACCAGGGAGCGGAGAGTGGAATGGAGGAGTACATGGCTGGCTAACCAGCTTGAACCCCAAACATGAGCGCCCCTGTTAGGAGCGGGGGATACACAGCAACATTTTGTTGCAGTTCTCATTCGTATGGCTCTGACAGTATTGTTTGAGGTCCCTTGTGGAGCCCTATAATGCCCAGTTTGCTCTATAATAACCAGTGCTAATGGAATGCTACCCAAGGCAGAGATGGAGCAGATCTCACGTACAGCATCCATTGGGCAGGTTTTAGCCATTCTCTGAATTCTAACTCAAAACGGAGCTCCTGTTGGGAGAGATCAAGCAGGTGCTAACGCCTGCCTTAATTAACTGCCCGTGCCAGCCCAGTTTTGAGAACCACTGTTTCAAATTACGTCCTTTCATTTTTCTCAATCACACCCACCCACCCGAATCAAAACTCTTGGTGGGTGATTCGTTTTACCACACAGCGTGATCGTTTATACAGCTAGACTGACATGCAAGGAAAGATGGTGAAGATGGAGACAATTAATTATCTCGTAGCACTGATTGTTTCCCAAGACATGATCGCCATGAGATTTCTTCATCTGGAAATTCATTCAGATTAGCTGATCTTGATGTATTTATTAAGATGCGTTAGTAGAGGCAGAGGGAGGCATCTGGGGTGTTGTGGCACAACCATGGCCTTAGCTAGACCTAAGGTTTATCCCGGGATCATCCCGGGGTCATCTCTGTTCATGTAAATGACACACAGGATATCCCAGGAGCAGGCAGGGACGACCCCGGGATAAACGTTAGGTCTAGCTAAGGCCCATGGCTTTCAGAGAAACAAACCTCTAAAAAGTTGGGGTCTATTCTGGCAAGGGATCTACCAGACCTTTGTGAATTTTCTTCTGCTGCCCCTTACGCCTGGAACGCTCTTCCAGAACATTTGAGAACTACAACTTCAATCGCAGCTTTTAAAGCTCAACTAAAAACTTTTCTTTTTCCTAAAGCTTTTAAAACTTGATGTTGTGCAGACTTTCTACTGTTAGTTTTACCCTACCCTGTGCCTGCTTACCCTACCCTGTGCCTGTTTGCATTCTCTTCCCCTCCTTATTGTTTTACTATGATTTTATTAGATTGTAAGCCTATGCGGCAGAGTCTTGCTATTTACTGTTTTACTCTGTACAGCACCATGTACATTGATGGTGCTATATAAATAAATAAATAAATAATAATAATAATAATAATAATAATAATAATAATAATAATTTCCACACTGCTCTTGAAAACTGTACATTTGATACAAAAACACTATTGGGGAAAAAATGCTCATCTTGCTGGCATAACTGTCATTTCAGTACTCTTTGGCTAGGAAGCTGTCTCATACCAGGTCAGTCTATTCCCCAGCCAGTCAGAGCTGGCTGGGGAATGCTGAGAGTTGTAGGACTTTTCCCCCTGTCTAAACATGCAGAGGATTGCACCTTAAGAGTATGATCTTCTGGCGGTTGTTAGCTTTGTTTTCCACAGTGCCCCAGAAGAAGACTCAACCACCAGGACTTTGTGTAGGAAAAACCTGTCACCACTATGTTTTTATGGTGGCGGTCCTCCTCCTGCAGCAATGCCTTGGAAGTTGAGTAAATATCTGGGATGATGGGGGGTGGGAATGCCTGCTGCCACCAGCAAGATAGACCTCACACCGTCCTCCCATAAGTCCTAGAGATGGCAAGTAAGGAGGTCAAATGATTAGGGAGCTTAACTAAGCATCTGTCTATCCATCCATCCATTCAATTGATTTGTACCTTGCCTTCCTGCCAAGAAAATGGCACTCATTCCAAATAAACACTGTGGATTCAAACCTTGCTTGGTCTCATTCAACTGCAATAAAGAGGTGATAACCTTAACCTAACACAGTATAAATGAAAACAAAGAAGTTAAGGAAACAGGTACAAAATACAATTTTTTATACTAAAATATAATTTTGAAAATAACTCTGCTTATTGTGCTTGTGAGCAGTGGCTGTTTGGAATACCTTCCATGGACTTCCTTTGAATATTTGGACTTGTACCGTATATTGTAGGGAGTGACATCTGATTTCTTTTAATTTTTGGAACTTTTAAGTCAGCCCTGGGAGAAAATAGCCCACGGTACTAATCAGCTTGGCAAACTGGCCATTGAGGAAGACCAAGGGTCGAAACGCGTCTGGCCAAATGGATCAAGTTTACGGAGCATTTCCTGTCTAGCATTCTGGTTGTCTCATTTTATTATTGTATTTGTGAAATGCTCTGTGTGTGTTATTTTTAACATTATATTTTAGTATAGAAAATGGTATTTTGCACCTGTTTCCTTAACTTCCTTGGTCTCATTCAAGACAGGTATATCCAACTCACCCAGTTATGTCTGGGTGTCTGCTCTGCTGGAGCTGGGAAAATGTCATGGCAGATGGATACACTGCTGGATGCATCGTTCCTTTGCCCCTGAGAAGGCCGCGCCTTAAGCTCACCCATGCAATGAATGAGACAGATTTGGGGGGCTCTTCCATATCCCACTCCCCTTTCACTGAAAACAGCCGACCTTCATCAAAACTGCTTATTATGCTGTCATGCCTTGGTGCTCCCTCACAGCTTCTCTTGACAAGTGCATGATGTTTACCTCCCAGATGCCATGGGGGACAAGGAAAATCAGGGGGAAAAGGGGGCGAATCACACACAGAAATTTGCACACTTTTTCGCTGTCCATTGAACGGGAAGAGAGAAGCGATGGACATACTCACACTGCAAACTATTTTGTATCCAATACTATTGGCTGTGTTAATGTCACACAAGAGCTATGAAAGCACATGAAGGAGAAGGATACTGTTAGTACTGGTTAAGGAGACATCACAGGGTTTGGGAAGGGGCGGGGGAGAGAATCTGGGTTTGTTATATTGTGGCCAGAGTTCCACTTGGCTCTTTGGTACACTGGCTTTTAGGTGCCAATTTAGGCATGATAGGGGATGGAAAGGTACCCTTTCATGGTGGGACTGGAGATACAGTGAGAGAGTTTGGACGATCATATCTTGGCTTAATAAGCCCAGCTATGAACCCGCCTTTTGCCAGAACATGCTGCCACTTCACGGAGGATATGAACAAACCAGGAAACCTTCCATTTACTATAGTTTCCTATATCATCCGAACTGGGAAACTGCAGTCAACAGATTTGGAATGAGCCAGGATATCAAGCCAACTTCAACCACACTCAATATGCAAATAAGTCCAAGAGTGTTTCACCCACTTCCAATGTAGCAGGTATTAGCATCCCATGGAGTGGGATGCTGCCATCTTGTTTTTCATTATACATACATACTCAATGGCCATGCTGACCAAGGATGAGTTGAGTTGTGGTCCAATGTATCTAGAGGCCACTAGTTGGGGAAGGATGCAACAGGGCTACCAAGTACATTCAATAAAATTCAATATGCCAGTACCCACAACAGGGGATTTAGCAACTACTCGTTGACAAACTCATAATTTTAGGGAATTTGGATGTTATCAAGACACCTGTGGACTACAGGTTACAAACAACTTCTGGAATAGTACTCTCAAAAGTCTTTCAGTTCGGCCAACACCTACCCTCTTTTCCTTGTGTAGCAGCCACACCATCCTCGCATTTCTTTGAATACTACTCGTGAAAGGAGCTGGAAGGAGAAGACAGATCCAAAATCAGTTTGGGCAGTAGCTTTTGTGTGAATGTCCAAGAGGGTTTACTGTCCACCCAACATTCATTCTAGGTAGCTGCAAGAATATACCTCTTGAGTTAAAGGCAAATTCGCTGAGGTCACAGGTCAAGTTCAGGAAAGAACGTGCCAGGGGATCTCCTAGGAAGGTGCCTGCTCCTCAGTCAGAGCAGTGGTCCACTTAGCCCAGTACTAGTCAACTCTGACTGACAGCAACTTTCCAGGGTTTTGTGCATGTCCCTTCCCCAGCCCTTCTACTCGAGAGCATGGTGATTGAAACTGGGACCTTTTGCATGTCCACTGAGCTACTGGCTCTCCCCAACTCAGGTCTGGGCTGGGGTAGAGTTCAGTTTTTCTGAAGGGTCTCTCATGGCACCAGATCTGGAGGTTCGCTGTTACCCCCAAAAGGATTCTAAGCCCAGTGAGACATTGGTCATATCACTCCGTAAAGGACTCTTGGGAAGCCTTGATGCATCCCCCAGACCCATGGAATTGCCCCTCACATCAACCTCAGCCTCCAAGAATGTCTCTCCCAAGGTTTCTCAGGTCCTTCAGGAGCTCAAGGCGACAGAAATGAGCTTGGGCCTTTTAAAGTTGCAGTTAGTACCTACCATCAGAGAGACCTAAATTGACTGGATTACGGAAGCCTTCAGATGCTGCTAGACCCTTGCTGGAGCAACAGCTCCTTTCATGAAGAACCAGCCTAGCCTAGCAGCTCCCTCAGAGTGCTGTCCGAGGTGCTAGTAGTCTCTGCTTTTCTGTGCTCTTGTTTACTGGGCATAACTGCTGACTAAACGTAACCCTTGGTTTCCCAGCTGTAGCCTCCTGCTACCAAAATCTCCTTGAGTGCTCAGTTGACTGGCATCTTCCCCCAGGGCCTAACCTAGCCAAGCCAGGATTTACCATCCAAGTTTAATTGGGCTGGATTAGCCTCTCGGTTTACAGATTTTGGGGGGTTTAGAGAATTAAAGGGCTTGTACAGGAATGGGCAGTAAGGTGATCAAATCTCTTGCGATCCCACACAACAATTGGGTAGGTTGGTGCAAAATACTCTTCAAAAGGAACTCACTAGGCAAGCCAGCACATCTGCTGATATCAACATGTAGAAGACGTTGTCCCAGCCGGTGCTAGAGATCACACCTGCTAGGAGGGGTCCAAGAGCAGCACCTGCAAAATGAAAAGAACAGCACCAAGGATGAGTAAGCGAGTAGTCGAGAAGTCCAGGTCAGATCTCTTTGGAGGGCAGACTCCGTCCCACACAGATGGCGCAGGGAGCCCGTGCTCATTAACTGTATAGGAGGACAAGGGAGTTAAGAAATGGCAAACACGTGCTCACAGATAACAGAAGAACTGCCATGCTGGATCAGACCAAAGGTCCATCTAGACTCGAATTCCGTATCGAAGAGTGGATGCCCAGATGCCCTGGGGAACCTCATATGGGGTGCAAGATAGCGAGAGCATTTGGTGATCTCTGAACATAGGGATTATGTTCTTGGCTAACGTTGCTCAGTGCCACTGATAGATTGACCAGCTCATCCTCCATTTCTGCCTTGTACTTAGATTCATTGGCAAGTTACTTTCCTTTCAGTCTCACTGGTTTGCTTTCTGGGAAATGAATGTTTTGTGACCCGTCATGCCCACCTTAGCAGCCGTTTTATGAATGAGCAACTCTTCCCCAAGCAGCCATTTTGTGAGAATGCCCACGAGATTCTCTCAAAATTCCAACTCTGCCCACTGAATCAAAAGGCTTGGGGATCCCCATCCTACTCTCTCTGGTTACTCACCTACAGATCCAGTCCCATCAATGATGGCTGTAACGGTGGAGAGGGCTTTTGAATTTCCCTGGAGACTTTCATGAGTGCCCTGGGGTGGAGCAGAAAAAGGAAATACACACACAAAAAAAACAAGTTAAAGGAGAAAAGGATGCATTAACAAAAATGCAATTCTGAGTTTTAATAAATCTGATGTTCTCCAATCTCCCAACTTTCCAAAACCATTTGGCAGTGGTAGCAGAACTTTAGAAGTTATTGTCTCTCTGTGTTTATACCATTCCATCTTGTTATGCAAACATTCCCTGTTGGAGAATGTTTGCAACCTATAACTTGAAGCTGGGTCCAAGAATAAAGCCATGATCCAGATGTTTGGTTCAGAATCACAGCAGAGAGATGAGAGTGAGGAAGAGCGGGAAACGAGGCCTAGCCAAGAACTGTTGGTAAAGCAGCTTTCTGTCGCAGGACAGGGGAGCAGTGAGAACGCAAGAAGGTAAGAAGAGCCATGCTGGAATAGACCAAAGATCCATCTAGTCCAGCAGTCTCTTCACACAGTGGCCAATCTGCTGCCTTGGTATTTTCTCAAGTTCTTCTCCTGGTCTTGGAAAGAGGGATTTCAATCCATCAACCTATATTTAGAGGCCTAGAACAGCTCTTGCAAAATGCCTCCTTCCACCAATAAATCAACCACTTTAGAAGACATGAGCTGTGTCAAAAGGTAAGAAATATCCTGCTACAGCAGACAAAAGGTCCAGCTAGTCCTCTGCCTTCTGTTTGCAACATTGGTCAGCCAGATGCTTCCAAAAACACACACACACACAAGCAGGGCATGAAGGCAACTACCTCTGAACATGGAGGTTCTATCCCTACCTCTGAACATGGAGGTTCTATCACTTCCTCTGAGCATGGAGGTTCTGTTTAGCTACCCAGGGGCCCAGCTGTGCTTCCCAGCCATGACTCAGCACCTTATTGGCTGATGGGAGTGGAAGTCCAAAACATCTAGAAGACACCAGGCTGCCCTAAAGGATAATTCTGCAGCCAGAAAACCTTTTCCAGGAGACCTGTTGGATGCTGTTGTGAGACCTGTTGTGTCAGATTACTTCAAATCCTTTCCAAGTTTTGCAGGCCGTGTGCTGCTCTCAGCCATGAGGTTGGCTTCCTCCTGGGGCCCATTCAGCCAAGGTATCGTGTTTACACATCATGGAAAGAATGTGCTAGTCATGCTCAAAGAAGCGCACCGCTGCGCTGCATGGCATCATGGCCTCGGGATTATTATCTCCAGCCCAGAAAGGGCAATTGCATAAAAGGGAAGGTTGAGGAGGAGGAGATACTGGATTGATCATCTCAGTGCCAACTCAGGACCGAACTGCATGTTACACTTAACACACAGCATCTAGCTATATCTCCAATTTTACTTTAATCCAGCCCTTTTCTGCCCTCCAGATAGTTGGGACTACCACTGCCATCAACGCCAGCCAGCGTTGCCAGAGGTCAGGGATGATGGAAGCTTTGGCTGTTGGTCAGTATAGAAATGCAATAAATATGTAAATGGGAGTTGTAGTACAAAATCCTCTGGAGGACACCAGGGCCAGATCTACACCAAGCAGGATATTGCACTGTGAAAGTGGTATGAAAGTGGTATATAAAAGGCAGGAGTCACACTACTGCTTTATAGCGGTAGTGAAGTGCACTGACAACTGTTGGGGCCCATTGACACATACCGTATCCCGCTTTCATACCACTTTCGTAGTGCTATATCCTGCTTGGTGTAGATCAGCACAACGGGGGTGGGGTGAAGTGCGCACACACACAACACACACAGCTAGAACACTTAGAAAAAAATATTCACATTCTTACCAAGTCAGCTGATACTGCCGTCGTAATGAGAGCATAAGGCCCATTAACGAGGGCGCCGCAGATAATTAGCATGACTGAAAAGGGAGAAGGAGAACATCAGTACACCACGCTCAGCAGCTACGGTCTTCCTCCAGGTGCCTCACAAGGGAGAGGGCCTTTTCAGTGATGGCCCCTCAGTTAGAGAATGATCTCCCTGATGAGACCCGCCGGGTGTCAACATTGTTACATTTGGGGCGCCAGGTTAAGACCTTTCTCTTTTCTCAAGCATTTGGCACCGTATGATGAGTTTTGATCAGATCCTGGATTTATCTTATGGTTAAGGTTGATACTTTAAAGTAGTTTTTAGATATACGTTGTCTCTGTGTGTACTGTCTGTTTGTGGTTTTTAAGTAAATAGATTTTGAACTTTGTATAGTGTATTTTTAATGGTTTTTAATCTTTGTCAACCACCCCGAGAGCTTTGGCTATTGGGTGGTATAGAAATGTAATAAATTTCCTCCTCCTCCTCCTCCTCCTCCTCAGTGGTGCAACTTTGCCACCTTGGTTTCTAGCTAGACATTCTGCTGGTCTCCTTAAACAGGAGTGGCGGTTTCTTGGATAGAAATGCAGGAAACACATTTCCCTTGCTTTGCAGGATGTAGCAATTGCTTTCCTTGTTTATAAGTCCATTAATAGGCCAGCTTTGGGGGAATAGCCCACACAAGGTGACGTATAATATAATACTGAAATATTTATGAAATGCATTAATCCAACATAATCCAAAAAGTTATAAAGCAGAGATGCCTCAGGGCCAGTTTTCATGTTACTGTTTGACCCCGAGAGCATTTTTTGTTTGTTTGATAATGTTCAGTTTTGTGGGGTGAATAAATATTACCTCAGACAAATCTCTTAGATAAACTTAAGAGTTGTTGTTATTATCATCATCATTATCATTATTATTAGTATTATCATTATTGTTGACTGGGGCTAATGGGAATTGAAATCCAACACATCTGGAGGACACCAGGTTGCTTCTCCGGAAAGGCCTGCAACCTTACCTATTGACGTGGCTAGTCCATTCTGGCCGACGTAGTTGTACACGTAAAGCTGGAAGAGAAAGCAAGGCAGCAAGTAAGAATTTCACTGTTGTCACTTCAGCGGGTATTCAGCTAAGGCTTGGATATGTGAATTTGGTCGCTGATAAAAAGCAGGGTTTTTTATTATGACGGGGAGTGAGCAACCTTTGGTATGTGGTTTTTTTCCCCTTCTATTGAGGGCTGCATTCCCTCATGGGTAATAAGTTGGGAGCCTCCTGATTAAAGCCAAAGCCAGTGAAGGACAGGACCAGATGTGCTAGTGTGAGTCATCCCTTTCCTCTTTCTGCCACTCTTTCCCCTCTCTTTGGCCAGATCTACACCAAGCAGGATATAGCGGTATGAAAGCAGTTTGAAAGTGGTATATCATAGAATCATAGAATAGCAGAGTTGGAAGGGGCCTACAAGGCCATTGAGTCCAACCCCCTGCTCAATGCAGGAATCAGAGAATCACAGAATCATAGAATAGCAGAGTTGGAAGGGGCCTACAAGGCCATCAAGTCCAACCCCCTGCTCAATGCAGGAATCCACCCTAAAGCATCCCTGACAGATGGTTGTCCAGCTGCCTCTTGAAGGCCTCTAGTGTGGGAGAGCCCACAACCTCCCTTGGTTAACTGATTCCATTGTCGTACTGCTCTAACAGTCAGGAAGTTTTTCCTGATGTCCAGCTGGAATCTGGCTTCCTTTAACTTGAGCCCGTTATTCCGTGTCCTGTACTCTGGGAGGATTGAGAAGAGATCCTGGCCCTCCTCTGTGCGACAACCTTTTAAGTATTTGAAGAGTGCTATCATGTCTCCCCTCAATCTTCTCTTCTCCAGGCTAAACATGCTCAGTTCTTTCAGTCTCTCTTCATATGATATATGTCAATGGGCCCCAACAGTTGTCAGTGCACTTCACTACCGCCATAAAGCAGTAGTGTGGCTCCTGCCTCTTTCATGGTACAATATCCTGCTTGGTGTAGATCTGGCCTTTCTCTCAACCCCTTTCCTCTTTCTTCCCACCCAACCGGCTTCCAGGGAAGGGACATGTGGCTCTTGCCAGAGGTCCGAATTGAACGCATGCAGAGAAATTGGCCGAGGGCCGCGTGACAGGACCGACCCCTGAGCAAGAAGTTCAGAGGAATGACCCCTATTGGTTTGCTGATATACTGTAGCCAGGTTTCCCTGTCTACCTCCTATGACGGAAAGAAAATCATTCCCATTATGAAAAGCCCTGGGGGAATGTCTGTGCAGGAACTCCTCGCTCTCCTAGTCGACCCTCATGACCTGCTCAGATAGATGCCATGCAGTTTGTGCTCCAGCAATGAAGCCTCATTTCTAGCAACTCTGCTCCCTACCCCACCTCTGCATCAAGCTCCTGTTCTATATCTTCATCAGTATGGAAGAAAAGCCATTGTGGAGTAGTGGCTAGACTGTTAAGCTAGGCCAGGGAGCTCCGGGTTCAAATCCTCCAGGTTCATCCATGAAGCACTCCGGGTGACCTTGGTCTTTCTTTATCTCTAAACAAACCTACCTCACAGAGTTATTACTTGGGTGTAGACATGCTGTCTATTAAAAATCAGTAATGGCCTGTGGCTTCAGCTACCACCGGAATGCAACCGCCAACAGTGAAGAAAGGGAGCAGGGTTAAGAGGGGTTACCCCCAAACGCCCAACTCCCACGGCCGGCTTTGCAGGCAGAAGGCAAACAAATGCTCCGGTAGACTGACAGAACCCCTGAACATCCAACCCTGCCTAAGCCAGGGGATACTCAGATCTTTCAGGACACACTTGGGGCACAGAAATAAGGGCTCAAGCTGACACCCTCTATTTCACACTCCAAGCCCAGGATTCTAAACAGTAGCAAGACCAAAGCAGAAGACTCGGGATTTAGTACTGAGGCTTAAATGGGTTAAAGCACGCACAAGCTTTGAAACAAATGTGAAATGTATTAACAATAAGGAGCGTCCCATTCGGAAAATGTCACAAAGTACTGGGAATGCAACATGGAAAATTATACACATAACATAAAGTAGCTTTCGCCAACCTGTTGCCTTTCAGATGTTTTAGATTTCAATTCCCATTAGCCCCGTCCAGCATGCCTGTGACACATGGATGCTGGGACTTGTAGTGCAAAACATCTGGAGGGCAAGAGATTGGGGAAGGGTGACATGCAGGATGTAAATTTTCAATCTGTAATTTGGATCAGATAGAAGGTCTGTCTAGTCCAGCGTCTGGCTTCTGATAGTGGCCAGATAGATGCCTTCAGGAAACCCCCACGCCAAGTCATGAAAGCACTGGTCTTTCCCCGTCGTCGTTCCCCAGCATACTGCCTCTGACCCTGGAGGCGCTATGTGAATACTCACCATGGGAGCAGCCAAAATAAGCATCGAGCAGCACGTGGTGGCCCTGCCACCGGTGTAGTCAGAGATGAGACCGGCCATGATGCCTCCTGCATGACAAAGACCCATTTCACAGTCAGGCAAGAGTGGAGAATGTAAGATCCCAGAGCTAGTTTCATGTAGTGGCTAAAGAGACTGAACCCAGGCATGCTGCTTTGAATCTAAAGCCCCAATGAGTTCAGTGGGGCTTCTCCCCTAGTGTGTTCAGGATTGCAGCCTGAGAAAGACCCTGGCTCAAGTCTCACCTCTCCATAAATGGTCTTAGCCAAACTACTCATTCTCAGCTTTAGACTCCATATCTTACAAGATTGCTGTAAAGATTACAACTAGGAGTGTAAAACCTAGGAAGCTGCCTTATAAAGAGTCATACCACTGGTCCATCTAACCCAGTGCTGTCGACACTGACTGGCAGCAACTCTCCAGGGTTTCAGGCAGGAGCTTTTCCTGCTCTGTCTGGAGATGCTGATGATTGAAACTGGGACCTTCTGCATGCACAGCAGGTGCTTTACCTGTCTCATCTATCTAAAAATACTTCAAAGTCACCTTTAAGGGTGAAACCATCTACCACTGAGCTACGCCCCTTTCCTTCCTAGATAATGTATGCGAAATGCTCTGAACCCATGAAAGTGCTAAACAAATGTTAATTATCCTCCTCCTCATCTTCCTGTTGGATTAGGCCAACATCTTTCGGGATGTTGCCAGCCAGATCATTCTGGTTAGTTCATAAACTAGCCAGAAGGGAGATTCCATCACCTATTTTTTCCAGGCACAGTATTCATAACTCTATGCTCCATTACTATTCTAGAATACTGGGATCCAGTTGATTTCATCCTCAGTTAAGGTCCAATCGAAAATACAGAGATCTGAATGTCAGGACTGAACAGAGTTCATGCATGTGCAATCTTCTTTCTTTCTACAACTCCCTAGAAGTCTTTAAGTTTCCACCTCCTGATGATCTGGGTAGACCCCCAAACATCAGCTGCTGCGGTGGCTTCCTTCTCCTTGGCGCCCCCTTTTCTTCCCCCATTGTCCTTGTTCCACTGGGTCTGCCTTACTGGCAAGGCGGGGTGGGGGGTGGGGTCGAGCTGCTTTCAGGTGAACTCAGTTGGGGACAAGTTCTCCAGGACCATAATTGTAGTGATGGGCGGTGCCGAATGTAAAAACGGTGGGGCAAAGGGGAAGGGGCCAGAATATTAAACATACCACCATATTGGAGCTTAAAGCTCTTACTGCCGGTAACTATGTTTTGGAAGAGGCATTTCAACTTTTTAGAATGGGAAAAAACTGCATAAAAGCCAGGAAACAATTGGCAGTTGGCAGAAAGGGGGTGGGGTCAGGGAAGGGGGCATGGCCTTTGGGGGAACCTTGGAGGGCCAGATTAGGACTCTGATTGGCCCACTTTTGGCCCACAAGCCTGAGGTTGAACGCTCCTGCTATAGGACATCTTGGTGGGGTGTGTTTGGGGCTCTGCAATTGATAAAGACCCTAAGCCAATCTAAGGCTTTCCAGATCTTTTGGACTTCCACTCCCATGAGCCCCAGCCAGTATAGGCAATGGTCAGGAATGCTGGGACCTGTAGTCCAAAACATCTGAAATGTTGCAGAAATCTGTTCAAGGCTGCCCACCCAAAGCTCCCCAAGAAAATAGCCCCCTCCGCCAGCCTAAAAGCAGAGTACTTTCTCTCCTCCCCAAAATACAAGGCAATGCATAAATGAAAAGAAAAATCAATGCAACAAACCAACAATGCCGCCAACATCGAAGAGAGTGGACATATCTCCGGCCTTTTTCGCAGTGAAATGAGCTGCAAAAAAAGGAGAGAAAAGCACAAGGAAATGACTGAGGGAACAGAGATGATCAAAGGGTCCGTAGTTCAAAGGCAACGTGCATGCATTGAGTGCAGGCTGGAAATAGGTTCAACCCCCAACATCTCCAGATCTCAGCTGGCAGGGCTGGGAAATACCCCTGCCTGTAACCTTAGGAAGCTGCTGCCAGTCAGAGTTGGCAATACTAGCCTAGATAGTGATTGGATTGGTCTAAAGTAGCGTTGGATTTTCAAAAGTTACAAAATGTTTTGAACGAGAACCAAACTAGATTTGACACTATTCATGTCAATAGCCATTGCATGATTTGTACACAGCAGGCACTGGAGATCTGATTCAGATAGGGACCGTACCAGGGGGGCTCTAAACACACACAACTGCTCTTTGTATTGGAAGGAAAGCTATAATTGGCACCCTTGGGAGCTTTCCTTCCAATGCAAATGGCAGGTGTAGGACACCTGAGAAAGATTGGGACCACAGTGGGAAACATAGTAGAGAAGCCCACCACCACCACCACCCCTATCTACAACCATGGTCATGATCTGGATCTGCCCCCCAGCACCCACTGTTTATTTTTACAAAGGAGTTCAAGCAATTGCTGATGGTGTCACTTCGAGATTGGCACTGAGAGCAACTCCACATATGGGTGAAGTAACCTCGACTGCCACTTCTAAATGGGCGATTACCATGGCTTTACTGAATCCCTGAAGAGACTATACTATCCCTTAGTTGAAGACCAGGGTAGTAGCCATGGGATGGGAAGTCAGGGATCCATGATTCCTTTGTTTTTCTGGGTCAGATCCAAATAACGGTGAGCAGAAGCCAAGTGCTATTGCACACAAGAATCCACACAGGGCTGGAATGGCTTCCAGAAGGAACTGCATAGCTTCTGGCACATGTGGAAGAACCTCCTTGGAAGAAAAGCCCATCAGTGAGTGGAAGCCCCCTTTCACAGGCAGAAGGGCACTTTTGGATTCAACCCTTTCAATGGATTTTTAAATAGAAAATTGGATCCATCTTCCGCTGCGCCGTGTGAGACGGCACTGAGAGTCGTGTGCCCAAAGCCCCTAGGCCCAAAACCTCATCAGAAACCTCCGTGAGAAAAAGGTGCTTCAGAAGCTTCCTGAATGATAATATGGCAATCTTACAAAACTTTCTGTAACTTACCCACATTCACGATGTACAGAGGCAGCCAGTAGAGGAAAGTGTAACTGACGAGTTTGGCAAACAAGAGGCAAAAGGAGAATTCCACCACTCCCTGCAGAGGAAAGAGAGCCGGGGCAGGGGGAGAAAAGAGAAGAAACCCATCAGTGGCAAACCAAAGCCCGTTTGAAGAAAGTGTGGGCCAGGACCGATGTGACCCAGAATAGAAGAGCCATGATAAAATCTCCTGACTCTCCAATCGCACTTAAAAGCAATCCTGGAGCTTTCGATTTTGATCCCAGCAGCATAATTCTGTGCCATTTTTCCAATTCAAGGGCCAAAGTAGTCATCTTCATGTGGAAGATGTGTGATCTCCTAACTATAGGGTGACCATAGGAAAAGGAGGACAGGGCTCCTGTATCTTTAACAGTTGTATTGAAAAGGGAATTTCAGCAGGTGTCATTTGTATATATGGAGAACCTGGTGAAATTCCCTCTTCATCACAATAGAGAAAGCTGCAGGTGCCCTGCCCTCTTTTAAATCTGGTCACTCTAGTATAGCTCCTGCAGCTTTAACTGTGGTGATGAAGAGGGAATTTCACCCGGTTCTCCATATATACAAATGGCACCTGCTGAAATTCCCTTTTCTATGCAACTCTTAAAGATACAGGATCCCTGTCCTCCTTTCCATATGGTCACCCTACCTAACTATTGATTTGATTGATTTGCTAAAAGCAGCCTTAATTTCGATCAGGACATGGCACCAGGGAATGGGGGGGGATCAAAACCTTTCCCTCCCCACCACTGCCCCTGATTCAGTCCCCTAAACACACACAGATGGACGGGAAACTGTTCCAAGTGCAAGACAAGTAATGCCTGGTTTCACCCTACATGGCACACCCAAAGCAAGCTGCTATTAAACCCACAGAGTTGTGCACGTTATGCTGTTGGGCGAGGAAAAAATTAATAGCAGCGTCAGGGTACGTGTAAGCTCTGAGTTATATCCAATGTTTGTCTTACTTAGAATAAATCCATTGAAATGAATGGGATTTAACTTAGTCATCACACTCTTAAGTCCCATTCATTTCTATAGCTCTACTCTTAAGTAGGACTAACAATGGACACAACCGTCTGCATGTGGGGAAAGGGATAAACCAGAGAAAGCGACACATGCCCCCGATCTGCTGCTGAAATCAGCGTGAGAATGGGCTAAAAGTGACCTTTTTAACACTCCATAGCAGGTTTCTTTGTCGCCAAACTTGGCAGCCTGGCAGCAGAAGAGCACCCACACACAGGGGCATGATTTAGGCCCCCCAAAAGTAGCCCTCACCTCTCCCAAGTTGCACACCTCTGGATTAAACACACCCATTCCCAGCACTGCTGCTCCAATCAAAATCAGACCACCATTCCCACCAATCACAGCGGCCTCTTTTTCCCCCTTATCTTTTCTTTTCTTTTCTAATGTTGAAAGTTCCAGTCACGGACCTCCTGCATCACACCTATTTTCCCCTCTCTATAAGCAGCTCGACTGGCCAGGCCACCCATGGGGCTGTACTCACCGGTATCCTGAGAGCGTCAATGAAACTGATGGCTTCCCGGTCCTCTTTGGGCTCTTTGGTGCTTTCTGCCACGTCAATGATGTTTTCCCGGCTGTGGGTGGAGACGTTCAGGCTGCCGTCGCTGATGGAATGTTCTGCCTCGAGGCCTTTCTCATCCGAATCAGTAGCCTGAAAGAAAACCCACGGCCTCAGGAGTTTGGATTGAGGCATTCTGGGAAATCGGGGCCACCTCAGCTTCTCACAGAGCCCAGGAAAGGATCGGAGAAAGGATTGCTAAAAGCCCTGTGGGTGAGTGGTTCCCGAGTCCACTTGCCTGTTCTGGATGGGGTTGCACTGCCTCTGAAAGATCAGGTTTGTAGTTTGGGGGTACTCTTAGACCCATCTCTGTCACTGGAGGCTTAAGTGGCCACGGCGGCTCGGAGTGCCGTTTACCAGCTTCGACTGGTTCGCCAACTACAGCCTCTCTTGGACAGGGATAGCTTGGCCACGGTGGTACAGGCATTGGTAACCCCAAGATTGGATTACTGCAACACGCCCTACGTGGGGCTGCCCTTGAAGCTGCTCCGGAAGCTGGAGCTAGTGCAGAATGCTGCAGCTCGGCTGTTGTCTGGAGCTGCCCCTTTCCAGCATGGAACTCCTCTGCTGAGGGAACTGCACTGGCTGCCTATTCACTACCAGGCCAGGTTTAAGGTTCTTGTACTTGTGTACAAAGCCCTAAACAACTTGGGGCCAGGATACCTGAGAGAGCGCCTTCTCCCCTACCAACTTGCCCGGTCACTGAGGTCATCTGAGGGTCTGCTCCTGGTGGTCCCACATAGATCCATCCTCCGATTGGAATCCACCAGGGGAAGAGCCTTCAGCGTGGTGGCGCCCCTCCTGTGGAATTCCCTGCCTCTGGAGGTCAGGCAGGCGCCAACCTTGTACTCCTTTCGGCACCTCCTGAAAACATCATTACTCCAGGAAGCCTTTCCTTAATGTCCAACCAGGAGTCACTGTATCTGCTTCTTTTAAGATCTGTTTTAAGTGTTTCATTCTGTTTTTATTTTCATTTTATCTTGTACACCGCTGGGAAATTTTCAATGGGGAGCAGTATATAAATATTGTAAATAAAAATAAACATAAAAGAAGCCTTAATTTTGATCAGGACATGGCACTGGGGGAGGAGTGGGGACAGAGCTCTGTCCCCTTCTTTCTCAGCCATAGCCTGAGAGTGGATGTGAGGGGGGCAGGTAGGGGTGCTCAAGTCCTGGCCTGGAGGAGGCTTCTTTCTGGAAAGGAGATGGGGTTGGCAGAAACAACAAACACGCTGAGCCTATTTACAGGAGGATATAGGATGCTTTGCATGCAGAGCAATCCCTGGTGTCTCAAGCCAAAAAAGGATAAGGCAGCAGGTAAAGCGTGGGAGGAAACCCATCGGAGAACCCTGAGAGCTGCTGAGTAGATAATACTGAGCGAGATGGACCCATTGTCCGACCTACTATCAGGGAGCTCCTTCCATTCTTATTGTAAAGCAATGCCGCCTTTATTTGATATACATCCATTCAATGGATCAAAAGCAACGACGTGGCTTACATCTTTAAATGTCACCTCTCTAGCTGTATCGAGCATCTATCGTTTCCTTCTTCCATCTCCCCTTAATCAGAATCAGGCTTGGTTTTCAAGCCACGGGCTATGTGGGGGTAGGTGGCAAACGAACAAGCGAGTTGGGGGCGATTGTTGAGAGCTATGAATGACTCCGTCAGGGGGGCAATCCTTGAAGAACTGGGATCAGATCCGGGGCTGCTGAGAGTTCAACTTAGTTCATTAAAGTTTATTTTCATGCATTTTTGCATTTTTGTGAACCGCCCAGAAAGCTCCGGTTATTGGGCGGTATAGAAATGTAATAAATAAATAAATAAATATTTTTTTTCCGGCTCCAAAGCAATGCACAAGAAGGTGAAATCAAAATTCAGAGAACAAAATGACACTGTGCAAGATGCTAGTCCATACTAAATAAGCTGTGAGGATGGGGAGTTGATTCACCCTCTCTCTCCTACGGTAGCACCCCAAGCCCCATGGTATAAGGGAGAAGCCCCTGTTCAGCGCTAGAAAAGTCTAACAGTGCATGTCTACTCAGAAGTACGCTTCATTAAGTTGAATGAGACTTCCTCCGAGGTATGTGTGTCTAGGATTGTAGGCCAAGAAAAAGGCGTGTGAAACTTACATGATGGAGAGGTGGGCTACAGTCGACATCTTCTGGATCTGGAAGAGAGGGAGACTATTACAAAACCACGTACCAACTTTTGGAGCAAGGTGATGGTAGCAACCAGCGTGTGCATTTCAGGCCAGGGAAGAAAGCATTGATGCTGTTTTCTGTCACTAGGTGGCAACATTTGCTTGTCTGTGTCTAACATGTCTCATGTACGGAAGGGCAGAGATGTTCACAGATCTTTCTGAAGTTCCACAGAAATTGGAAGTGATCCTTGATCCCCACAGACTAGTTTCCCGGAATGTCAATGCTGCTTTGGTACTTATATGGTGACTTTTGAGATCTGCACGGGATTTTGTCTGCTTATAGATCAGTAAAATAATTATTTTATATTTCAGACAATTTTGACAATCACATTCAAGTCCTTCATTTATTTTTTATTTTTTTTGGTAATGTTATAAATTGCTTTAGCCTAACACAGCCCTTCCGCAATTTGGGTCATTCCACCTGAAACAACCTTGGAAAATGCAGATCATGAATATACTGGGGATATTACATTGTATTTTATAGGTGTAATGTTGTGGTACCCATGGTCCAGAAAGCTGGTTTATACCTATGTTAAATAAATAAATAAAAAAACCTCACCCACCTCCATCCCCTGTACTTTGCCCATTTGCAATACTCACATTCAATGAGGAACAAGAAGCACATGACGCCCATGGTGGCTATGATGATCCCAGGCACGATGAATGACAGGCCCCACGCGGTTGAAACCCAGGTACCGGCAATCAAGGACCCCAAGATGTTCCCTACAGAGGTGTGTGAATTCCAGATGCCCATGATCAAGCCTCGTCTGGAAGGTGTTAAAGAGACAGACACCGCTATATCATCTTTCTGTGCTAGGCCAGGAAACACGCTCAGTTTTTTAACAGCTCAGTTCACATGTCGTGCCAAAGGTTTGCGTGAAGAATACGTTGCACCCGGAACTATGGTTTGAGCGTCTTAGCTTGCAATGTAGAAATCATGGTTAAGGGTTGTTTGTCTTCTTTTTCCTCCCTTCTTCTAAACTTCCTAAGTCCTTTTTACCATCCAGGGTGCAGCAGCCTTTCAGAGGAGGCACAAAATGGTCAGACTATGGCTTGGTCAACCACTCCATATCATGGTTAGCAAACCCACTTCAAGCCATGGTTTCTCATCCTGGCTTGAGAGCTGATTGCAAACCATGGTTGGTCAATTCAGACATCTCATCTAACAAAATTAAGCTTCCTTAATGGTGATTTAAGAACATCCCATGTTGGATCAGACCAAGGGTCCATCTAGTCCAAAACTCTGTTCACATAGTACCCAACCAGCTACCGACTAGAGACTCACAAGCCAACAGCACCCTCCCACCCATGTTCCCCAGCAACTGGTGTACATAGGCTTACTGCCTCAGTAACAAAATGTCATTAAGGATGCTAAACTATGTTTTGATGAAATGTCTGAATGGGCCAATCATAGTTTGCAATCAGCTGTCAAGCCAGGATGAGTAACCATGGTTTGAAGTAGGTTTGCTAACCATGATTTGGAACAGTGTCTGAACTCAGCCCAAGGGTGTGCACTATTGAAACTAGGAAACATGGCTCAGTGACTAGAAGAGAAATGACTGTCCATATGGTGACTGTTGTTGATCCCTGTCTCGATCAAAATGGAGAGGCGGGTAAGAAATAAATTTATTATTGTTGTTGCTGTTGTTGTTGTTGTTGTTGTTATCATTATTATTATTATTACCTACACAGAGACAACCAGCAACGTGTGTTTATTACTGGTGAGGTGAGATCTCTCTGCCTAGGTTTTTTTGTGACGACAATCCACAAACACATGGAGGCACTCTAGGCTCAATCATACCATTGCCCCATTTTCCAGCCCATGGCTACATTTCCTGTTTCAGTGAAGGAATAAATCAGGCACTCCCTCCAGAGGTGAGGATTAAGCAACTGAGACTTGAAAGGGATAAACAACCCACAAGATGCAGCTGGACAGAAACCAGACTCACTTCCCCTTTCCAAACCAGTTGCCAACGCATGTCACCACTGATGGCCATCCGGTTGTCTGCACCAAGCCATTGAGGATCTAGGAGTAGAGGGAGAAGGAGAAAGACACCGTTAGCGGGAGGGAAATGCATCTTTTACACCTCCGGCCCCGTGGCCAAATCTGGCCTATCAGGGGAACCAAATCTAGTCCGTCCAGGGGCCAAACCTGGCCCTCCAGGATTTCCCAGAGGGCCATGCCTGCTCTCCTTTCCCCAACCACAAATCAATTGGTGATTTCTCAGCTTGAACGTGGTTTTACTCCCCATTCTAAAAGGCTGAGGTGCCTCTCCAAAGGCTTAGTTACTAGGAGGAAGAGCTTTACACTACCATATGCTACTATACTTGGCCACACCCCTTTTCCCCTTTGGTCCTGCCTACCACTGGAATCCAGCCCACAGGAGTGTCGAGCTGAAAGAGGTTCCACACCCAAACCCTGCAGAGTGCCTTGTCATTACAATAACCATATTTATCCTTCCCGTCCTCCAAAGGGAAGTGGACACACGCTAATGTTCTTTCATCCTCGTAGCAACCCTGCAAGGTAGGTGAGGGATAATAGTTCCCGAACGCTTCAACTTCTTACACCAAGAACAGCTCTATTAACAATGCAGGTTTACATTGACCACACATTCCCACAACAATGCGTGGCACACTGGAGGTTACAAGGTTGTGAACAAGAACTTTATGTTGCTAAGCAACAGGAGCTATGAGAAGAACTTTATGTTGCTAAGCAACAGGAGCTATGAAAAGAACTTTGTTGCTAAGCAACAGGAGCTATGAAAAGAACTTTATGTTGCTAAGCAACAGGGTGTATACACACAGCTGATACAGCTGGCATTGCTGAACCAGTGGAGGGGGAGCGGGGGGGGAGCGGAGGGGAGGAAGCAGCAAGGAGTGGCTGGAAGGAAGTGGGTGGCAGAGGGGAGTCCAACAAACTCCCAGTCGGTCTCATGGCTTGCTGGTGCATGTGGAGGCCTCAGGTAAGTCCCATGGGTCAGCAGGTGAGGGGGGCAGCAGCTGGGTGTGAACAGGGCGAAATGGGGGAGAGGTAGTGGAGTAACAGCTAAGGAAGTGTCTGAGGGGCAGTGGTGTATGTGGTTTTCATTTTAACATTTTTACCCCGTTCTGTCCTTACAGCCTCTCCAGGTGCTTGAGCTTTCTGAAAAGCCCACTAGAGGACTTCCTGCCTTGGAGTTTTCCCAGTGCTGAGTGCTTAAAAGCTGAGTAAAGCATTCTTGGTTTTGTGTTGTTGTTAGAAGGAGGAAGAGGAGAACAGCACCGACTTGTACAACAGCAAGAACTCCTCACCCAGCCCTTCCCACAATTTTTGGGCACAATTTCTTTCTTCCCCTCTCCCCCCACCCCCCCGAATGGTCTAAAATCAATAGATCAAAAAATGCAGCACACAGTGCCAGTTTAAAAATAAAGAACCGTAACAGCTGTTGCCTATCCACAGTGAGTATCTGAACAGCAGCCTGAACAGGCAGGCGTATGATTACCTGATCACAATCATACTAGGGCGAAATGTACTGTATTTCTATTTAAATAACTGCCCGAGACTTGAGATCTGTTGGAGGAGCCCTCCTCCACGTTCCACCAATGCGAGACAAATGCTATGGAGGGACATTGGAGGGGGCTTTCACCCCACCTGCGGGATGCCCTCTGCCGGCGCTAGTTTCACTTCAGCACCAAGTTAAGACATGGCCTTTTAACACAGCCTTTGATGGTTAAGGCCACAGCTAGACCTAAGGTTTATCCTGGGATCATCCAGGGTTCGCCCCTGCGTGAGCACTGGATCCCCTGTGTGTCACCTAGATGAACAGGTTTGACCCCTGGACGATCCAGGGATAAACCTTAGGTCTAGCTATGGCCAATATTCACCAAGCCTACACGTAGTTTTAATTGGTTTTTGCTGTTTTTAAATTCTATCCTGGTTTTAGCTTGATTAACGGTTTAATTTGTTTTTAGCTGTGTATACTTATTGTTCTATATTGTTCGTATGATGGTATCTGTATGCCACCCTGAGATCTTTGTCATCTAGGGCGGGATACAAATGCTTTAATAAATAAAATAAATTACAATTATTATTCCTGAGTTTGCATTCTATACCTGTAAGCATTAGGAAATACATATGTTATGCAAATCAATGTTTTTGTTTTGGGTGATAGTTTTCCTCTTTTTTTGGTGATTCTTAAGTGACCACCCTAACTACAGCCAAGGCAGCAGGCTAGTTTGGGGAAGGGTGGGGCTGGACAGGTTGTGTAGGATACACAACTCTTTACTTCAACAGAAGGGGGCAGCCAGGGAGTTCAGGAAGAACAGTGGGGAGGGTGCCCTTGCTGCCCCCCACCAGCATCTGCCACCTGAAGCAATCGCCTCATTCTGCTCAATGGTAGGGCTGCCCCTGGGTCATCACTACAGCGACCCCTGATCTGGCAACTGGCTGGGTACATCCCAAACAAGTCCAAATGCTTAGGCATGAAGTCTTCCTCACTGTTCAATGAGTACTAATCAGGGATCCTGTTTTTTTCATGTGAAGGCAACTGACTCGATAATTGGGAACGTTTCCACCTTGCAAAGCTTGTGCTCCATCTCTCGGCAATCCAGATTTTCCCCCCGAGCAAAAGCTTTGCCAAACTACTGCACAAACCGGTTGTGAGTCTCAACCCATTAATGCGTGGGAGGAGATGAAATTATGACATAGAGGCAGTTTCAAGTGATGGCAGGGAGAAGGAAGGCAGAACGATGGGACTTCTTGCCCAACTGGCTCCCAAAATAGCACTGTGCAATACAACGTGGTAACTATGGTGAGGCACACTTTCCCTGCAGCCCACAGATGCAGAGAAGATGCCCTACCCATGTTGCTATTGGAGGAATGCGGCTCATGACTCATCACACAGAATCCGCTTCTCTACAGATTAGCCAAGCAACTGATGGAGGGAGGCAGTGGCAGACAGAAACCAAATGGAGGAGGACACAATCTCCACCCCACCCCACTCCATTGGACCAAGGATGGACAAAGCTCCAACAGCATGGTCCAGATGACTTCACCAGTCAATGGGCCAAGAGTCCATCTCCCTTTGGCTTGTATTCTTATCGTCTGCACATGCTTTATTGTATAGTTACAATCCATGACATTTAGAAGTCTACACAAATTGGGGGGGGGGGAATCCTCAGAACTGAAATTTGACAATATTAATGCAGAGGAGTATTATATTCAAGCTTTTCACATTGGAGACTAGACTGGCTGCTGTGTCGTGATGATACTTTCCGACAGAAATGTTTCAACGTAGCTTGGTACCAATAAGATCTTTCTTTTAAAAGAAGTTATATTGGATATTGTTATGGCATTACCACTCTTATCAACATTCCATGGTTTGCCAGGAAAGAGGCCTCCATGTTCCCTTCATCTTGGAAGCACTGGTGAGCCCTCTGGGAGCAGCAGCAGTGGATTCTACAGAGAAAGTTTTTGGCATGGGTGGAGGGTGGAGGTCATTTTTCACATCATTATCAGTTAGTTTTTACATCAGCTAACAATGTAACATCTGTATGACTTGAATTACAGAACTGCACAAATGTTCTTTTGGAACTGCACATTTTGTGTTTGGCTGCACATTTTTTTAAAAGCCCTGGACAGTGCTGATAGATCAGTCCCTGTGTCAATCACGAAGCCACCCTGCAACTCTTCACAGAGCTCGGCATTGATTGGGCAGCGCTTATATCATTTACAAAGCCACTTCCCTTGTCTACTCGAGGAAGCTTTAACACATTTTTTTTTTAAGCAGCAAACAAAATTTTCAGCAGATAAACATGCAAGATGAATCAATATAAATAAACACAAAAGCAAATAGGGTAACAGGACATAGAAAAACCTGCATGTCGTCCTGTTTTTAGATTTGTCTGTACCTGAGTTTTATCTTTGGCATTTGTAAGAAGGAGAAATAGCAAGTAAGGGCCAGATAAGATTTCAGTTGCAAGTTTTATGTTAATATAGGCAGTAAGGCAGGGTCCACACCCATGAAATGAAATGATATATATAAAAAGCTCATTATGAAATGATTCACCAGAGTTATACAAGGACACAGGTATCAACAGCAGCGGAGCATTCCATACAAGCCACAAAAAAAATTGACTTACTCATGATTTAGACCACATGCCTGGATTGGTTTTTATCAGCAAATTAATGGATGAATCAATCCAGTCAACCAATCAGCTTTAATTAATAAATCATGGGACAAAGTTGAATTGCGGGGGTAGAGACTCAGTCGCTAGTTTGAGTTTTCAAATCCTTCCGGTGTTCGGGGAATTTAAAATGAAGTGTTAAACAACTTGATACAGTTGGCTTATTACATTGTAAATTATCAAACACTTCCATCAACATCCTCCCAAAAAAGGCACATGGTTTTATGCAAATTGACTGAAGTGTGATCAATGTCACTGAACTGTAATTAATGAGAAACAGATTAAAGGGATGATGTCCCCACACATCAATGAAGTCTACTGACATTTAAGATAGTGAGGCCCTGATTAAAGTTCTTTCTCCTGAGGAATCCAGGCATTCCCTGTGGCACCTCCAGATCTATGAAATGCACAACCTTCAAAGATCTGCAGAATCCTCTATTGTCTTTTCAGAGGAGTTAAGACCTCCATTTTTTTTCACTCTTGTGCCTTCAGTAGAAACTGTTTTTACTCTGCAAGTGTTTTGGTTGGTCGTTACCCTACTCTTTCTAACTTTGCAGTCCAACACATCTGGACAGCATGGTTGCGGTAGTTCTTAAGTTTCCGGTATTATTATTTATGATTACATTTATAATGCACCTTTCCCTGTCCTTGCAAGGAATCCAAGGTGGCTTATATGGTCCTCCTCTTCTCTATTTTATCCTCACAACAACCCTGTAAGGTAGGTTAGGATGAGAGTCTGTGATTGGCAAAAGTCACCCAGTGAGCTTCCATGGCCGAGTGGGGACTAGAACCCAGATCTCCTAAGTCCCAGTCCAACACTCTAACCACTACACTAGATTGGCATGCCACTGATTTTTCTTTTTTAAAAATCCTTTCTATTTCAATTTCAATTTATTTTTTAATGTTTGTACACCAGTTTGGGAAACTGATACTGACTAGCATCATAGAAACTTGACAGTCAATACAATGGGTCACCATTGATTAAATTAAACGTATGAATGTCTTTACATCAATGGTGACCTATTAAACTGGTGGCCCGTGCCACTAATAAACAACTTTCTTCAACATATGGACTCTTATGATCCCAACAACGGCAGAGCTTGGACCTGAGCTTGAGTCGTCCCCAACGATGTCAAAAATCACATGTGCAGCGATGGAGACATATGAATAATACCACCATCACATGCTTGTATCGGCACAGTTTCCGAACAGCCGTTCACATCATTGCTGAGTTCCCCCTCTCTGACCTTCCCCTGTCACTGGGTTGTCTCTATTAACTTCTGCAAGGACATTTCCCCATCACCAGCTTTCTTCATGGGAAAACCAGTTTCTGATGTTCAGCTCTGTGGATTTAACAGTCACATACACGGCAGGCTGGGCAAACAGAAGCCAGATATATTTAGCCATCGGAAGATCTTCAAGAAGGATAGTCTATTTTTTCCATCCTGGCTGCGTCTGTCTGAATGAGACACTGCAGTCAAATGAGAGGTTATGGGGTTTGATGATGGAGGAAGGACAGGATGATACATTTCCAGTTTGGGTCTGAGCGTTTTAGTCCCATGTTTATGCCTAATTTTAAAAACCCAATGATTCACTAAGGTTCCAGCTAACTACCGAGCTATTTCCGAGAGGGTTTTTGTATAGATTTTTAATCGTGCGTTTAATGTAGTTGTTTTATGTTACATTTTAATTATTTTTTTGTGTTTAATCTGAATTTGACTGCTAGCTGTATGGGGGGGGGCAGAAAGGCAGGTTACAAATTACATATGTGCAAACATATCTGGTTTTCTGATTGTTTTTTTGTCAACTGAACTTGGATAAGTCACAATGTTTCTGATTGTTTTTGAAAACTGAACTTGGATAAATCACAATGGGGCTGTTCCCGCAACACACTAACACCACGCTCAGTGGTTTTGTGTGGGTTGTTGTTGAACCGTGGGTTGTTTGTTGAACTGTGGGTTAGCATGCTGTCGGAATTCAGGACATTTTCCACAGATGGCTTGTTAACCATGCAATGCAGCTTATTATCCACCCTGAACAATCCAACAACAAACCATGGGTTCTCAAGGTGGCTTGTTCGAGAAAAATAAGCCATATTCCATGGTTAACAAGCCACCCTGCAGCAAATGTTCAGAAAACATGCTAACCCACAGTTCAACAAACAACCCATAGTTCAACAACAATCCACACTCAACCACTGCGTGTGGATTAGCATGTTGTATGAACACAGTCTATCTTTTGAGTCTCATTGAAGACAATGACTTCTGCGACGGAGCACATCCTTCACGTGCAGGATACCTGAGAGAGCGCCTTCTCCCCTACCAATCTGACTGGTCACTGAGGTCATCCGAGGGCCTGCTCCTGGCTGTTTCACATAGATCCATCCTCCAATTGGAGTCCACCAGGGGAAGAGCCTTCAGCGTGGTGGCTCCCCTCCTGTGGAATTCCCTGCCTCTGGAGGTCAGGCAGGCGCCAACCTTGTACTCCTTTCGGCACCTCCTGAAAACACCATTATTCCAGGAAGCCTTTCCTTAATGTCCAGCCATGAGTCACTGTATCTGCTTCTTTTAAAATCTGTTTTAAGTGTTTTATTCTGTTTTTATTTTCATTTTATCTTGTACACTGCTATGAAATTTTCAACGGAGAGCGGTATATAAATATTGTAAATAAATAAATAAATAAATAAATAAATAAATAAAATCATCACGCAGGAGGTGGTGTTGAAGACCTCTGTTGGCCCTGGCAGTATCTTGAGGATGCCGCATGATGGGGGTAGGCCTGACTGGAGAGATCCCCTAGCATAAACCTGTAAAGAGAACTGGGTTGGCAGACGTGGCGAAGCTGCGTACCTGTACAAGCACGAAGTACCAAAGTTGGTGGATGTCCCAGAAGTAGCCCAGGCCAAATAAGGACGTGAACAGCCCACTTAGCACCATGCCTCCAGACAGGTAGTACCGCAAGGGGAGGCGCTCACCAAAAATCCCACTGTGGGAGACAGAAACAAAGAGTGTATTAATCCTAGAACTTGTTCTCAAAGTTTAGCTTGGCATCACAGAATTGGAAAGGACCTCCAAAGAGATCCAGGCCTTAGCTAGATCTAAGGATTAACCCAGGCAAGTGGAGGGGTCATCCCTGCCTGCTCCCAGGATCCCCTGTGTGTCATTTGGATGCACAGGGATGATCCCGGGGCGATCCCAGGATATACGCCTGGTCTAGCCATGGCCCCTGTCTGAACCCCTGCTGATGCAGGAAAGCTGCCACACAGAACAAATGCAGAACCGCTTAGCTACTGCGACAGTGTAGAAAATACTACAGCGCGGCTTCTTCTTCCCACGCTTCGCTGGTAACTTAGGAAATCCACTCTCACATGGAAGTGAAAATGTGAAGGCCCAGAAAAGAAGCTGGAGATTTTTTTCCCCCCTAAGGACCTTTTTTTTTAATTTGCAATCAGGAAAAAAAAATGAAAATTTGGGAGGACACTGAAAAAAAAATCCTATGAAATATTTTCTTTTGGAAGGAGTGAAATGCTTTCTAAGACAAGCTTTTATTTACTCCAAATGTGTACTAGTCTGCAGCATTAGAGAATGAGGATTGCTGCATATGTTGGGGACATATATGGTACTCACATTGGCTCGTAGGAAACAGGGACAGCTGTCCTATGGTCTTTGGGAGAACATCTCAAGAACATAGAGCTCTTTGGAGTGCTCTCCCGGAGCCATACACACTGCTGCGACCTCGGGAGGGGGGAACTAAATTCTGGCCCCGGCCCATTCCCCTGGCAACGGGCCGTCTCGAGCCGGGCTAGAACTAACCCCACGGAGCTCTTTAAAAACTACTTAGGTGACAAAACATCCTGCTGCGGGCCTCAGCAAACAGAATCCATCATTGGGTTAAAAGTGCCGTTGACAACTCAAGCCCTGCATTAGCAGGGCTGCTTATCCATCTGCCCTTATGAACCAGCTACAGGAAGTCTGTATCTCTGAACTGCTTTCTGCCCAGTTTCGAAGTGGATCGATTGCCGTCGGGGTGCGGCCAGCTCCTGACGTGTTACGTCAAACTAATCAAACGGTAGGTATGGATTTGTCTCAGGAACACCCCTGGGATCATTTGATGTCCCGAACAGTCGTGTTCAGCAGCCAAGTCCAGGTGCCAAGTGACCGACGTTGTCCGCCACAAGTGGCAGCAGGGGCTGGCTGTGGACTATCAGCGAAGGTCAACCAAGATCACATCGAAATGGCCAACGACACGGAAGGAGCCGGAGGGATGAAGTTCATAAGAACAGCCTGGCTAAAACTGTCCGGCATTCCTTTCTAAAAGGGATCGGGCGGATGTCCTCAGCGTGAAAACTCTTGTCATCTGAAGATGCTTGTCCTCATGGCTGCATATGCAGCTGCCAGTGGCAAGGTTTGGGTATATGGATATATACCCAAAATGTGGTGGAGATGAGATGGCAGAATGCTGAAGCAGTCAAATGGACTTCGGGCCAAGTGTAAGGGATATCACTTTTGTTTGCTCTTCCTCCTCGTCGTGGTGTTGTTTTTAAACTCCATGGGAATAGAAAACTAGTTCATCAGGGCAGGCATAGTTGGGCATGTGACAAGGGCCCACACCCCAGCAGGGGCCAGCTGACAAGACCCCCTGGAGTTGCTGCTCATCTTCACCATTGTAACCTGCTTTTTTTGGCCGGCCTCTCACTCTGGCCCAGATAACAGTGGTGGTGAGAAGGAGAAGCGGTAGACGCCACAGTTTGCTTGTTCACTGGCTCTCTGCCTGTTAAGCAAGCAAGTGGTGGCAATGATGGGAAAGAGGAGGAGGAGGAGGAGGAAGAGGAGGAGGAGGAAGAGGAGCAGTAGCTGATGACAATGGCAGAGAGAAGGTAGATCCACAGAGGGAGGGGGACCGTTGAGGGTCTCTTGCCCAAGGGCCCTCCAAAACCTGTACAGCACTGCTCTCTGCTGCAGGCTCCCATGTCCAGAAGGTGGCGGTTCTGCCATGGGGATGTGGCCCAAGAGGCATGGCTGACCCGCATAATTCCAAACACATGGCGGATCTGGATGCCCAAACAAGACTCCTGCAAAAGACAGATCTATGTTCTTCTCCTTGTATTTCGAGTACGCACCTGATATACATTCCAATGGCGTAAGCAACGAGGAAAGCATTATCCAAGGCTCCAAACAGCTCCTTGTAGTTGTCCTGATCTGGAGGAAAGAACAGGACAAGTTCAGCTCTGGTCCTGCAACGTCCCATACACAGGCTCCTGTATTGCAATGACTGGCATTTCATCATCAGCAGCAGCAGCAGCCGCCACAGTCACTTCTGGAGCATGGCAATGGAGGCTGGTGGCTCTGACATCAGTGGGGCAGTGAATTCGCTCCAAGTTTCAGTCAGAACTCTAAAGGAGCTATCTTAGCTCCTTTAGAGCTCTGACTGAAACCTGAAGCGGATTCAGCACCCCACTGACATTGGAGCCACCAGCCTCTGCTGGAGCATGGTGTCACATCTTTATCTATTTCAATGTTATACACAATTTGGGGGAATTGTTTCCACATCATCCTGGGCTCCTTCACCTAAATTTTGAAGTAGCACTTTCCCGACAAGGCTGTACCACCTGCTTTTTACGTGCACATACATGTGTATTTCATCTCTGAGTGGGAATAGCAGGAGCCTACCTCTTAGGGTTGTTCTAAGGGTGAGCCAGATGAAAAGATGTTAAAGCACCATAAGATTCCACACAACTGATAAATATAACATTTCTCCCTGTGCCCTGTTCTGCTGGCTGCTCCTTCTGTGCAGAACTCCTTCCCTGAGCATATCCCTCAGTCTTCCCCAACCTGGTGCCCTCCAGATGTTTTGAACAACAACTCCCAGCATTCCTGAGCATTGCCCATTCTGGCTAGGGCTGATGGGAGTTGAAGTCCCAAACATCTGGAGGGCTCCAGGTTGTGGGAAGCTTCCTATAAAGGCACCATGTATGCCATGGGTTCCCAACAAGGGGGGGAATTCCTCCCTGTGGGGAATTTTAGGTTCCAGGGGGGAATTGGGACCACTATTCAGCAAAGTATGATGTCCTGTAGATTATGTTTTCCTACATGTTATTAAAAACATCCCAGAAAAGTGTCATGTCGTCTGCAAAAGCCAGGCCTTTGCTCTCTTCTCCCTCCCTCCCTCGCAATCCTAGAAGTTTCAAGCTTCCCATTTAAAGGGGCAGCGCAAAGCATGGGAGCTGAGAATGTAAAAGGGGCCATTCTTTGCGTTGCCCCTTTAAATGGGACTAATACAAAAAAAAATTAAAGATTTTCAATATTATATGCATATTATTTGGAATGCACCTTTTGAGTTAGACTATCTTGGGAAGGGGGTAATTATATTCTGAACAATGGTGAAAGGGGGGAATGGAGCAAAAAAGGTTGAGAACCGTCGCTGCAGAATGAATTATAATTTTAAAAATAAATTAAAATGGCTGCTGGCCTCTAGTTAGCAGCTGCCAAAGCCGAAGTGTGCTGGGAACCAACCTTGAAGTCACCTGCTAATCAGGCTCATGCTGCGATTTCCAAACAAATGAGGGTAAGATAAGTAATTGCATCAGAACAAACCGTTACCCCACAAGCAGGGCCGGCGCCAGACTATATTGCGCCCTAGGCAGGCGCGTTCTGAAGCCGCCCCCCCCGCTCGCTCGCTCACTGCTCCCCCCGCCTGCTCGCCCGCTCACTCCCTCCCGCTCCCGGCTTTGAAGCCAGGACGCTGGGGTTGGAGGGCGGGGCAGAGGCTTTGAAGCGGCGCGCCTGGGTTGCGGAGCCGGAGCGCGTCGCGGGCGAGAGCCGAGGCGAGGTGCCGCCGCCGTTGCCGCAGGGTGAGGACGCTGCCACCGCGGACCGGCCCACCGACCACCTCACAGCTGCTGCCGCCGCCGCCTCCAGGACATGAGGGGCCCCCAAGGCCGCCCCCCGCCCGGCTGCCCCTGCTGCTGCTGCTCCCCCCTGCGGGCCGGTCAGCTGGTTAAAAAAAGGGGGGGAAATGAAGCGGCGCGCCTGGAAGTACTGAAGCCTCCGCCTCCAACCTCAGCATCCTGGCTTCGAAGGAGCCAGGACTCTGGGGTTGGGCGGAGGCTGGGGTGGCGGCTTTGGAACAGCACACCCAGAAGCCACTCTAGGAGAGCGGCTTCCGGGTACGCTGTTCGGCACCCTCATTTGCTTGGCGCTCTAGGCGGACGCCTGAGTTGCCTCTATGGCAGCACCGGGCCTGCCCACAAGGTGTTCCATTTTGGTTATTAAATATGACTGGGATCAGAGTCTAAAGTGGTAATAAAGGGGAAAGGCCTCTGGACACCTGGACACAACTCAAGAGTTCCTGCCAAGTGGGCCGCCCTAAGAATGAACATCACTCCTGCCATTTTCTAAATGGGAGGAAATTTAATGGAGGCTGGTGGCTCTGATGTCAGTAGGGCGGTGAATCTGCTCAGGTTTTATTCAGAACCAGTCAGAATGCTAAAGGAGCTATCCAAGGTGCTGAACCGCATTCCTCAAAATGCATAGCTCCTTGGGTAGCACCCTTAGAGCTCTGGCTGGTTCTGACCCAGCAGCCTCCACGGGGAGCCGCAACAGCCTTAAAAGCAACACAGAAAAGGCAGCGGTTTCATACCCACCAACACAGCAACCCAGGGAAGTTCCTTCTACCAAGTCAGGTAATTCGTCTAAGCAATGTCTACCCCATCCTTCTCCACTATAACTCCCATCAACTCTCACCACGGCCATGCTGGCTAGGGCTAATGGGAGTTGGAGTCTAAAACATCAGGAAAGTACCAAGCTAGCGAAGGCTTGTTTACACGGACTGGCCTTGATTCTCCAGGATTTCAGGCAGGGCTCTTTCCTACCTGGAACTGCCGGGGATTGAACCGGGGACCTCAAGCATGCAACGCATTGGCTCTATGGCGACACCACGGCATCCCATCCCGTTTTACAGCCCTGCCCTCTTTGGCTCTGCAGCAGCCAGTTTTAAAGCGCCAGAGGGAATTTGGCCTTTCGGTGTAAGAGATACTAGGAGGCAAATGACATCTTACCGAAAGGTTTCCAGTCACACCATGTGGTGCTGTTTGAACCATTGATTGGATTGGGTTTCCGTGAGGAACAGTTATAATGCAGTTCACTCTGATAAAAGGAGAAAGAGAAAGGACAGGCACTAGCATTAGGAGTTGTTGTTGTTGTTATTATTACAATTATTATTATGCCATTATTAAGCATGGCTCTTTCAATAGTACAAGAGGACCCTGGAGCATGCAGACTAGAAAATGGCACAGGGAGACAGCAGTGGGAAGGAGGAAGTAGAAGTGAGGTCAAACAGGAGATGGATATGCATTATTTATTTATTATTACCTTTATATCCTGCCTTCTTTCCTCCTTAAGGAACCCAAGGTGGTATACATAATCCTCCTCCTCCTCTCCATTTTATCCTCACAACAACAACCCTGTGAGGTAGGTTGGGCTGAGTGTCTTTGACTGGGCCCCAAAGTCACCCAGTGTGCTTCTGTAGCCTAGTGACGACTAGAACCCGGTTCTCCCGACTCCCAGTCTAACACTCTAGCCACTACACCACACTGGCTCTCTTCGCATTTGGCTCAGTGGCCCATACAGCACAAGCCTACGAATGTTTACTTGGACGTAAATCACTCTGTGTTCAACGGGTTTCATTCCCAAGTAAGTGTGCAAAGCAGAGGTGGGGAACCTCCGGCCTGGGGACTCAATAAGGCCCTCCCAGGGGACCAACCTGACCCTTCAGGGTTCTCCAGATGGCCACAACACTTTTCCCTTTGATTGTTTGTTGGTTTCAGAGCTTTTCTGCAGGTTCCCCCACCCCAAATGAAATGCATCTCCTAAGGCGGAACATTAAGCTAAAATATGCTGGCATTTCTGGTATCCAGCCTCTTTGGCTCTACTGCTTTTGACCCCAGCCACAACTGGAATGCAGCCCCCCCCCCAAGCTTCTCTGAATGGGATTTGACCCTCAGTCTGAAAGAGGTTCTGCATAACGCACGCCCCCCACTCTATAGGATGACAGCCTTGGGCTTCACCTGAATACCCCACATGTCCAATATACGACTATTGCTCACTCACAGGGATGTGTGCAGCGTACCTTCACAATGCTAATGGGCTTCCGAGACAGATGGAAAGTGGAGTAGCAGAGGAACGTCAGCACAAGGATCAGCCCCCGGAACCTAGAAAAGAGCAGACACGAGGGAGGTGATGCAAACAAACGGTAAAGGAAAAACACCTAGTGGTATCTTTAAAAGTTGAGTCGGCTCATCCATGGCCCTCTCTGGCAAGGACTGTTGGACTGCCCAATTGCCCTGAAAGAGTGTTCCCTAAACAGGCATGGGCAGACCTCAAGCTATAGGTCTGGTGCAGTGTCACCACTTGACCAGGGAGGGGGGGAGGAAGAGCCCCGCTGCTGGCCAGGAATTGCCCCCAAGGTGCCTGGAGCCGAAGTAGCTCCTGCACGAAAAATACTGAAGATCACTGAAATAAGCTAATAAGAGGTGAGATCAAAGATGGAGCGAATAACAGATTCCCCCCCCCTTTTGTTACCTCCCCCAAACCCAACGTGGTGGTGGTTGTTTTTACAAATTTAGGAAAAGGTCATTACAGCCACGCCCAGCCCTGCCTGGGTGTGGTGATGCGGTTGCGGGTGGCGGGTGAACGAGGCAAGGCGTGGAGGCCCCTGATTGGTTGCCTCCTCGTCAGGCCACGAGGCGGGTGGCGTGGGCGATCACTTATAAGGAGGATCGCCCTCCCCTTGGCCTCTCCTTCGTTTCACGGCTCCCTCCCTCCCTCCTTCCCTGTAGACAGTGTGGGTTTGCTGGTTGCCCTTTGAGGGGCCAAGTAGGATTTTTTTGCTCTCAAATTTCTTTATGATTGGGAGTTTTTTCGCCTGCTTCACACTGTAAGACAGCAGGGGAGTATTAATTAAGTTAATTTGGCTTTATTCGGTCGCATTTGTCTTGGGGGCAGGTGTACAGGCATGGGGAACAAGGTTAGGTTTGGTGAGCCCCTTCTTTAGGCACCACTGAGGTGATTGGTAACATCTGAGGCCCACATCTGGGACTCCTGCAACACCAGATGATGGGATAAGGGTTACCTCTGAGGCCAACCTTACTCACTTACTCAAAGTTTTGCAACGTGAGTGGGAGTGACATCGGAAGGTCTCCCTACCCCTAAAGGGGAATCGGGATGGGGGGTGGCTTACAAGCACCACCCATCTGGATACCAGGGGCTCGCCCGATCCCAATATGGCCTGTAAGTGGCCTAGTTAGGAGGCCTGTTTAGGCCTCCATCACCATTTGCTCAACTTTAATGAATGTGGCCTTATTTTTAAATCCAACACTGTTGTCTCGTCTCGTTATTTCGCCTTCCACTTCCGCAAGTGGAAGGAAGGAGGGAAAAGTTAAAACCTTTCCTACCCACATGCAGTGGTCCTTATCTGGATCAGGGGCGCACACATCTACTTGTAAGTTAAAAAGGAAGAGAGGGTAAGGGGCACACTACAGTATTCAGACGGAGAATCTGATACTTGTATGTAAAGCAAAAGAAGATGTAGTCCACAAGTCAGCGGCTTGCCTGTGGTTCCTCTTTTCTTACCGAAGGAGGAACAACACCATCTTTCCATTCGCCGAAACAAATGAGCCACAATAAAAATAAGCATGTTTTCAGAGTCACATGGGAAACTGCACTGTGCGAGAAGAGCTCCACTCAGCCTGCTGCATGCGGCAGATGCCAGAGACTCATTCATTCCGTCCTCAAAGGGAACATGGATGTCAGCACCTCACAAGACCTAGCTTATGCTTATCAACACGGAGCGAGATAACCGAGAGTCGGCACTCTGGCCTGGGAAGGTCATGCTTGAGAAAGCGATGCAACTATCTGCCGAAGAAAAGAAAAGAAAAGCTACACACAGAGAATCAGGAGGGGTGGTTAAGCACTGAAATGATCCGTCCCAGCTTCACCAGATTTTCTAACAGGCACCTTCAAAGCGGGAGGAAGAACAGGGGAGCTGAGATCAGGCAATATCTCTGTGATTTGCTAAGCTCGCAAAGACGATGGCGTAACAGCGCTTTGTCAAACGACGTCTAAGAACCTGATTTGGTGGCTTCATTTCAGCATCAAAAAGTCCACCTAATTGTGGAAGGCAAACAAAAAGCAGACCCCCCCTTCCTTTCCCCGTTCCAAAGATAGACATAGGATCCTTCCATATTGGGCTCCTCTTTACGATTTATTTTTTCATCTCTTCAATCCCTTTAAGATCGCTTATTCCAACTACATCCAATGGCATCCCACCCCGTTGCATGGAGCAGGGACAAGTGAACCAAAGTGGCTGAAGTAAAGAAAAGACAAAATAAAGCATAAAGAGAAGCCAAACGTGGAAGGATCCTATGTAACAGCCAAACTTCTCCCTTCCTTGCTACTATCCAAACCAAAGTATAGAAGCCTTGTAATCGTAGAGTTGGAAGGGGCTTATAAAGCCATCAAGTCCAACCCCTTGCTGAATGGAGGAATCCATCTTAAAGCATCCCTGAAAGATGGCTTTCTAGCTGCATCTTGAAGGCCTCTAGGGTGGGAGAGCCCATGACCTTCCTAGATAATTCCTTGAGGGGAGACAATCAAAGAGGAAGGCAGGGTGGTCTGAAACCATATATCCGGGATTAGGAAGCAGTAGCCCTGCAGGTGTTTTGGAGTCCAACTCTCATCAGCCATCACCAATGGACAAAGGCCAGAGATGTTGGGAGTTGTAGTCCAAAAATATTAGGAGGGTTGCAGGTCCTCCATCACTGCATATGACAATACTGATGCGCTATAAAAAAATCATTGTATTTGAGAAATCACATTTAAGAATGGAATCTCTTAAATGTTACACAAAATGGATTAACAGGGCCACACACAGCATCCTTCATCAAGTTGCTGGGGTTCCACCTCGCAAGACATCTAGTTCTTCATGATAGTCCATGCAGAGACTGTTTATGACAAAAACACAAAAATGTTGGACTGGATGGGGGATTTTAACAGGGTTGGACTTCCAGCCAGTTTCACTTCTGCTTTAAAACTAAAGAGTCACAGATCGTGTAAGTCCTTCAGAGGAAGAAAGCAAAAATGTGAAGAACAGGAGAAATGTCTGTATGTGGTGGTGGGGTGTGGGTGCTCCATGGAAAAGCTCCATACACATAGAAAACTAGCATGCCAAGGAAAAGACAAGGCTAGACCCTTCTCCCTGAGATACCTGCTTTCTACATGCAAGGAGCTTTCAGGGATAGCGAAAAAATCAAACATGTCAAACTCTGCATGGGAATGGTACAGGACAGGAAAAGCTGTATCATATGATCCTGCTGGATGTTTAAATTGGACCAGCTGGGAGTAGCTCTAGAAAAGAGGACTCTCTCTCTCTCTCACACACACACACACCTTTCTGAACCTCCCTTTAAGGAAAGTGCCTGATACTTTTGAAGCCACTGATTTACTTGAAAACATGGCAGTACTGTCTATTGCCCTGTTGTAATGAACTTCTGCAATGGTCCTTCCCTTTGGTACAGTTGGCCAATGTCCCAAGAGTCCGTAAACACGTTTATTACACTTTATAGGAATTTCACTACAGATAAGATGTCTCCCTGTTTTAAAGAGATGTGCTCTTCTTTCAGTAAACAAACTGAGTGAAGAGCACATCATGCGGAGTTTCGAAATGGTATTTTCATTCCAAATGAAAACATCACTCCAATAATCTGATGATGATGATGATGATGATGATGATGATGATAAGAGAGATGTATGTATAGTATCTTTTATCACTCTGTATTATAAGGGAAGCGATTGCCATAAATAAACCTTTGCTTTCAGAGGAGCTTGCCTGATACTAAGCCAGCCCAGAGCAAAAATGTCACACTTAATGTAATTACTGATGGGACGATGGGAAAAGGTAAGAGGAAGGTGTGCTTTAAGGAAGCGTCCTTCACATCCTTGTGTGTACTTTCCCAGCTCAGCCCAGCTATAATGACTTCTGCATAGCATTTGTTTTTCTGTCAACTGCACATTAGAATACTGACTTTAAGTAACACTGATTTAAGCAATAAGGAGGGACAGAGAAAAGGAGAGGGAGAGAGAGAGAGAGAGAGAGAGAAGCCTGTCAGAGCTAGCCATGTCATAGAAATCCACAATGGATTCCAGTGAGTTTGAATGTCTATGAATCTGATTTGAAAATTCCACACCAGATCAGCTTTTTCCAAGTTACGCAGATTTCACGGACTTGTGGACCAGTTTTTCACTTGTGTCTATGTGTGGGGGATTTGCACAAATTCACATGAACTAATACATATAAGTGCAATTGTGCAAATACATATGCACATCAGCGCTAATCCATATGTGTGCTAATGAGAATGAACGCATATAGGTAGAACTTCTGGGGGGGGAGGAATCCGATTCCGTCCATGAGCGGACAGTGGAATGAAAGACCCTGACAATCCGCAAAACACAGATGGAACACATTTAACAAAATCTCTACGTCCCTAGCTGGAGCTTTCTTTAGAAAGAGACAGTTTTCACATGTTCAGAGGCCATCAATAAATCACACAGAATTAAGGCAGTGTAATAGGTCTGCGGATGTTTAACTGAGGTAACTTTTGTCACCCTGATGCCCTCCAGTTGTTTTGGGTTACAACTCTGAGAGCTGGCTGGAGAATGACAGGAGTTGCAGTCCAACACATCTGGATGGCACTGGGTTGGGGAAGGGGTTCACTGATGGTGCTAGTTAAAGGTCAGTAACACAGAAACAGGTACTCAGGTTTCGAAGTCGACAAACCTTTCAAGACCATGAGCTCATTTCCACATAAAAAATAATGATTCTCCGCCATCCACCTCTACATACTTTGCGAAACATATTTGTTCAGAGAACAACGTCAAGTGACCGACTTCCTTTCGGTGATTATCACCCATGAAGAGCCACGCTTCAGTAAAGATGCTGAAATGTCATAAAGTGGCAGGTTGAACCTATCCATGCTACGCCATCAGCTCTACAGCTGCGATGCAGCGGGATGACATCTGCTGTTATGGAAACAACTTCTTCCAACACTGAGTTATATACAGATCATTCAAGGGCTGTCCCATTGACGACAAAGCAAATTTGTTTTCTGCTGCTCTGGAGTGGCCAATTCCCAAACCTGGAGCCTTCCAGACAGTTGGGCTATGACTCCCATCATCCCCAGGATGATGGGAGGTGCAGTCCAACATATACAGAGAGTGCTGGCTTGAGGAATGGCTGCTCCAGCGGGTAGAATCTGAGTCAAATGGGTCTAAACCACAAGAAAGGACATTCCGATTAAACATTAGGGAGAATTTCCTGACACTATGAGCTCTTTGGTAATAGGAACGTAGAGAGCTGCCTTATACTGAGTCAGACCATTGGTCCATCTAGCCCAGTATTGTTAACACTGGCTGGCAGCAGCAGCACTCCAGTGTTTCAGGCATGAGTTTTTCTTGCGTACCCAGAGATGCTGGAGATTGAACTACTGATCTACCTTGGAAAGTGGTGGATTCTTCTTTACTAAGAGGTTTTTGTGCATGGGCTGGATGGCCACCTATCAGAGAGGCCCTTCTGAGGGTGCCACCCTCATCTGTAGTGGGGTGTGTGTGCAAAGAGTGGGACTCTTTCTCTTGAGAGACTTTCCCCTGTCCCCTACATTAATGCAGTTTATGTGGCAGGCAAAGACTTTAAAAATAAACAATAATCCCAGATGTTTTAAATTTCTGATTTTTATTTTTTTGAAATCTGCTTGGATTCTTTTGAGCCCTGCCTTTTATGGTTGTGAACGGCATTATTGATTTGTGCCATTTTATGAAGGTTTTATTGTGCATTATGAGTTATCACAAACTGCCCTGGAAATGATTTTGCTTTAAATGAGCAAAATAAGTCAATACATTTCCCTGACAGAAATCATCAGTCCAACCTAATATTAGCCAGAAAAGGGGTGGGGGGAGGACAGAAAATATAAATCCATATGCCTGCTCCACCCCACCCCACCCACCCCGCTCTTTCACAGCTAATAAGAGATTCGCAGAGATGGAAGTGGATTTAATTTGGTGAAATGGTGTATGACGTGTGTGTTGGAGATAGGGAAGATTAACTCCCCTCCTCTTGCAACACATCCCCAATCCAATCCACAACCCCTGGGAGGCAGCTTTTAACTAAAGAAAAAGACTTTGTAAATATGATGATGGATCAACCACATGCCATCTAGGTTAAGAGCTGTGAGGCCGGTGGAATGTCAGGAGGTACCTTTTGCAACATCCCTGAAAGGTAAGGTGCAGTGACCAACAAACCCCTCTTACAGACAGCTGTTCTGGTCTTTCCATCTACGTTCCATCTACTTCGCCAACCAGCTGGTACTCACAGGCAATGCTGCCTCTGAACCTGACTAGTGGCCACCAATTGCCTTATCTTCCATGAATTTGCCCAATCCTCTGTGAAAGCTAAGCTAATGGCTGTTCTTCTTCATGTCATTACAATGTATTCTTTGGGTCTCATGAACTAGCCTTTTCCATCTGGGCATCTTCCAGACATCCAACTCCCACTGTCTCCATCCATGCCAGAGGGAACCCAGTTGGGGAAGGCTAGAGATCCTGGCGAGATCCCCCTGTGTACAGATTCAAACTCAGAGCAGCTATTCCAACTTGGCTGGGCTCGTTGGCCGGTGGCCACACCATTTCTTTAAAGTTTAACAAAGGAAGTGTTCCTCTCTGGAATATGCCTGAGAGGAATAACATTTTATAAGGAAATGGAATAACATTTCCTTATAAAACTCTTTGAAGGATTCCAAAGTGGAAAGCTTGGCAAATCATAAAGCAGAGAGAGGTCAGCAATTATAAAGGAATCTAGGCTGCTTGATCATGTACACAGAAGCAGCTGTAGATTCCTGGATGAAGAACGCAAATCACGGAAGGAAACCAAGTCTTGGAAAGTTCCCTTTGGGAATGAAAAGGCAGGTCTGGGCAGAAAACTTGTGCAATATGATCTCTCTCTATATATATATGTCTATGACTTATAGGAACCAGCATGACATTGGAACTCCATGAAATTCGTTGCCCCCAGAATATCTAGTCAGTTCCTTCCCTTATTTATTTTTAATTAATTAATTTATTTAAAACATTTGTATCCCACCCTATATCATTAAGATCTCAGGGCGGCGTACAGAGTTCCCTTCTGGTGTCTAGACAAGGGTGCTCAATTATGCATTACAAATAAAGAAGGAACACATTGCTCCAAAAGAAGACAAAGGAGGCCACAAGTTGGTATAAAATCTGTGTGTGCTCGACTTATAGGTATAAATGCCAATTTCAAAATAATTCCCATCACCCAAATACATCTCACCATAGCGGCGAGGACTGCGACCAAGTAATCTATGTGCCTGCCGCTCGACCTTCTGCTAATGGTTGAAGGGCAACTGCTACAGAAGTCAGACAAAGCTGGATTCAGGACAGGCAGAAGAAAGTGCTTCTTCAAGTGCACATCATTGATTTATGGAACACATTGGCACAAGCTGTGGTAATGGCCGCTGGACTAAGTGGCAAAAAGAGTTTAGAGAAATTCATGGGAAAGAGGATTCAGCAGCAGCTATATAGAGCCTCCAGGTTTAGAGGCAGTAGAGGCCTACCCAGTCGAATTTTAAGATGTCTGGCTGGCTGTTATTTTAATAATGTATTAGTTTTTATATGTTTTAATCAGTTTTATATATTTTATATTTTGTACTCCATGTTGTTCCTTGTCTTGATCCAGAGGGAGAGGCAGATGATAATATCTCTGAATACAGATGCTGAGGACCAACAATAGGAGAAGGCTATTGCCCTGATTGTGGGCTTCCCAAAGGCATCTGGTTGGCCACTCGGGGGACAGAATGCTGGACTAGATAGACCTTTAGTGTGATCCAGCAGGGCTTTGGCATTCTTGAAGAGGTAGCTAACACTGTTCACCTTTGTTCATGATGCTGTGTCTTTGTGGCCTTATTGCCTGACCTTGCTTCCTTACATCCTTATTTCCAGCCACGCTTCTTCTCCTTTAATGGAACTAGAAGATACTGTTAACTTCCAGATCTAAATCAGCCTATTCTGAGTGGACAACAGAGTGCTAGAACCAATGTTCACAAAGGCACAGGCCTGAGGGTTAGTGTGTCAAGCACGCCTTGCTCTCTTGGAAATAGTGTGTGAGCCAAATCCACTGGGGGGGTGGGAAGTGCTTTGAGATTGATGCTGCTATTATCAAGAGATGAATATGCAAACTAGAAATAAGTTAGGTGTGAACTAGCAATAAGTTGCTCAAGACAAACATCCGACATAAACTATTTCCAGTATTTTGTCTGTAGCTATTGATTGGAAGCTGAATTTATTCATTCTGTAAGACAGCACTGTGAAGAGATGACCTGATTACTGTACCATGACATACAGAAACAGTATGTGGGTGGAACTCTCTAGTTTTGCAAGTACACAGCTGAAAACTGGGGTATGCAGGTAACACAGTAGAACAATTCAGCTGCAGAAGGGAAGTGTAATTTCTACCGGGAACTGCTACAACTGCTTACCAAGAGAGGCAGTATAATTGCTGCAAGTCGGAGTAATTAAACAGAGAGATTAGATATCTTCCTACAGATGATGCGACATCCTCTTCAGATTAAGTTCAACCTGATCAACACAATAGCCTCTTCCAGTCCATGACACACAAGCCAGAATGCATTTTTCTTGCGACACCTGTACACGCTAGATAAAACTTAGCTGATCCAAGTACAGTGGGCAAAGTTGATTTTATGTAAGTTCCCGGGCAATCAATATAACCCATCAGGGAGAGGCTTTGTCAAAGTACTTCTGTCAATGGCAACAAGCTGATACAGCAAGAAATGATGTGCCAAATTATAGCACAGGGATGGTGGGCGTTCTTTGCCATTTTAGACGGAAATGAATGGAGTAAAAAATGCTATTGATTGCCACGCTCCCAAACAGCGTTGATCAGTTTGAGAAGAGATGTGAAATGCATATAGTAGTTGGGAACTGTAAGACAAGGTCCGTTGGCTTCTAAAACTGACTGTGTTTTGAAACAGTGCCGTGTTTTGAATCTGAATGAGTGCTCTGGAATGATTCCTGTAGAGAAATATAGATGGGGAAATGACACAGTGGAATGGGAAATCCACTGGGATTCTATAGAGAAAACCCACAAACCGAAACCTACAAGGATCTAGTATCTCGGTTGTAGATCTTTCTTACGCAACCTGACATAACACGTTCTCTGTGTAACGCCCATAGGCATCACGCCAGTTGCTCCAGTGAACATAATGATGCCCTTGGAATGAAAAGGTGGGGATCTGTGCGAAATGGGGGGGGGGGAATTAGAACTCAGAGGTCACAAATCCTGCATGGCATCCCAGACATGCACCCTCTTCAATCCTTCATATGCAATATTCAGGTGTCAGTAGTCAGAGAGGGGTGTGAGCTCAGTCTGTCTCTTTTCTGCTCTTCAATGGGTCAGTAAGGGGGAAAGGGGAAGAGATTGTGGGGAGGGGTAGGACCTCGCAGGTAGTAGATAGGGTGCACAGGTGGGACATCTAGGGAGTTACCTAAAACAAATTGTGGGCTAAGGACTCATTAAATGATATCCTGGGCTGCATGGGACATTGTTTTAGATGCACCATCTATCAAATAAACACTGCCCCTTAAAGGATGAAACCATGAAAGATTTAAACCATCAAAGCACAGCAGCTCAGCACCATGAAACCATCAAAGCACAGCAGCTCAGCTCCCATTTGTGGGCCGTGTGGTATCTTAAATAACTAAGTGCTTTCAGAACACCAGAAGCTGCCTTAAGAGACTATTTGTCATCTAGCTCAGTATTGCCTACACGGATTGGCAGTGTCTCTACAGGGTCTCAAGGCAAAGAGATGGACTTCCCGACCCCCTGCTCCCTGATCCTTTAAACTGGAGATGCCAGGAACAGAACCTGGGACCTTCCGCATGCAAAGCATTATTATTATTATTATTATTATTATTATTATTATTATTATTTAAATTTATATACCGCCCCATAGCCAAAGCTTTCTGGGCAGTTTGCAAAAGTTAAAAATAGTGAACATTAAAAACAAATATACAAAATTTAAAACCCATAAAAAGCATAAAATACAAACAAAAACAGACAATATCCATTTAAAACCACTATTCTGGGGTAAGTTAAAAACTCAGCACATGCTGTTAAATGCCTGGGAGAAGAGAAAATATTATTTATTACATCATGTGATAAAGCATGTGCTCTACCACTGACCAGGGTCGAATCTACATCAAGCAACATAAAACACTTTGAAAATGTTTTCAAAACTGTACATGGAATGTGTCCTGGGCCCCAACAGTTGCCAAAATGGTTATACGCTGTTTGAAAGCAGTAGTATAGATCCTGCCCAGGTTTAGGTCATGCACAGAATAGACCCATTTTGTGGTTAAGCAGCATGGTTTAGCTAGGGTGACCCTATGAAAAGGAGGACAGGGCTCCTGTATCTTTAACAGTTGCATAGAAAAGGGAATTTCAGCAGGTCTCATTTGTATATATGGAGAACCTGGTGAAATTCCCTCTTCATCACAACAGTTAAAGCTGCAGGAACTATACTAGAGTGATCAGATTTAAAAGAGGGCAGAGCACCTGCAGCTTTAACTGTTGTGATGAAGAGGGAATTTCACCAGGTTCCCCATATATACAAATGACACCTGCTGAAATTTCCTTTTCAATACAAGTGTTAAAGATACAGGAGCCCTGTCCTCCTTTTCATATGCTCACTCTAGTTTAGCGTGTTGTGTGAACCAGGCCATTGAAAATAATAGGACTTGACGTAGCCATGCCTTAACTTGTCCCATTAATTTAAATGGGTCTACTCTAAGAATAACTAAGTGTGGATCCAACCCCAGGATTCCACCCCCCATCCCCCAAGGACAAGACAAACTCTCAAGTCAGATTGGCTGCATTTCAAAAGCATTATGTTGATTACTAAGAACTGCTGGGCCTCAACACTATGGTGGTCTGTTTTTTTTAAAAAAAGATTCTTTCACAGGTTCATCACAGGTCCTAGGCCTCTTGGCCCTAAATTTTCAGTGCAATCCTTCTTTCCAGCCCAACCCCATTGACTTTGAAGGGTGCCAGAGAGCACTCTTCACTCTCCTCATAAGCCCTGCTTTTATTAGGATATACAAGAATTTCTTTCCCCCTCCAGAGACTAATTACATCAGTGACAAATTTTAAAAGTTAGATTAAATGCAAAACCAATATGGATTTCTCTCTCCCCCCCCCTTCCAGGAATAGACCCAGAAACAGGGTTGTTTTAACCAGTGTGATGCTAAGAGCACCTTTTATAGAGCAGTCCTATGCATTTCTACTCAGACGTAAGCCTAAATTCAATGGGAATTACTCTCAGGTAAGTGTGTATAGCATTGCAGCCCTGGTCTGTGATGTGAATGCTGTTAAAATGGAATAAAAAGAGATGCATTTCCTAACTGAATGTAAGCCGCTCTAGGTTTTAAGTCTGAACTGCTGACCGAGGAGACCAAAACAACGCCAAAATAAAAACAGCCATTTAAGCAGGCACTTGGGGAAGATGGCTTGGATTTCTGCACTCCTTTTCTGGAAAATCAGTGTGGTGTAGTGGCTAAAGTGTTGGACTGGGAGTCAGGAGATCCAGGTTCTAGTCTCCACTGGGCCAGGGGAATCCACTGGGTGACTCTGGGCCAGTCACAGACTCTCAGCCCAACCCACCTCACAGGGTTGTTGTTGTGAGGATAAAATGGGGAGGAGGAGGAGGATTTTCCTTGGAGGAAAAAAGGTGGGATATAAATGTAACAAATAAATAAATAATAAATAAAATGCTGGTGGATTTTTCTTTTGAACATCTACCCTAATTTAGGGGATAAAATACAGGTAGGTAAAACTCTTCATTGGAGGCAGTGGCTCCAATGAAATGCAGTGGAGGCTGGTGGCTCCGAAGTCAGTGGAGCAATGCATCTGCTGCAGGTTTCAGTCTGAACTCTAAAGGAACTATCCAATGTGATGAGACTAATTTGGAGATAGATAGCCCCTTTGGAATCCTGACTGAAACCCAGAGCGGATTCATTGCCCCACTGACAACGGAGCCACCAGCCTCCACTGAATCTGCTCCAGCGAGTTTCCAGAAGATAGATTGAGTCAGATCACACAGGTCAGCAGCACTGTCTAACTGCACCAGTGTTCTCAGATGTTTTGGGACTAGATCTCCCAGCATTCCTGAGCACTGGCCATGCTGTCTGGGACTGCTGAAGACCCAAACATCCGGCGGGCAGCCGATTGGGCCAGGATGCGCGACACCGACTCGCTCTTGGCTCTCCAAGGTTTCAGCCACCGGCTTTCTCAAAGCCCAACGGGAGATGCTGCAAACAAAGCATGATCCCCGCCCCCGTCCGCCTTCTAACCCAATCCGACACCCGACCCATTTTTCGTTCAGTATTGCCTCCTCTGCACGGCGGCTTCCCGGGGTTTCTTCAGGCAGAGGGGAGCTCTTTCCCCAGCCCTGGCCGGAGTAATGCCGCCACCCCCGGGGATCGAACCCGGGACCTTTGGCCCGCCAGGCAGACGCGCGACCACGCTGCGCCACGGCCGGCCAGCCAATCCAGCCGCAGTCGGCCGCGGGCATCTGTGCGCATAGACGCGCTTTGTTTCTCTGAATCAGCGTCTTCTTTGTTTCCATCCGAGTCGTCCCCGAACAAAAGAACTAGGGATCGGGGATCGGGGATCGGGCACCAGGCCAGCAAGCCGCTCCCTCCCCCTCCCGCACCCCGGTCCATCGCAGGAGGGCATCCTCCTCGTCCCGACAAGCCTTTCGAGCTGGCCGAACCCAAGCAAGCGAGGGGGAGACGCGGGGCAGACCCCCCCCCCCCCCGACGGGCCCGGCCGCCCTTCCTTACCAGCTGTCCCTGGAGAAAGAGCGAAGGAAGCGGATCCCGGGTGCGGGGATGGCTCGCATGGCTGGTGAGCGCGGGCAGCGGGCGCGATGGTCGCTCCTCTCCGGCCGGGTTCGAAGCTTGGGGCGCGGGCGCTGCTCCGAGTTGGGCGCCCGCTGGCATTTAAATGCCCCGCTGGAGCCCGGCTGTCGGGCACACGCCGGTGATTCAGGCCGCCTCCCCGCCCCGGCGCGGCCAGCGAGCGAACGAGGGAGAGGGAGGGAGGGAGGGAAGGGAGGGGGGAAGGGCCTGCCCCGGCCGCCCCTCCCCGCGCGGCTGCTGGCTGGCTGGCCGGCCCGGCGGAGTCACATGCTGCGCCCGAGACAGAAAGCCCGTGCAGCAACTTTCTCGCCGCGATCCGCGGCCAGCGGATCCGCCCCGTCTCTCCCCCGGCCAGGAGGAGGCTGACGAATCCCCCTCCTTTTGGCCGTGGTGCTGAGCGCAGAAATCAACACAGTTGTCTTATGAGACCAGATCAGGCGGTTGGGCTATTCCAGCCTGTCCGCAGCCCCCCTCCATGATGGTTTGGACTTCAACTCCCATCTGCCCCAGCCAGCATGGGCCCTGGTCAAGAATCCTACTAGCTGTTGTCCAGAACATCTGAAAAGGGGGTGGGGGTGAGGATGGTCTACTCTCATCCCTACTGGACCTCCACGGGATGGGTTTCCCATCAAGTGCTAGCCGTTTCTTTTAACTGAAAAGATGGGGATTCACAAGATGTAGCCATGGCCACCACTTTGGATGGCTGTGAAAGGGGATTGGACAAATCCATGGAGATTAAACAAGCTATTAACCCTGATGGCTATATCCTACCTCCAGTATCAGGGGCGGCATGCCTGTGTATACTAGTTGCTAGGGAGCATGACGGGGATGGTGCTATGGTACTCATGTCCTGCTTGTACGTTTCCTGTGGGCGGCTGGTTGTCCACTGTGTGAACAAAACGCTGGACTAGATGGACCCATCGTCTCAGTGATCTTCAACTCATGGGTTGTGAGATCAGATGGGTCACGGCAAAGCTGTTGCCAACCATGTTGGGCAAGGAGAAAATTGTGAAAGTGGGTCCCATGTTGCAGGCTGGGATTCCGAGGTGGGTCTCAAGTCTGGACCAGTTGAAGACTACTGCTTGGTCTGACCCAGCATAGAAGTTCTTATGATCTTCTATGCACCACTGGGCTCTGATATCACCACTGTAGGCCGCCTTGAGGCCCAGTATTGGGCAAAAGGTGGGATACTACTACTACTACTAATAATAATAATAAAAATAATACAGGGAGCATCATGGCACCTTTAAAGATGAACATATATGTTGTGGCATGATCTTTCCTAAATCAGAGAGGCCACGACTGGAGTCATACATCACCAAACATACATAATGCATCTTGGAAGTGCGTTTTTGTTTGTTTTGGTAGTGATTTACAATCCGGTTGCTGTAACTGGTGTCTTTCTGACTGATGTAAGCCTCCCGTGAGTATTCTAAAGCAGGAGCCACTCAGCAAGAGCAGCAAAATCCCCTGCTGTTCTTTCTGAGTGATCTCACCTGAGTTGCAGTGACAGCCCTCTGCTGATGCCCAAATGGGGTTGAAATTATTCATACTGCGCTTCCTTCCCTTTGACAGATGAAATGTACAAGGGCATTGACAAGGCCAGGCTATCTATCTATCTATCTATCTGAATGATAGCCACAAGTATGTAATTGTGCAACTGTGAAAAACCGACCAAAAATGTAATAACAAAATTACAAAGTCATCATTTGCACACATCTCAGGGGCTGGAAGTAGCATATAGCCATCAGGACTAGTAACTATTGATAGCCTTCTCCTCCAGGAATCTCCTAATCCCCTTTAAATGCTATCCAAATTAGTGGTCATCACTGTATCTTATGATAGTGAATTCCATTGTTTTACTACGCACTGTGTGAAGAAGTACTTTCTTCTATCTATTCAGAATCTCCCACCAAATCAGCTTCATAGGATGACCCTGGTTTCTAGTATTTTGAGAGAGGGAGAAAACATGTCTTCCTATTCACGTTCCCCAAACCATACATAATTTTGTACACCTCTATCATATCTCCCCTTACTTGCCATCGAAACGGTTTGACTCTCACCTCAGCTATCTCCAGCTTCTCTTGGGCGATGTATCCCAAAATGTTGATCATCTCCATCCTGTCCCACAGGGGCTCTGGGATTGTTTCTGTCACCGTTGGCTGTACAAATGAAGAGAACCTGCAAAAGCGAGGGGGGTGAGATGGAGAATTCAGACAGACATTGGCGCGCAACTTCGGAGTGCTTCAGAGCAGAAAGGCCGGGCTCCTTTCACTGATGGCTATAGGAAAAAGAGGCGACTAGCTCTGATGCTATGAATGTCAAAAGAGGTTTCTTTATTTTTAATGGAAATATAAAACATGTTCTAAAAACTTTAAACCAAACCTGTATAACACTCAACGTTTTGGATCTATGGATCCTTCGTCAGGAGCTGTACAATGAAACTGTTCTGACTGCTGATGGAGACAGAATGAATACGACTGCGATCCTGTAAAAAATATCTATAAGGTTTCAAATTTATAATTAGAAAAGTAATTCATTTCGTTGTACAGCTCCTGACGAATGGGGGGCCGGACAGGGGGGTCCGCAGGAGGAGGAGGAGGGGCGGGGGGAGCAGTGTCCACTCTTGTCTTGCAAATCAGCAAGTTTGGGAAGAGGAGTGAGCAGTCATGGGCTCGGTGGGGAGCAGTGGCATAATGCTTAGCGCTGGTCCAGGAGCTTTGCCAGTCTCCCGGGGGGCGGGGGGGGGGAGAATATTTTGCCCACAATTTCAAGGTTTAAGAAATCATAGAATAGTAGAGTTGGAAAGGGCCTGCAAGGCCATCGAGTCCGACCTCTGCTCAATGCAGGAATCCACTCTAAAGCATCCCTGACAGATGGTTGTCCAGCTGCCTCTTGAATGCCTCTAGTGTGGGAGAGCCCACAACCTCCCTAGGTCACTGGTTCCATTCTCATACTGCTCTAACAGGAAGTTTTTCCTGATGTCCAGCCAGAATCTGGCTTCCTGTAACTTCAGCCCGTTATTCAGTGTCCTGCACTCTGGGATGATCGAGAAGAGATCCTGGCCTTCCTCTGTGTGACAACCTTTCAAGTATTTGAAGAGTGCTTTCATGTCTCCCCTCAACCTTCTCTTCTCCAGGCTAAACATGCCCAGTTGTTTCAGTCTCTCTTCATAGGGCTTTGTTTCCAGACCCCTGACCCATCCTCATTGCCCTCTTCTGAACATGCTCCAGCTTGTCTGCGTCCTTCTTGAATTGTGGAGCCCATGTATTTGGGAAGATTTGTTAACATTTTCTCAATAGCTTAGAGAAGAATACATGTAGGGAGGTTATGGCCAATGCTATGCATGCTTACTCAGAAGTATACCTCTGCTGAGTTCAAAGAGACACCCTCAATAGCCCCCTTTCTCCGGGAGTCTATCTTCTCTCCACCATCATCACCAGCTCTTTCTCATCACTGCCACCACTTGCTTGCTTGACAGGCAGGCAGCGGCTCCTACTGTTCCTCCTCCTCCTCCTCCTCACTGTGAAGGTTGAGCAAGTCTTTCCATGACCTGCACCACCGGATTTAGCACGGACCCAAGCCAAAACAAAAAGGGCTCACGAATTGTGAGGTAGAAGACTTTCTTAAGACTAAAGGTAGGATAGATACATGGGAAGAATAACTAAAAGTAACTTGAAACATGCATAGCATAAAAACCCAGTAACGGATAAAACAATAAAATCTTAACTATGACTACTCACTCATCATCAGGGCCTTGCCCCCCTCTCCCACCATGGTTCTCTCCACATCCTTTGGCAAAGACAAGACCAGTAGTCTGGGCAGGTCCCCACCTATATACTTTTTCTCCTGTTTCACCTCTCCCTCTCCGCTCCTTCTTGGCCTCTGAGATGACTCAGACATTGAAGTAGATAAGAAGCTCTTTGTCATTTAGAATGTGTGCATAATAATACCAAACAGGCTCTTTGTCATTTAGAATTTGTGCATAATAATATCAAACTAAAACTACCCTCTGGCTATCTGTTCTCCTTCACATTCACCACTACCATTGTTGGGGACAGGGAGAGAGACAGGTAAACAAGCAGGCTGCAGTGGTGAAGAGCGGGGGCAACTCCAGTGGGCTCCTGTCAGTGGCCCCTGCTGGGACGTGGGCCCTCCACAGTAGCCCTGCCATGCTTACCCTGGATGCGGGCCCTGAAAATAAGGAGTGCATGATTAACTTCCCTAAATGGAAAAGTCATGTTTTTATCTAGGAACGGTTGGTTAAGAAGCACATCGAATATACTGCCGATCACAATATTTAATATAGTTTAGAAAAAGGAAGGGAATTAAACACTCATTTAAAGGCAATTTGATTCTTTCCCCCTTGACCTTCTAAATGAAAAAGGTTTGGACAAAATGTAACAAGAGAGTTATTACTGTATTTTATGTTTTTTAAGGGGAATTATATTATTATTTTTTAAAAAATCTTTATTCTGTGTATTTGAATGGAAAATGTATATTATCATTACCCTTGTGGGATTCTCCACATTTCCAATTATCATTTTATGTAAGATATATCTTTCTTTTTTTCCATTCAGGGGGCACATTTAAAGTGATTTTCTATTCATTTAGTTGCTATAGAGTATTCAAATTCTTGAGTAAAATGCCAATTATATTTCCCCCAAAGTTTTCATGCAAAATGTCTATCTGGAGGGTGACTCCCCATGCCCTTAAATAGCAGGTCTATGATGATCCCTAATGCAAAAGGTTTTCATTTTTCAATAAGTGTGTAAAGTAGTATTTATATTCAGTCCATGAAAACAGAAACCTTAACATTTCCTGACATTTAGGAATGCCTTTGTTAGATATCATCATAGAATCACAGAATAGTAGATTTGGAAGGGGCATTTAAGGCCATCGAGTCTAAGCCCCTGCTCGGTGCAGGAATCCACCTTAAAGCATCCCTGAGAGATTGCTGTCCAGCTGCATCTTGAATGCCTCTAGTGTGGGAGAGACCAACACCTCCCTAGGTAATTGGTTCCCCTGTTATACTGCTTGAACAGTCAGGAAGTTTGATAAACAAGCAGGCTGCAGTAGTGAAGTATCACCATTGGACAGATAACACCTGAAATAATTTTGTTCTTAATCTCATCCCAGGTCTGTAAGAATGTATTACTGGATTATTATCAATATTTGCTCGCCTTCTCTTATTTGTTATAACGAATAAGTGAATGTAAAGGTAACCTCAATACGTCTTCATTGCATATCTCATTCAGCTTCATTTATTTATTTATTGCATTTTTATACTGCCCAATAGCTGAAGCTCTCTGGGGGGTTCACAAAAATTAAAACCATTCAAAGTATAAAACAAACAGTATTTAAAAAAATGATATAAAATACAATTTAAAAGTAGGGCTGTGCACAGACCACCACCACCACCACCACCCCCGATCCGATCTGGATCCCGATCTGCAACTTTTGGATTGGGTCCACTCCGCTTTGGGATGATCCACCTCTGTTCCGCTCTGCTCCACAGCAGATCTGGATGTGGATCCGGAGCTCCATTCCCCCCCCCCCCCCATAGACTTGCATTGAAAATGTAAAACACCTATAACTTTTTTAGTTTTCAGATTAGAAACATCAAAATGGGCACCAGGAGAGCTTCTAAATACATCCTTAGGCATGGTCACTTTGAAGGAAATCGGATCATGCCCTGATTTTGGGGGAATTTTTAAAAGATTTTCCCCATTTACAGAAATGCATGTATCTCCGTCATTTTTCCTGATACACACATGCACCAGGGCACCAGGAGAGCTTCCACATAGATCCTTATTCATGTCCATTTTGAAGGAAATCTGATCATGCCCTGATTTTTAGCGAATTTTTTAAAAATACCACCCCCCATTTACAGAAATGCATGTATCTCCGTCATTTTTCCAGATACACACATGCAACTGGGCATGAGGGCTTCCCATAGATCCTTATTCATCCCTATTTTGAAGGAAATCAGATCATGCCCTGATTTGGGGGGGAATATTTAAAGATAAACCTAAATAAGAATCGTCCTCTCAGGTTAAACACTTCAAAAATGAACACAGGGAGAAAAGTGTCTCTGTATGCCTCTGGCTTAGTCCCCCCCTCCAACATTGGGATTGGAGGATGCTTCACATGGGCTGATCACTTATCATGATTAGGAGATGAACCTGTCTATTAACATTCAATAAAAATTAATTGCAAGCAAACCGCACAACAACAAAAAATTCTGAAAATCTACACAAATGACCCCCAATGATCAATCTCTAAGCACAGTAAGTTTCAGGGATCTAGCTTTAAAAACAAAGAAGTTATAGGCATTTATTTTCGCCCAATGCAATCCTATGGAAAAAGACACCCAAAATAGCGGATGGAGCTCCGAAAAGATGTGGAGCGCTCTGCAAATGAGAGAACTGCTCCATGTTACTCCGCTGCCCCCGACCCGATTCACCGCTGCCTTTGGCGGAGGCGAAGTGGGTCACTCCGCTCCGGCTTCTATGACCCGAAATGAAGCAGAGCACAGCCCTATTTAAAAGCACATATTTCAAAAACCTTCTTGAATGGTTACCTAAAGCATGTAGGTAGCAAATGCCACTACTAACTGAGAACCTCTGTTGTACATGTGACTTTCAGAATATTCATCCCCAATAAATATTCATCTTGAGCCCTTTTTGTTAGTTTTTTTTTAAGGTATTCTAACTGCCACCACCTCATTATTTATAAGCTTAGTACACATGCTGTTCCAGTGTCCTAACATCTTCTCTGATATACAAATAGGCATTCCATTAGATCTTGATAAGGTATCTGGAGATAAAAGGAGTGCACGCCATTCTGTTCTTGATAAGCTATCTGCAAATATTTGTCCTGTCTTGCAGAAAGGTGAGAAGAAAGGACAGGTTTGAAACTTACCTGTGTCTACCTTGTAGGACTTCAAATTGGTGTATGTGCTTGTGACAAAATTACCTGCTTGTTATTATATTATTATATGAATGCATGTAGTTTTGCAGGAACTGTATATACATGTAAGAAAGGGTTAACTGTAGGTAGGATGGATCTTGCCTGTGAAAGATAATAGGAGGAGGCCTGGGTCAAAGTAAGAACAGGCACCACCATGCTCTTTAGTGCCCAAGGGGATGAAGAAACTCAAAAAGTTTTGTTTCTCTCTCTATGTGTCTGCATTATAAGCATGTATTAGAATGGGATAACCTAGTTACTGTCTAGGGTGGTTGGGTGTCCTTTTTTATGGAGAGCAGTCCTCTTTTTGAAGGGCTGTCCAGATTAAAGATTTTAAAAGCCCCAAGAAGGGAAAGTAGGGGCTTTAAAGGTGTCCATGCACAGTTAGCACCCTGGACAGCAAACTAAGCAGACACATGGGTCATCTGGTCACAGTGTACACAAATGTGGCGAGGTTTCTATTTACATGACAGTATTTTTTAAAAAATTCTACTTACATGAGACTAATTATTTTGGCATTTGTACCTGTATGTATAAATTAGCACTTTGCAAATTTTAATGCAAAACGGTGTCCTCTTTCTGGGTACCGCATTAAATGCAAATGGCAATGCACAAGTGGCCACCCGACTCCTGTCCATGTCGTTGGAAGAAGTTACCTCTTTTTTGACAAGCAGTTTAAACAGTGACTACACTGGAAATGACTAGGCATGCTGTGTACTAGCTGATAGAGCTGTGCATGGACACACACACCCCGATCCGCTCCAGATCCGAAACTTCCAGATCGGGTCCGCTCCGCCCTGTGTTGATCCACCTATGGTCAGCTCCACTACAGAGCTCCGGATCCGATCTGTGGCAGTGGCGCCAGGGCCAGGTAAGGCACCCCTACCCCCTCAAAACTTACCTGCCTCTGTCGTGGTCTGGCGGCGGCTTCAACTGAGGCTGAGGACTCAAACAGGAAGACCAGGCTGCAGCCGCCACTGGACCGCGATGGAGCCAGGTAAGCTGCCCTCCCCCTGCCCCTTACCTGGCTCTGCCACCATCACTGCACAGACCACAGCAGTGCCAGGTAAGCCCCCACTTACCTTTTTTTCAGAGCTCCGGATCGAGGCGAAGGATCCGCTTGGTCACGATCCACAGCTCCCCCCACCCCATCCGTCTCCGCCTTTGACAGAGGTGAATCAGGCCGCCTCACTATCGCTTCTCCGATCTGAAGCGAAGTGGAGCACAGCCCTACTAGCTGACTCTAGCATTTTCAAAAGGAGCACAGAGTGGCTTACTACATTAATAAAATAAGTAACAGTAAAAACACCCCCACACAATAAAATCCTACAGTCAGAGTAAGGGTGCAATCCTATGGACGTTTAGACAGGAAAACTTCCTACAACTCCCAGCATACCCCAGCTAGCACTTTCCTCCCATTTAACTGTGTGTAGGATTGCACCTTAAAACAATTTGAAATGCAACAATAATAATCTAATCTAATCTAAAAGCAGCCAAATTGAGACTTCAGGAGCCACACCCTTTTCTAAATAGAAAAAGGCCGTTAATTTACATTTTAAAAGTACTCATGGCGAAGGCGGGTGTCTAATCACAGCTCCCCTGGGAGGGAGTTTCACAAATGGGGCTGGGCGCTGGTCCCCAGTAAAAATGCCCTGACTCATTTCCCAACCTTCCTCAACTCATTCGGAGGACAGACAGTACAGCGAGCAGGGTATCTCCTGCAGATTGAACAGCCCTAGTTGGATAGTAGGCATGTGCTCCGCTCCGATTAGGAGCGGAGAAGCAGTAGCGGATTGGCCTGCTCCGCCTTACCCAGAGGCGGAGTAGAAGCGGACTGCGGACCCCTAGAAGCAAGGCGAAGAGAAGCGGCCATTTTTTGGAGCTCCTATTTCAGGCGGAGCGCTCCGATCGCCATCTTGAAAACATTTCGCCATAGGATTGCATTGCGGGAAATAATCACGGATAACTGGGTTGTTTTTGAAGCTATCGTTCTGGAAATTCTTGTGCACAGAGAGTTGTGGATGGGGGTCATTTTGAGACTACTCTCACCTCTCTGCGTCGTGTGGGTTGCATGCTATATTTTTTAAAAAATCGGGTCAACAAACAGGGACAGCGCGGCTCAAACGGCGGTTTTCGGCTTTTCGCCCATAGGATTGCATTGCGGGAAATAATCAGGGATAACTGGGTTGTTTTTTAAGCTATCGTTCTGAAAATTCTTGTGCACAGAGAGTCGTGGATGGGGGTCATTTTGAGACTACTCTCACCTCTCTACGTCGTGCGGGTCGCGTGCTAGAATTTTTTTAAAATCGGGTCAACAAACGGTTTGGGTTTTTTTTTGAAGCGATGAATTGATCTCCTTATGAAGCATCCTCCAATCCCAGCGTTCGGGGGGGGGGACTAAGGCAGAGTCATCCTGAGATCTTTGAGCTCTCAGCGTCTTGTGGGTTTAGCGTTCGTTGGGAGAGGGTCTACTTAGCTAGCTGCTGCTGTGTACTTTGGAGATAGATTAGGATTTTAGCTTGGCGCGTGTGTTTGTTTGCTTCTTTCTGACTTTTTGCTTAGTTTGCTCTGTGTTTTTCCCTTACTTTGATTCAATATAAACTTTATTTTTAAATTTTGGAGTGTGTGTTTGTTTGGTTCGTTCGTTTCCCCCCTCCCCTCTCTTAAAGCCTGATTGCGTGCACTGCTTTTGTGAAGTGCAACAGCCACAGATTGAGCATTTTGGGGAAAGCATACACACACTTCTTGTCCCATTTCCCTACATTTAGTAATATTCTTAAACATATTATTATATTCTTATACATGGACACATGGATAAGCTATCATGGTGCCAAGTTTGAGGTTTCTAACGTGCAAATTGACAGAGCTATCGAAAGGGGTGTGAATTAGGGTTATGGGTGGTGCGTTAGAGGTTAGAGCTGCGCCAAAAATCAGGGGATGATGGGACTGCCTTGAGTCTGGGCGTCCATGTGGACACATGGATAAGGTGTCCTGGTGCCGAGTTTGAGGTTTCTAACGTGCAAATTGACGGAGCTATCCCAAGGGGTCTGAATGGGGTGCCCGATTTTCAAAAATTCGCCAAAAATCAGGGGATGATGGGATTTGCTTGAAACTTGGCGTGCGTGTGGACACGTGGATAAGCTTTCATGGTGCCGAGGTTGAGGTTTCTAACTTGAACAGAAAAAACATTGTATAATTTTTTAGCTTTCAATGCAACCCTATGGGGGAAAAAACGGAGCTCCGATCCGGATCCGGAGCTCCAATCCGGATCCGGAGCTCCGAGCGGAGCGGAAGTGGGCGGAGTGGGGGCGGGGCGGAGCAGCCCGCTCCGAAAATGGCAGATCTGCAAGTGAAGCGGAGCGGGGGGTCCGTGCACACCCCTATTGGATAGTAAGAGGGGAGGCGCTCCTTCAGGTACCTAGATCTTAAATCATGAAGGGCTTTATATGCTAAAAGCTAGACCTTAATTTGAACTTGGTCGCTCACTGGCAGCCAGTGCAGTGCTTTCAGGATAGGTGTAATATGAACTCTCATAGCTGGTCCTGGCAGCTGCCAGGCTGTAGCGTTCTGCACTACATTGATGCCTTAAAAGCATATCTGAGTCCCTCTCACACTAACTGAAGCATGGAATGCATGGATGTCTGCAAGGAATCAGTTGCAAAAGAGAAATACCAGCCAATGCAATTCTTTTGCTTTTGCACCATAGGCCAGTTTTCAAAACCTCACCTATGAAGGCAACCCAAGCGGCTTCAAAAGAGGAACTGTCTCGCAACCAGCAGAATTGGTCATTGTCTCTATCAGTCCTCCCTCGGGTAACTATCTCATAACATTAAGTAATTAGGGAGATTAAAAAAAAGTGCACCAGTATTGACCAAACAAGATACCACATGGGGCTGATGTTATGTAAAAGCAATTAAGGGCTATTCAGTGGAACCAAAGGGCAGGGAAACAAATGGAGCATTTGACCAGAGTTGGTCTGCTCATTCTGCTAGTCCTCAATGTGATGGGTAGAACAGAAGAGAAGCATGCAAGAAGGCAAAGTGTGCATGGATCCACAAACCATGCACGCCCCAGAGGTGCAGTACTTAATTCACCTGTACGTCATGTCCCCACATGTCCATGGGCGTGGGTCCATTGTAAACCCTGTTGTTGTTGAAATAGAATGAGACAAAGAGAATCTTTTGATGGCTATAAACAAATGTGGCAAGTTCAAATTTGCAGAAGAACTGGCAGAGTTCCTTGAGGGAGAATGCCGCGACAGCATGAAATCCCCATGTTTCTTATTGGGGGTTGAAGAACATAAGAAGAGCCTTACTGGTTCAGACCGAAGGCCTGTCTTGTTCCACATTCTGCTCAAACAGTGGCCAGCCAGCAGACTGTGGGAAGCCCACAACAGGACATGAGTGCAACAGCACCTTCCCCACTCATATATCCCAGGAACTGGTGTTCACAGACATAGTGCTTCTGATTCTGGAGTTAATAGATAACCATCATGAGCAGTAGCCATTGATAAGCCTAGTTTGTTGATAATTCTGTCTTGCTGTGCCTTATAGAAGGGCTGGCCCTGGGGATTGGTACCCAAGAGACCCGGTCTGTTGAGGGAACAATTGAAATTGCCTCTTCCCCACACACTCGTTTACTGACCCTGGCTTTCGCATCATGGGCCTAATGAAGGCCCCCGAAGTCTTAGCAAAAAGGAACCTCTTGGGACATGATGTTCTTCCTCCTAGCCAATACCTGGCAAGAGGCTGCCCCATCCCCTATAAACACACACGCACAAGATGGTGGGGCTTTTTATTTAAAACCAAAACCAAAAGCCAAACCCCAAAGAGCCAATGGTGAGCTCGTTCCCACTGTTTACTTGAATCTCCCGAAAGCTTTTGATAAGCATACTCATAAAAGGCTATTAAGTAGCTACAGGGTAAAGGGCAGAATTCAATTACAGGAGGAAACTGTTGTTAATAGGACTGCTACTACCTGTAGCATACACACTAGAGACGTACTCCTGATGCACACCTGCCATGACATAAACTCTCTCCTTGCAGCTTCGGCTGTGTCCCACGCGGTTCTGTACTTCTGTCTTTATGAAGTCATGAAGTCAGAACCAACTCTTCTTTGCACATAATGGGTTGAATCCAGCCTTGGTGTAGATCCACTGAAATCATTGGGACGTAAGTCAAGCACAACTAACTTAAGCATAAGTTCCACCAATTTCAATGGATCTACTCCATGTATGACCAAGGCTGGATCCAAACCACTGAAACAACTGCTTAAAAGTGCAATCCTATATTTAGATGGAAAAAGGCCCTGGAACTCCTAACATCCCCCAGATAGCATGGTTGGCTGGGAGATGCTAGGACTTGTAGGACTTTTTTCTGTCTAAATATGCATAGGGTTGAGCATCCTATGAATGTTTCAACAGAAAAAAAGGTCCTACAATTTCCAGGACACCCCAGCCTGACGCCCCAGCCTAAGTAGCCTAATTTAGTAGCATTTCGGTGCTGAGACAGAAGGCTCAAATCCTTGCTCCTTTGTTACAATATATTTTTTTATGCCAGCTTTCCTCCAAGGAGCTCAGAGATGTACATAGTCCTACAACTGCAGAGATAAAAAGAGTGCTTACTTTCCTAGCAAGCATCTCTGGCTTCCCAAGGGTTCTTGGATCATGCCACAGCTGTACCTGCTGAAGTTTGCTTAGGGCAGGTCTGGGACACTGGTGGCCCTCCAGACGATGTTGGATTACATTTTCCATCATCTATACTGATGTGCCATTCTGCTTGGGGCTGATGGGAACTGGAGTCCACAGGTTACCCACCCCTGGCACCCTTGCCCCAGAACAACCAAGACAACCAAATAGGCTTAGGTGTTCCAAATGGAGTGCAGGTAAGTTGAACATGGCTTCTATTTATTTTATACAACAGAATTTCATTCCCTATCTCAAGCTATCAAGAACGTTCAGACACTTTCGATAAGCTCCAATAAAATTATATAGCTGTGTTCTATTTGTAGTACACAAACAAATGTAGAATTTAATGCTTTTCTTATTGGTGCCAAAGAGACTTTTGCCGGGACGCCACACGAACAGTAATGAGGTACTCGCACCCCTATCCTTCCCTTTGCATGGAATGCTGTCATAATATCTCAGCAATGCCAACCTAAAGGTCCCATTATTAAGACATTGTACTAGTACAGTCAGCTACCCACTCCGTGCCCATCCGGCGCTTCTGGTGGAAGGCAGAACAGTGGGATGTAGAGGGCAGTATCCAATGGAAGTCCTACATAAACTAGGCCCATTCACTGCAGTGGGTCTACTCTGTGTAAGAGTACCATTGGATACTGCCCAAAGCTTTGAACAGAAGGACGATATCTACACCTGGATTGCTAGGCTAGAAGTAATAGTGAGAGAAACCCTTTGCTCACTATCCTTGGATTGACTCAGAATAAGCAAAGCTCATTCTCTCTCTCTCTCTCCCCTCCCCCATCAAATTAGAGGAAATCCTGGCCTGTTCTGGGATGGAGTTAAATCAGATCATGTCATGCCTGCAATTCCAGCTGGGAATTGTAGACCTTTCCCCCTCCTGTCTAACCATGCACCTTTAGTGTTTCATGCATCTCACATATTTTGTATTGCTTTTTGAGGGGGGATTTGTTTTTGAGCCATCAAAAACAAATCAACTACATTGTTTTGGAGAACAGCCTGAAGATTATTTGTTTTTCCTAGTAGCTGCCCACAACTATCCTAGACTTTGAGAATAATGACTCTAGCTCTCATACATAGTGATCCATATTCAGCCAGGAGATGGTTAATTTGTCTTCTGTATTGATCCATATGTTGTTCCTGGAGATGTTTCTTCAAGCCCTGCCTATGCTTTAGCATACCCCAGAAAAATCTCATCTTCACCATAGGAGGATATGAGAGTCCTTTCACTGGCAATGTACAGTGATCATCTTCATGACGTATTCTCAGAGGCAGGTTGCCCAATAACAAGACCTGACCCTGGACTTGCTCCCGCTCTTCAGCATTGCATCCTGTTCATTCACCTGTTTCTCGCTCTGGTCCAGACAACAGTGGTGGTGGGAAGGAGGAGCAGTAGATGTCACGGCCTGCTTGCTCACTGCCTCTCTGCCTAGCAAGTAAGCAGGTGGTACCCATGGTGAGGAAGAGGAGAAGGAATAGCAGCAGCCAGTGGTACCCTTTCCTCACTGAGGAAAGGGTACCACTGAGGGTGTCCTTCTCAATGGCCCTCAAAACCCAGTGCCGCTGAGAGATTGTCTGCTATTAGAGCCATTGCCAATCCTTTGATGGGATGTACGATGGTGGAGGAAAGCGTAGGGAGATACATTTGGAAGGAGTGAAAAATGGAACCAAAACAGGGCCTATTTGGGTTCCATTTCCCACCATTCTGAAGTAAATAAATAAAAAGAGTAGTACAAATTAGGGCTGTGCTCCGCTTTGCATCGAAGCATAGAAGCAATAGCGAGGCGGCCTGATTCGCCTCCAACAAATTTGGAGATGAAGTGGATCGGTGGGACTACAGATCAAGGCGAAGAGGATCGAGACCAAGCCAATCCTTCGCCTCAATCCGGAGCTCCGAAAAAAAGGTAAATGGGGCCTTACCTGGCACCGCCCCCGCTGCTGCGGAGCTCTGATTCGGGGACGGAGCTCCGCAGTGGAGTGGACCATAGGCGGATTGACGTAGGGCGGAGTGGGCCCGATCTGGAATTTGCGGATCAGGATCGGGGGTGGGGGTCCATTCACTGTCCTAGTACAAATGAGACTCCCATTCATGCTGTTCCAGGGAACAGGGGTCTACCTCTGTCCAGCATCAGGATCCAAATTTGTAACCCCCCCTGGCAACCAACATCATTTCCCCAAAATATCCCAGATGTGACATCATTCTGAGAGATTTGTGGCGGGGGGTTAGATGGCAACTCCTAGGAACAGCTACTGAACTCTCTGTGTGTGTAGGGTGGGAGGGGAAGGGAAGGCACATTGTGAGTGTTTGTGTTCGGAGGAGTGGAGGAAAGGCAACCCACGGATAAATAGTAACAAATGAATACAATGATCCTATTCAGATGACACACGGTGGTTAAGCATTTTGAGATAAACATTATGGTTTAGTGTGTCATGTGAACCACTCTTAACCATGGTGGCTACATAACCATGGTTTAAACACACTCATTAACCATTTGCTGCAAAAGGGTTAGCAGCCTAGCCATGGCTTAACGAGACGTCTGAACAGGGTCAATGAGTGAGCAAAACAAACATAATTTTCACCAATAAAAAACAGAACAGCTGTGTGCTTTAATAATGGAAATGAACAGGGTTACAAAATGCTCCTCCCTGTTATGCACCCCTAAAAAGAGGATGTTGATTGATATATATGGGGACGGACGGACCCACAAATCATTAAAAGCATTCAGGTAGAATCTTCAGATGGTGAAAAATATTCCCTGCAGTAAAGGCCTTGAAAATTTAAAGAGCAGGTGGAGCACATAAATATCACATTTTAACGATGTTTATTCTTCAAAATAAAGCACTTGGGGCTTATCTTTATAACTCTTTTCTTCAGGTCTTCTGTAACTCTGCATTTATTAGCTCTCGTGATGGTAAGAAGTAGTACGTGACTATGTTGTCTAGCAGCCCGGGGACCAAATAAAACTGCACTCATAAAAAAAAAGCCTCCTGAATAACCCTACTCAACATGGAAATATAGTTTTCAGTGTTTCTACATTAGCTTGGCTACATGCCCCCCCAAATTAACTCATATATTTAGATGTTCAAACACACATGGGTCATCTCATAATTCAGGCCGCATTCATTGTCCTATAGAAGGATTTTTTTCAGAACCTACTCTAGATAAAAGACACCTGTGAACACTTTTCTAAGAAATATAGCAGAACATAGTTACATGCATCCATTCCTTTTATTTTAAGAGGGCGCCTCTGATACTGGTAAAATGTGCAGGATGAAATCTAACCATCTTAATAGTGGGGAAAGAAATGTCCTTATCACACACCCCTCCCACCTTCTGCTATCTCTCATGGGCCAACACATTTTTTCTATAGCAGACTGATAGCCATAATAGGGATCTGTGAGCTGTCAAGCTCAGCTATGAACCTTATTTTAATGATCAAGCTTAGTTCTGTTCAGGACCACACGATGTAGTATTTGAACATGTACAGAGTGCCATAAGCAAGACTGGAGGACAGGGTTTCAGTGACAATTTATTTATTACATTTCTATACCGCCCAATAGCCAGAGCTCTCTGGGCGGTTCACAAAAATTAAAACCATTCAAAGTATAAAACAACAGTATAAAACCATAATATAAAATACAATATAAAAGCTCAACCAGATAAAAACAGCAGCAATGCAAAATTACAAATTTAAAACACCAAGTTAAAATTTATTTATAGACTGTTAAAATGCTGGGAGAATAAAAAGGTCTTCACCTGGCGTCTAAAAGCATATAATGTAGGTGCCAAGCGAACCTCCTTAGGGAGCTCATTCCACAGCCGGGGTGCCACAGCAGAGAAGGCCCTCCTCCTGGTAGCCACCTGCCTCACTTCCTTTGGCAGGGGCTCGCGGAGAAGGACCCCTGAGGATGACCTTAGGGTCCGGGCAGGTACATACATTTGTACCTGCCCTGTACAGACATTTCATTGGAAATAAGAAAAGTATAGACTAATTAGGTTTTTCCTTCAACAGTCAAGTCAAGACAATGCAGAGAATTCAATGAAAATCCCCCCAGGGCTCCAAACCTACGGCAATCTGCTTCATTTCTCCCAGAAGCCATGTCATAAAAGAAGCCGTGTCATTTTCTTTTTTCTCGCTCAAGTTCAAAGAATAGAGACAACTTTCAGTGAAGCCATGCCCCCATAGTAAGGCCTACTAGCAAGCGCTTTGCCATGACGTTTTTGTTCAATGATGCCTCCTGCTGGCTGCTTGATGAATGTTTGGGAAATACCTAAAGAGTTACTTTCGCCATGATCCTTGAGTGAGTGGTTTACTGAGGCAACAATCAAATGTGAGCACAGGGGCCTTTTAGTATGAAATGGTGGCGATACCCTAAACGGTAAACACAAAACACTCTTAAAAAAGTGAACTCTTGGAACTATCACACCAATGAATTTGTCATTACTTTTCATTAAAACTTGACCCTGTGTTTCAACCTGCGCTAAAGTTCACTTCTGTTATCTAGTGGTTGTTGTTGCCTTTCCAGGAGGAAAAATAGTGTGACTTGCACAGGGCGAGACTGGTAGTGTAGCCCCTACATTTTTTTTTTAAAAAAAGGTATGTCCATATGTCTTAAACGCTTTATTAGCAGCGCGTTCCTCGCATTGACGCAAATCGCTCATGAGTTATCGGCTAATAAATGGCACCACGGGTCCCTATTATGGAGATAAATGATTTCTTGCTTAGCGTCAGACATTACTCAAAAGCACGGCAAAAGAAAATCAAGCCTAAGAAAACGCTAGGAGAAAAAAAAAACCCATCTTGATTAGTTTAAAAAAATCTATACCTACCTCTGGACTCTTAATGGAGCCTTGGGAACTTCTTTCGGGTGCAATTAAGATGAGAGGCATCCTCCCACCTCACCATGCAAGGAGAGAATAATAAATGGGAGCTATTCTCTGCTAACAACCCACAGCAGCCCATGTCGCCCCCTGTGACGCCCACCCTCCACTGGGTTAACTTCTGGATCACTTTACTTCTTTTGTGACTCCAAAGGACCCAACTCAGGTGCACTCATCAGGGCTAGAGATGCCAACTCTGTCCCTGTGGCGCGCCTACTTCTGCTTAGGCCATCACAGCAGCACAGATCAGCGCCCTTGACCCAACCTTCTCCCTTCCGCTGCCACCATATGATTACCTGTACCCTTCCCCAGGTACTCCAATGTCCACACCAGGTTTAGATGAACGTTATTTATTTAACAAGATGATTATGCAGGTTCAAAGCTTATTGGTTTCTCTCAGCGACAAGCGTATGGTTTCAGAGCACAAAGCGTAATGGTTTCATAGGTTACTTCACTTTAATATTTCACAATATATAACTACAAGTACTCCTGCCTACTCTACCCCTCTCTAAACTACTCTCTCATTCCCACACTCTAATCCACCAAAACAACGAACACGCAGACCCTTCCTATCTCTATCCCAAACCATTCATTCCATTCCATTGCATTTTCATTTCATACCTTCTCTTCTCAGAAGCAGCCTATATATTCTCTACAGTCCTCCGACTCTTCCCCTTCTCACAGCCAGTCCAGACGCTCTACACAAACATCCAATCAACACTCTCCTTCCTCTATGTCTCATACTTACCACTCTGCAACAAACTCAGTGAGTCCTTACTTTAAACTCTGCAAACCTTAACACTTTATACTTAACAACATAGGCATCAGCAGTAAAACATCACACACCCCGAACTATGAAACACACTCCCTCAAGAATTACGATTTGTCCCCACTTCTCTTGGGCTTTTTGAAAGGGTGCAAAGACACAAAATACACCCTTTAGAATGTATAGTCGATCACATTTTAATGTGTTTGCTGTTTTTGTTCGCGTTCCTGTTTTTTTAAAATTGTTTGATGGTTTTAAATTGTCTACTGCTTTGATGGCTTTTTAGCAGATGAAGGGGCATATAAATGTTAAGAATAAGAATAAACAGGAAGATTCAAACAAGAGAACGTTCAATGAAAATCAGATTGATTAAGGCCAATGGTTTGCTGTACCCACTGTATTTACTTAAATACATCTCACCTTCCTTTGCCACAGCAGAAACCCAAGTTGGTTAACAGCATGATATCCAACACAAATTACAGTAAAGCTCACAAAAAACTTGTTACACCCTGCTGTTGGAACTTGCTGCAACTATTAGAAATATTGTAGGAAAAAAGGGACCACTGGAAGGAGGTTCTCTAAATAAGACCATTTTTCTGCTTCATTTTGTAAAGTAAAGATACCATTTCTAAACATATTTTTCATTTATTTTTATTTAAATCTTGCGATATCCCAAACATTCAGAGCCAAGGCAGCTAACAGGTTAAACAGACAGCCATAATAAAGGTTACTAACTGCTACTATAGAATCATAGAATAGCAGAGTTGGAAGGGACCTAAAAGGCCATCGAGTCCAACCCCCTGCTCAATGCAGGAATCCACCCTAAAGCATCCCTGACAGATGCTTGTCCAGCTGCCTCTTGAAGGCCTCTAGTGTGGGAGAGCCCACAACCTCCCTAGGTAAATGCAGGTTGCTTACCTGTAACTGTAGTTCTTCGAGTGGTCATCTATGCATTCACACATATGGGCTTTGCGCCTGCGCAGAGACCAGACCGGAACCTACTATAGCTGAGTGGAACGTTTTTGGCGGGAACCCCTCCCCCCATGCTACCGCGCATGTCCATGGGGTTCCCGCCCTTACCTCAGTTTACAGGAGTCCGACATTGTGCCCCCATAAACATGAGTGTAAATAAAGTAAAGTACATTCCACAAAAACAGTGTGTCATTTATAAGTCTCACACCACCAAGTGGGGATGGTGGGTGGGTTGTGTGAATGCATAGATGACCACTCGAAGAACTACAGTTACAGGTAAGCAACCTGCATTTCTTCTTCGTGGTCTCTATGCATCACACATATGGGCGAGTAGCAAGCTGACATACCTTTGGAGGTGGGTTGGTGCATCATCTGAAGATCTCTGAAAGCACTGTCCTCCCAAATGAGCAGTCCTGCCTCGCACGGGTGTCCAAACTGTAGTGCTTGACAAACGTGGATGGAGTGGACCACGTTGCGGCTCTACAGACTTCTGCCAAGGGAACACCTCTGGTGAAGGCCACCGATGTTGAAACAGCTCTGGTGGAATGAGCCGTCACAGGTTTCACTAACTCTAATTTAGAAATAGAGTAGGCCAATTCTATTGTCTCCACTATCCAGCGTGACAACCGCTGGCAAGAGACAGGGAGTCCCTTAGAAGGCTCCCCATAACAAATAAACAATTGCTTTGTTTTCCTTAAAGTCTCTGTTCTGTCTTTGTAAAAAGCAAGAGCCCTTCTTACATCGAGAGTATGCAAAGAAGACTCAAGAGGTGTAGTTGGATTAGGAAAGAAAGCAGGTAAAGTAATATGCTGGGACAGATGAAAAGTAGACACTACCTTAGGCAGGAAGGCTGGGTCTGTGCGTAGCACAACCTTATCCTTATGAAAGATAGTGTACGGAACATCTATCCTAAGAGCTTTGAGCTCACTTGCACGTCTTGCCGATGTGATGGCTACTAAAAAGACAGTCTTTAGAGTTAGAAGCCTAAGGTCTGTCGACGCCATGGGCTCAAAGGGCTTGCGTGTCAGTGCTTGCAGCACAACTGACAGGCTCCAAGGCGGCACGATACTTTTCACAGTCGGTATCGTGTTCTTCAGACCTCTTAGAAATTTCTTTGTTGTTGGATGGGTAAAAGGTGTAAACCCATCTATACCTTGATGAAAAGATGTAATCGCAGCAAGGTGAACCCTGATAGAAGCGAGCTTAAGTCCCTGCTGGAATAGTGTCAATAAATAATTGAGGATGAAGGGTAAGTGGCAAGATTCTGGTGTTTGATCTTGTACTGAAGCAAAGTTCCGAAACCTTTGCCACTTTGCTGCATAAGTTTTCCTAGTGGAAGGCTTTAGTGCTGCCAATATAATGTGATCCACAGTCAAAGTTCTAGTTCCAGAGGAGGAGTGGTTGTTATCCTCCATGCAGTCATCTTGAGGGTCGACAGATCTGCGTGTCGAACCCTGCCCTGGTGTCGAGACAGTAGCTTCGGTGTCGACGGGAGCCTGATGTAATCCCCTCTCGATAACCGAAGGGCGTGAGCGAACCACGTCTGACGAGGCCACCACGGAGTGATGAGGATGCAATTGGAGTTGTCCATCTGGATCTTGGCTATCACCCTTGTCAATAGTGGGAAGGGAGGAAACATGTACAGGAGATTTCCTCTCCAAGTCCTGGTGAAAGCGTCTCCTAAAGATTGATCTCCTCTTCCTGCTCTGCTGCAAAACTTGGTACAGACTGCGTTGTCCTCGGTAGCGAAGACATCGACAGCAGGGCGGCCCCAGTACCGAAAAAGACTTTCTCGAACTTCGACATCGAGCTCCCACTCGTGGTCGACATGGAAGGACCTGCTGAGAGAGTCCGCAATGACGTTTTCCTTGCCGGCTACATGGATCGCAGTCAGGTAAGTCCTTCTTTTTATGCACCAGTTCCATATCCTGAGTGCAGACCGGTTCAGAGGGTGTGATCTTGTTCCACCCTGCCTGTTGATGTATGCCACCACGGTAGTATTGTCCGTCGCGATCAAGACATTCTTGCCCTCGATCAACTGTGCAAATGCTCTTATTGCATTTTCTACAGCCATGAGTTCGAGGTGATTGATGTGCTGTTCTCTCTGTGATCGAGGCCAACGACCCTGAGAGGTTAAAGAGCTGCAATGGGCTCCCCATCCTTCTAAAGATGCATCCGTCGTGATCGTTACCGAAGGCGCGTCTTGTTGGAATGGAACGCCTTCGAGAAGAGTCGACATCGAGAACCACCATCTCAGAGATGCCCTCACTTGCTTCGGTATCGAAAGGTAAGTCCGTCGAGCATTGTGCCTGAGATCGAAAGTCCTCAAAAACCAGGCCTGCAATATCCTCATTCTGAGTCTTGCAAATTTTATGACTGCTGTAGTAGCTGCCATCAATCCTAACAGTCTCTGAATTGTCCATGCCGAAACCTTTCGGCGGCTCTCGGTATCGATGGCTAACTGCTGTAAGGTGTTCGCCCTGGTTGACGGTAAGTATGCCCTCCCGTCTCGAGAGGATAGAGTTACCCCTATGAAGTCTAATCTCTGCTGTGGAGTCAAAATGGACTTTTCGTGGTTGACCCACAGCCCCAACGAGTCCAACAGGTTGAGGGTGGTTAGTATATCCGACTGGAGCGCCTCGCTGCTGTCCGCTACGAGAAGCCAATCGTCCAGGTACGGATACACGTAAATGCCTTTCTGCCTTAGGTGGGCGCATACCACCGCCATAACCTTCGTGAAGACCCTCGGCGCCGTGGCCAATCCGAACGGAAGAACGGTGAACTGGTACTGGGACGCTCCGATCGAAAACCGAAGGTAAGCTTGATGCGACTTCCTGATGGAAATGTGGAAGTACGCATCCTTCAGATCCACCACTGCAAACCACACTCCTTTCTGTAGAAGCTGCAGAATTGAAGTAACCGTTGTCATACGGAACTTCCTCGGGGTGATGAACTTGTTCAGTTGTCTTAAGTCCATGATCGGTCGAAGACCTCCATCTTTCTTCGGGACCGTGAAGTAACGAGAGAAAAATCCCTGATTGAGTTCCTCTGCAGGTACGGGAGAGATGGCTCCCTTCGATAGTAAGGTCTGTACCTCGAGCAGCAGAGGAGGGGATGGAGTCGTTACTTTCACGCCGGAAAAAGGAGGGAGGGCATCGAGCTCGATGGCATAGCCCGAGTTGATGATAGTGAGCACCCAGGAGTCTGTTGTAATTGACTCCCATTGATGGTACTGGGGTGCTAAGCGGTTCGCAAAAGGGAGTGGATCTGGATCTAAGGAGTCAAACCCGCTGTTTCTTGCTGAAGTCGGGTTGCCTCTTGTCATGTTGGTATCTGCCCTGGTAAGGCCTCTTCCTCTGCAGCTGTTGTTGTTGCTGCCGAGGTTGCGGCTGGTATTGGGGCCGATGCTGTTGCTGCTGCATCGGAGGTCTCCATTTTCTAGAACGGTATTGAGGTTGCGAGGGAAAAGTAAACCCCATCTTTTTAGCAGTCGTCCGAGCTTTATAGATGGAGTCCAGCGTGTCATCGGTCTTGCTGTTAAATAGACCTTCTCCATCAAACGGCATATTTTCTATCCTGGCCTTAGTCTCGTTGGTTAGATTTGAGGATCTAAGCCAGGCATGCCTTCTTAACGATATGGCCCCCATCATCGATTTTGAGTGGCAGTCCACCTGGTGTCGAGCGGTGGACAACTGCTGCCGTGCTATACCCGTTGCTTCATTTTGAAGAACTCTTGCCACCTCTCTTTTATCCTCTGGGAGGTGATCACACAGATTACCAATCTTCTCCCAAAGAAAAAGTTGATAACGGGCCATAGTTGCTTCATAGGCTGATGCCCTGATGCCCAAGGAGGATGACGAATAGACTCTTCTGCCCGTCATGTCTAGCTTTCTCCCCTCTCTATCCACTGGAGCAGAATGTGCTTTCTGGGACTGGCCCTGTGCTGACTCAACCACTATTGAGTTCGGTTTAGGGTGCTGAACTAAAAATTGTGCACCCTCTTCCTGCACTTTATACAGAGTCTCTAGGCGTTTTGATGTTGCCTGCGTCGACGTCGGTGTCTTCCAAGTCAACTGCGCTGCCTGCTTTAGCGCGTGAGGGAGAGGGATCGCTATCCTCTGGTTCGTGGTAGTCTGGAACACATCGTAGATACGATCTACCACAGCCTCATTAGCTTCCTGGGTCTCTATCCCCAATGCTCTAGACATTCGCAAAATATGGTCCGAGAACCTAACCATGTCGTCTGATGGGGAGGAAGGGTCTCTATCTTGGACCTCATCCTCCGGTGACGGAAAAGAAGGAGCGGCCGACACACCCGATTCCGAGTCCGAAGGATAATGTTCCTCGGGTGATGATACGGTGACTAAATGTAAATCATCCGTCGATACCGCAGGAATCGCCACAGTCGACGCCGACGGTTGTTGTCGAGGCGTCGATACCGATGATCTTTGAGGCGCTGGTGATGGAGGCAAAGGAAAGCGACACACCCTAGTAGTAGGCGGGGGAAGAGCATAGTAATCCTCCCGCGGATACTGTTGTTCCTGAAAATACCTTTGGGGGCGGTATCCCTCCCATTGGTATTCGTCACCCCTCGCCTGAGGTTCAGAGTAGCGAGAGGTTGCCTCCCAATCACGGCGTGGTGTTAGCCTTGGAGATGGCAACAATGGAAGTTCTCGCGGTCGAGGGGGCTGATGAGAAGACGCTGCCGACATCGAATCCCTCAGTTCGCCTTCTGAGAGGCTAGGCGGACGAGTCGGTACCGCTGGTAACGAATGTGGTCTCGATACCGAGGGTGGTCTCGACATCGAGGCGGCAGATACCGAGGGCGGTTTCGATACCGAGGCAGTGGGAGCAGCGGGAGGAGTGGATTGACTCCTGACCGGCTCTACTGGAGGAGGCGATGCTAAGGAGGTTCTCTCCGCATCCCTCTTTCTCTTCTTTTTCTTCTTCTTCTCAGTCTCAGAAGAAGGAATTGGAGTTCTGGCTTTTTTAGAGTCCTTTTTAGCCTTTGAACTCAAGAATGACCGACCAGGCGTGAGGGGTATCTCAGCCCTATGAGCTCTGGTCTGCACTTCAGTGCTTTGGTCTGATGATTTGACCGGTGCGGTCTTAGTAAGTGCCGTCTTATGAGTCACGGACTTATGAGCCGCAGTCTTCTCCATTGTCGGGGCCTCAGCGGCCTTGAGAGCCTTCTCCCAAAGAACCGAGCGGAGTCGGTCTGCTCGATGTTTCCTGGTCTGTTTTGTAAAGGCCATACAATGATGGCAGGTCTCGACAACGTGCCCTTCACCTAAGCACAATATGCAAAGGGAGTGTCCGTCCGATGGAGGGAGCTTAGCCCCGCACTTTACGCACTTTCTAAACGGTGCTTTTAGTGCCATACAGGCCTCAAGCGACGAAGTCGCTGAGGAAAATCTAAACTACAAAAACTATTTTTTTTTTTTTTTTTTTTATAGGATAGATAAAGGAGAAGAAAAAACGCCGAAGCGAGAAAAGAAGAGAAAGAATTAGAGTAAAAGAGAGATTTTAAGACACAAACGCTAAGAGGTTGGTTCTATGGTCTATGCACGATGGCGGACGACGAAGAACTGAGGTAAGGGCGGGAACCCCATGGACATGCGCGGTAGCATGGGGGGAGGGGTTCCCGCCAAAAACGTTCCACTCAGCTATAGTAGGTTCCGGTCTGGTCTCTGCGCAGGCGCAAAGCCCATATGTGTGATGCATAGAGACCACGAAGAAGAACTGAATCCATTGTCGTACTGCTCTAAAAGTCAGGAAGTTTTTCCTGATGTCCAGCTGGAATCTGGCTTCCTTTAACTTGAGCCCATTATTCCGTGTCCTGCACTCTGGGAGGATCGAGAAGAGATCCTGGCCCTCCTCTGTGTGACAACCTTTTACGTATTTGAAGAGTGCTATCATGTCTCCCCTCAATCTTCTCTTCTCCAGGCTAAACATGCCCAGTTCCTTCAGTCTCTCTTCATAGGGCTTTGTTTCCAGACCCCTGATCATCCTGGTTGCCCTCCTCTGAACACGCTCCAGCTTGTCTGCGTCCTTCTTGAATTGTGGAGCCCAGAACTGGAGGCAATACTCTAGATGAGGCCTAACCAGGGCTGAATAGAGAGGAACCAGTACTTCCCGTGATTTGGAAGCTATACTTCTATTAATGCAGCCCAAAATAGCATTTGCCTTTCTTGCAGCCATATCGCACTGCTGGCTCATATTCAGCTTGCGATCTACAACAATTCCAAGCTTGCGATCCTGTAAAAATGTTTTAGAAAATGTTAATCAATTAAACAGGAGGGGCTGAGAACAGAGACAACTTTCTATTAAACTGTTTGAACTACTTTCGAACTGTTAATGTATTTTATAAATGGATTTTTTATATATATATAAACACTTGTTTCCATATGGATGAAAAGAAGAAAGTATTTAGGATAGCTTTTCCTCCATCCCCCAATGAGTGGAGATATTCTTTTTGTGTGTAGTGTGTGTAAGTCCAGATGCTTAATATGAAAATATAAAACATCAACTAACAACATTTGAATTGAGGTCTCAGATAGTAGTAATTAATCAATCAATCATCATTATCATCTACCCAGTAACAAGAGGCCTCTTGGTGGACTACATTAACCTTAAAGAATAAATTGCAATATTAAAACAATTCAAAAAATAAAACCCAACAGTACTGGAAAAAACAATGATCTGTTGCCGTGCTTTTGAGTTCTGTCCGATGCTAACCAAGAACTCATTTATCTCTGTAATAGGGACTCATGGCACCATTTATTAGCTGATAACCTGTGAACGATTTGCGTCAATGCGAGCAACACGCTGCTAATAAAGCGTTTAAGACATATAGACATGACACTTTTGTTTGCTTGGGTTAAAGTGGGCAGTGACCACTGCCTACTTTAACCCAAGCAAACAAAGACCTTCCATTGGGGAAATGAACACCCACCCACCTTTAAACCACTGCAAGGGTACCAGAAGAAATGCATGTCTTCACATGTGACTGTTCATGCTTGGATAACACCAGTGGAGGCCCTTCTGAAGGCAGGAAGAACCAAAGCAGATGGCAACATCTATGCACTCAGATAGTATTCTCATCTATTCTAGGTGGAGACCCAATATATACATGTTGCACTGTGTTCAAAGGAGGAAAATAGTTCCTGCTGAAGATTGTGCCACTCTGAAGCTTAACCAAGTCAGACTTAACTGAACTGGTTGTTAATGTGAAGAGACATAAAAGACTCTCTGCTGTCAATGCAGTATCCAGTATCCATTCAATCCAGGAGGGAGGCTGTATAAAGTAACACTGCAACTTGAACAAGTGTATTGAAATTTGATGTATTAAGACTTGTGTAGCTTTATTAAGTATTGTTCATGCAATACTTTGAGGTATGTTATTAATTTATTAGCAATATTTATATACCGCTTCTCATTTGAAACACATCCTCTTTGCTGCCATGGGGCCTCTAATTCAGACTGTATGAAATGGGGGGTAGGTAACAGAAGAATGTGTAGAGGAATGATTGACAGCTGGGCCAGAATGGAATAGTGGGTAGAGTTATTCCTTCCTTCGAAGGAATACAGACAGGGACAGCTGGAGATCGTCAGAGAGTGAGTTATGATGGAGATAGTGAGAGGAATTAGGGGCTACTTAGTGAGTAGAATGGTAGATAAGGCGTTAATGATAAAGGAGGGTGAGAAGCTATTAAAAGCAGAGATGACTATTAATAACGGTTCTGTAAACCTAATATACATCAATTGTCCTGAATGCTGACCTGCTAAAGAAACAAATATGTTTATTCTTTTAAACACATATGTTCTGGTCTGCATGGCTTTGCAGATTGGCATACCTCACCCTACATGCTAAGGATTAGGGCTGTGCTCCTCTTCGCTTCAGTTCGTAGAAGCGATATCGGAGTGGCCTGATTTGCCTCCACCAAAGGCGGAGCCAGATTGGGTCGGGGGCAAAGCAGGTCGCCCATTTGCGCAGCGATCCGCTTAGTCGCGAAGCTCTGCCCGCCATTTTGGAACTTTTTTCGCATAGGATTGCATTGGGCGAAAGAACGCCTATAACTTCTTTGTTTTTAAAGCTACATCTCTGAAACTTACTGTGCTTAGAGAGTGATGATTGGGGGGTCATTTGTGTTTTTCAGAATTTTTTGTTGTGTGGTTTGCTTGCTATTAATTTTTATAGAATGGATAAAGCGGGAGGGGGAAACCTATTTTGTAACGTTGATTGACAGGTTCATCTCCCAACCGTGATAAGTGATCAGCCTATGCGAAGCATCCTCCAATCCCAATGTTGGAGGGGGAGAATAAGCAAAAAGGGATACTTAGTATTAGTAACTTTTATTTCTTTGTCTTTGGCTCTGACTTTTTTCAGTTTGTAGTGGACTGGTGAAGCAGTAGCCCCAGCAAACTCACACACACAACCTTAAATAATATACAAAGTAAAATAACAGATAGGAAACACAGCACTGCAAGGTACCCACCATAACCTTGGTGAACAACTGAACAGATGTGGTGGAAGTTGATGAGCTGTACGGCATGTGGACGTGCCCAGTGCCCAGTGCCCTTGAGGCTAATCAGAACCCTCCAAAGGGGAACCAGTGGAAGGAAGCCAATGATTTGCATGAGTTAATGTGTGAGGTGGCTTCTCAAAGGCAGGTACCTAGACAGGACCGTCCGAATGACTGGCACAGTCCACACTGTCCCACTGGGCGCGTCCACTTTCCCCTTACTGGTAATAAAGTCAGACCCTGGAGTGTGTGAACTGTGACGGAGGTGTGTGTGTGTGTGTGGGGGTGCATCTTGAAAAACCAACACGTAATAGCACTTGAGTGGATGACATGAAAGAAATTAAGTTTTTAGAAGTATTGCAACCCAAGCGTGGCAACACATGGTCTGTACGCTCATCCCGTTTACTAATTTTCTATCTTGAAGTTCCCTGTGTTCATTTTTGACGTGGTTACCGGAGAGGGAGAGTCTGATTTAAGTTTAACTTTAAATATTCCCCAAAATTCAGGGCATGCTCAGATTTCCTTCAAATTGGGCATAAATCTGGATACATTTACAAGCTCTCATGGTGGCCATTTCGATGTTTTTAACTTTAAAAGTGACGGAGATGTAAGCACTTTTGTTAATTGGGGTTAGGGTTGAGTGTTAAAACTTTAAATAGTCCCCCAAAATCAGGGCATGCTCAGATTTCCTTCAAAATGGGCATGAATAAGGATCAATGTGGAAGCTGTGATGGTGCCCAGTTAGAGGTCTGTATCTGGAAAAAATGACGGAGATAACTGTATTTCTGTAAATAGGGGGGATTTTTTAAATATTGCCCAAAATTCAGGGCATGCTCGGATTTCCTTCAAAATGGGCATGAATCTGGATACATTTACAAGCTCTCATGGTGGCCATTTTGATGTTTCTAACTTTATAACTAAAAAAGTTGTAGGCGTTCGACATTTTCAATGCAGGTCTATGGGGGGAAAACACGGAGCTCTGATCCGGATCCCTACTGCGGAGTGGACCATAGGCGGATCGCCCGAAAGTGGAATGGACCCGATCCAAAAGTTGCAGATCGGGGGGTCCATGCACAGCCCTACAAAGGATCAAGATGAGAGTCCTACTGCTCTCTATAACTAAGTAGGTGGAAGCAGATGGTGTTTTGGGGGAATTCTAGAAAACATCTGGATTCAATGACTACTAAGGGACAAGGCCTTATAGGGTGGCCCTAGATATGTCACACATTTTTATTATTGCTCGTCCGAACAAATATGGAAGCAGATTGGATAGGCCTAAGAAAATCACAGTACTTTTAACGAAGACATCCTGAAGAAATGACTCCTCATCCTGTTGCATCTACTGCTGCATAAGCATACACAATTCTCATAAGCAAATTAAGGTCTAAATTTTACCAAGATTACTGCATGCCCTTAAGTGACCATCTACAAAGTTGAGGAAAAACACAGGCAGGTCTGAGCCCCACCTATAGCAAGGTTATGTCAGGCATGTTGAGACAGGGAGAGGCCGATTCTTGTGGGGAAAAACGACAACACTTGGGCAATAAATCCCACACTCTGGAGTGTGAGCTCTCCATATAATTCTGTCCTAAACATTTATGTAGGCATATTTGCCAGCAATGCAAATTAACATGGTACATTATAGCCAGTCAGCAAAAATCATCTTAGGTGTAGTTTGTACAAGCCCTTTTTTATGATGTTTGTGCTATGAAGCTGGCCTTTTTTAACTTTCATGGTTGCTGTCACCTTTCAGGAACCCTTAGAATTTACTTTTTCCAGCATTTCACACTGATCAATGACAAAAAATACTAAAAAGATACTACTATCAAGTCCCGTCTTCTAACATTTTTAAGATGATAATAATAATAATAATAATAATAATAATAATAATAATAATTTCCAAGGCAGTTCAGATCAGAACACCAAAGAAAAGACCTTGCTCATTAGCTGTGCAGTTCTCGTAGGAGCATTTGGAAAAATCGGATACACCCTTCTCCTAATTTGATCAGTTTTGGGGCTACCTCCTGTTGGAAGGCGATAACATAATAATCACTACAGAAACAGCAGCACAGAAGTATTGGACAAGATTCATACGGATTTCTACGATTAGAACAAATGCAGTCTACGGTAAGTATTTCCAGTATTTATTTCTTCTGTAATGGTTAGGCAACAGTTTAACACAAACCTTTAGTAGAAACAGAATAAGGTCAATAAATCCAGCTGTCATTTTTTCCGGACATTTGGAAAGTTATTGAGCTTTAAATGCTGCTAAGGTTACAAGAGCAGACTACTGTCTGTCCTTGGAAATGAAACTATTGGAAAAGATGTTATAAACATTAACTTTTAAGTTGTCCAGTATTGACTCACCAGTTTTTACTGCCACATTTATGCTAGAATCTATTAATGATAATGTTTTGATGACTACCAGATTGACAATGGCCGGAGATAAAGCTTTATGCTGAAAGGGTCTCTTTGCTAAGAGTATTGCATGGACATGAAAGGTTTTATTCTTCTGTTTCATTCAGAGGAAAAGGTTCTGGAGGTTTTAAGTAACCATGTGCTAGCACTCAGAAAAAAGAGGTAATCTGGAAGTCTACTACATCATTATTTGTTTAACTGAAGATTATTCCAATGAAAGAGAAAAGGACAGAGGGCATATTAAACCAATATCTGCTTTACTGAAAGTCTAATGGCCTTTTCCCCCCAACCAATTAACAACCAAGTAAAAGATAGCTGTCACCTATTAAAGAGATCTCTAGAGCACAATTATGGGAGCATTTGAGCTGCTCAATGAACAGAACAGGCCTGGAATCCAAACTGAAAGCAACATACTGTAAGTAGGTTCCATTCTCTCCCCGCCCCCACATATGCTACACACACCCTCCATTATACACTATTTTTATAAGTTAGTAGAGTAGGCAGTCTGACCATGCTCCTCACACATTACTAAACCCCCGAATGCATTTGTGGTGGCTGTTTTGCAAAAGGGCAAGCACAAAACAGAAAAAAACTGGCAGTACACACTAAGTTATAAAATTTAAAACATTTTTATTAGAATGGGGTCAAGCAGCAGAGAATTATCTTTCTGCATGGTACCCAAAATGGTGCGTTTCTCTTTACAAATATTTACATTTGCAGCTGGGAAGGTTGGTAATCCAAAGAACATGAAGTCTCATGACAATTTCCTTTGCTGTCAATAAGAACTGAAGATTGAGCTATAGACTCCCTCTCTTTAGTAGAAGAGATTGAAGAACAGATGTTCAGAAGTATTTCTTCCCCAAAATATGGATTCAACTTGTAATATGGTGAAAGGATTTTGTAACATTTCAAGATTCTAGTCTGTCCTCTTACCACTTCCAAATCACGAACAAGGGGCTCCTCAATCGTCCAGCTATCATCAAACAGAGCAAAATCCTTAATGGCAGCCTCTTTGAGCACTTAATAGTTTTATATTGGAATATGTCGAGTTACATATTTCACTTAATTTCTTTAAGTGCGAATGATTTCTTCATCAGATCTTGCTATTGCCACACGTCTTCATTACGAGCAATAACTCTGTCCTTCTGCAGTGATCTCAGTCTCTTAGAGCTTTTCTGCACTTATAAAATCGGTACTTTCAGAGTTTGGAGGAGGAATGAAGGCCTGGGTTTGAGATCCATATACAGAGATTCTCAGAATAACTATTCACCTCCCCAAACAATGAGGCTTGTTGTCTCACAGAAAATGGATCGTTTCCCCCTCATATAGCCATCATATCCAAAGCCCAAACTGTCAAGTGCAACAAGCCAAATTCAGCGGAGCTTGCATGCTGAGATATACAGGTTTGGCTGTGCTCAAAATAGCTCTAAACCCTCTTTCAAACAGATGCCACAGGAAGATGTAGAGTTTTCAACATAGTATCTTACAGGAGACAAAACCTAGGTTATTAGTATGAGAAGGGAAAGGAAGTACCTTGTGGGAAGGTTCCCTCTTTCCAACATTTTTAGTAGGACTTGCGGCACAATCCAGAGGAGATTAGATATGGATGCCTACGTGTATACACTATCACCTACTTGCAAAGACCTTGCCTGAACAGCCAGGGATGGGAGGGAAGCATCAGTTCCAAAGTTCTCTTTCAGGAATGCTTAGAACGAGCATGTACAGACGCAAATGTATGGACAGCAAGTCTTGTGTTTGAACCCCCATCAATAACATTGCAAGATGAGATGACAGATTGCAGAGCCTGAGCATATGCTGAAAAAGAATGGAACAGCATTAGATTGTATATCACTTCTAAAATTGTATGGAGTATGGAGGGTGAACTTTTTCTCCCACTCCCATAATATTTGTTTGTTTATTTATTTATTAGATTTCTATACCGCCCAACAGCCGGAGCTCTCTGGGCGGTTCACAAAAATAAGCCATGCATACAGAAGAAACTCTTCACCCAATGCCCGTTTATGGAGCTTGCTGCCATAAGATGTGGCCGCTGACTTAAAGGGGATAGATAGGTTCATGGAGGCTAGGTCTATAAAATGGCTATACGAAATGCCATTGAATACCTGTTTTTTGTCTCTGTAGAGGCCACCACTGAAGGAGGAAGCAGCAGCCAGGCACCTCTCCATCGTGCCTGGGTCCAGCTCCAGCTGAGAGCCCCCTCCCTCCTGCTACCAACTGTCTCTGCAGAGGCCACCAGTGAGGGAGGAAGCAGCAGCCAGGCACCTCTCCGCCGTGCCTGGGTCCAGCTCCAGCTGAGAGCCCCCTCCCTCCTCCTACCAACTGTCACTGCTGAACTTTGCAACTAAGATTGCAGTGCCTGAATTTCCTTTCCTTTCCCCCCTCCTCCTCCCTCCCAATCCCCTTTCCTTTTGTGTCATGTCTTTTAGATTGTAAGCCTGTGGGCAGGGACTGTCAAGAAATACTTTTGTAAGCCGCCGTGAGAGCCTATTTTGGCTGAATGGCGGCATAAAAATACTTAAATAAATAAATAAATAAAATACCAATTGCTAGGGAGCAAGAGCGTGGAAGGACTGTGGCCTTCACGCCCCGCTCAAGGTCTTTATAGATGAAAACGGGTTGGCCAGTGTCAGAAACGGGGTGCAAAACTAAATGGATCCTTGGCCTGATCCAGAAGGGTGGCTCTTGCATAGCTAATTAACTGGGATGCAATACCACTCTGCTCCCCTTACTCCATGTCAATCTGACTGAACAATTTTATTATTCTTGGGGGTCAGGAATTAAGCAGTGTATGGAGCTCTTTTGTAGAGAAACTCCACTGCATCCAAGGTAATGAAGCCATTTGCTGCAGTGTGATCAGACAGCAGCGAAGTCTTTAGCATGGCCGTACCAGAAGGTACAATTGCTTCGCAGACAACAGCCTGGTGGTGGGAAGTCAACCTCTGAAATACAGAAGCCCACTACATCTTCAAGACTCTTTAATTACATAACAAGCTTTAAAAGGCACACCTGGCCTCAGGCTCTGAATGGGAAACACCAGAGCAAGCCACCTTGGTGGAAGAACCCTTGCTTACCAGGTGCGCTTACCGATGAAGGATTTGTCCACATGAAAATGATCTTAATGGCAAAATCCCCCCTTGCCCTTTCTGTACTTCCAAGATGTTAGAGATACTAACGTCCCCCTACCCCACTTTTTTTTTTTTAAGGTTTAGCTCTGCAGGGCTAGGGAATTTAAATGTAGCAGATCCTCAAAACATAGGTGCTGGCACTGGATAACATGCAATGGTCAAATCAAGAATGCGTGGCACAACTGTGGCCACACAGTCAATTAGGGTGCCTATATATAGGATGAAATCTGGTTCAAAGTGTCACGCTCGTTAGAAGGAAGAACAGAGGCAATCAGAACCAATTGTACGTTTGCATCCATGCTTAAATACCAATTGGCATGTCTCAGCCTTTCAAGGGATTACAGCCTGCTGTGACAGGCATTAGCTGCTTTAATGTATGCCAGTATTCAAATCAACATGAAGAATTCTCAACTGCACTTAGTAATATGGACTTCAGAACGCCTGATACCTTTGTGGTTTTTATAGAATACACAGTTGTTGGCACAGCTATCAGGATGAGCATCCCAGAAATCTGAACCACAGAAGCACAATGGAGGCAAATTGATATTGTACGTTTTGATCTTCTCCCGCATCAGGGCTCGTAAAGCTTCCACATATCTGAAAACAAACAAGAGAAACAAACACAAAAAAAAACTTTTAATTTGCCTGGCAAGGGATTGTTTCAACGGCTCAGTGCTAGAAAACTTTTCAGGGTTGACCCACAGCCTTGTTAACATTCCAGCAGTTGAGTGATGTTAGTCCCTTTCAGCAAACACAACAAGCGAAAAAAGAAAAAAAGCCACCAGTGAGTCTAGTGGCACCATAGATTTATTGGAATATAAGCTTTTGCAGAGAACTCACTGTGTGAGATGAACTGTATGAACTTTAACCTCCGTTGGTGCGCATATTAACAGAAGGCCATGAAATGCATGAGGCACAATTTGAGATATTTCTGTTTAAGGATTTCGATAGAATCCTATATCAATTGATTTCAGGATAATTTACAATCACATCAAATTACAGAGCTGGATCCCGACTTAGTCATACTTAGGAAATTCACTGAAGTCGGTGGAACTAAACCTTAGTCCCAACCAACTTGTCCCATTGATTTCAATGGGTCTACTTTAGCATGGCTAAGTCTGGATAGTAAAAAATAAAATTAGAACAAAGTAACAAAATACAGAGCAATTAAAAATCAACCAAGCCTTGTTGAGCATGGAAATGAGTTTCGCAAGTGAGCATGAGAGTCTAAAATGCTGTCTCTCTAGCTGGCACTTTCTTTACTTTCAATGACAGGGGCACCCAGAGAGGGATATCAGAAGGTAACCTTAGTACATAGATAGTCCCAAGCCATTTAAAACTTTCTAAGCAAACCCCAGCACTTTAAATTGGGCTCAGAAAGAGACCAGAAGCCAGTGCAGCTTGCTTAATACTGATAAATGTATCAATCAGTGCTCAAACATATATACAAAAGTAGAGACAAGTGTGTATTCACCACCACAACAGTTTGTGCTGCAAAACTGGTGTGTGTGTGTGTGTGGGGGGGTAAACAGTAGCAGGAGAGAAATCCCTGGTTTAGATTGAGTGCTAAAAATGAATCGAACCAAACCTACTAATAATACTTCAGTAATTTCATGCTGGAGTTGATTTCAACTCACCAGGGGTGTTTCTCAGGAGAATGAAAAGTTCTTTTGCTTTCTGAATGCTGCCATTTTGGACAGCTATGTTACCTGTATTCTTGCATGTAGAAACTGATCAACAAAAAGGCATTGATGGCATACAAATGACTCTCTTACAGTCTAGTTAATTATATTAAGGCTTGCGATCCTGTTGCCCAAGTGAATACGGGCACAGGGCTGGCATCTGGTTGGCCTGTTATTCCTTGAGCACAATCACTGCCTTGGGAGGGGCCTTGCCCTGAAAGGTGGCCTATGTATATTTTAAATAAACCATGCTGCGCTGACACACATGACCCAGCAGCCCTGCGACCACCAAAAACTTTGCTGTGATTCACTGGAGCATTTGGAACCGAAACAGCTTAGATGGCCAAGAAGTTGCTGTGACACTGCTCCAACCTGTCACAGGAATGTTGGTTGGTTTCGCAAGGGCATTGACCACATGGTGCCCTTGTTCACAAGATGACCCAAGATCTGCTGGAGTCCCATCAGCATGGCGTATTTCTGAATAGTTGCTAGAGACAGACAATGGAGGGCTTTTGCTTTCCTGCCCTGCTAGTGGGTCTTTCAGAAGCATCTGACTGGCCAGTGTAAGAAAAAAGATGCTGGAACAGATGGACATTTGGGCTAATGCCAGACCTACTGGAGATTTGTGGCCTCAATTCCTGCATCTGGAATTTTAGAACATCAAAAAAGTTGTCCTTCGATATTTCAGCTCACCTTGAGTATTCTTTATTTCTCTGTTGTCTTTCCTCTGCCTCTTTCTTCTGTTGTCTTTCTGCTACCTCTTGTTTCCGTTGTCTTTCTGCTACTTCTTGTTTCTGTTGTGTGTCCTCCAGTTTAAGTTCTTCTAAGTTTTCACACCACTTTTCCCTGGAGATAGCATTGCCATGGGATGCCCTCTCCTGTATCCTCTGTTCCTCTGCATAGCGCCGACGCTCCTTTTCTTTCTTAATTCTGCAGGCAGAAATTGGTTTTTATGCAGTCTTCCAAAAGATCACACATTATGAGCACAGGATTAAAAATCAGAAGAACACAAATCCATTCGGAGTTCTGCAGAAGCAGTGTACCTCCAAATACCAGTTGCTGGGAAAGAAGTGTAGGAGGGCAACTGCCTTCACACCCTGGAGGATTCTGGTTAGGGTTTGAAACCAGATGCTGGACTAGATGGACTTTTAGTCTAAGCTAGCAGGGCTCCTCTTATGAAATACAGAACGCAACCGCTGTAAGTTTCACCTGATTTCTAAGTCAAAAGCTGTTCAAGTTGAGAGGAAAAGTACAAGAATTTAAAAGAAAAACACACTTGCTTAACAAAGCTATATTGCTGAGGGAAATTGATAGCCACTTGATTTTTCGGTTCTCTCCCCTCTGCCACTCTCCTTAAAATTCAATATTTGTACAGACTTTATTGCATCATCATAAAGTTTTCACTAGTAAAAAGCTGTGGGAGCAAGGCCAGGTTGACCTTAGCAGAGTATATAACCATAACAAGCAGGTTCACTCCTATACATAGGAAGACTCTGTAGCTAGTAAGCTGGAGAAAACTGAGCGAAGTACGAATCTATCACAACAGGAGATAATTCCTCTTGTTGTTGAAAAAAGTATAACTGCTTCTGGGTATAAGTTGCCTGGGGTGATCTCTGTACTTCTGACATTCTATTTTTTCAAAATACAATTAAAAAAACCTTAAAGTTACAATGGCAATAAAGTGACATGATTTGTCCCATAAGGTTAGGAGAGAAAAAAACTACTGAAATTCAGTTTTAGTACAATATAAGCCAAAACCTATTGGGCTGAGAAACCTATAAGTATCCTGTGAATGTAGTTTTATGAGAAGCTCTGGAATTGGAAGACAGTAGTTGGAGAGTTTATCTCTGCTTGGGTAGCTACTAGTCATTTGAGACTCTCTTTCATAGGATCTTTACTAAACAAGTTGTGGGGGTGGCAAGGTGAGGGGAAAAGAGGTTGGTGGGACCAACAGAGAGAGCAGGATGCAGAGTACAGGCAGAGTAGGATGATGCAACAACAGAACAAAACCACTATGCAATCATGTAAATGATCCTGGATCCAGGAAAGAGATGCATCTTGTTTTCCCCTTTGGGATTTACTACCTAGCTGTTCCAGTTTCTGCATGGTTACTGGTTACACAGGGTAGGCTTGTGGTGTTCTGGCAGAAGAGCTTCTTTGCAGTTGTATATGGCTCCAATTAGAAATATATAGCTCACAGCCTCAGAGCATGGCCGAAAACACGCAATGCAGCAACCCTGCTGGAGCTAAGCCGGTCTGGACACCACCTTGTGTTCCTTTAAAGAAGAGTGTAGACCAGGACTCAAGAAGCCCAGTTTTAAATTGCCATTTTAAACACTCAATGACCCCGGGACAGTCCCTATCTTTCAGCCGAGCATGCCTCACAATGCCCTTCATCTCAGTCAAGAGATGAAGGGCAGAAAGTTTCCCAGGGATTATTTATCCATGGAAATTTTTCCATTTCGTAAGTTTATTAGCAACAGTGAATGAATGCTGACTACAAATACTAAATTAGGCAAGCCTGGCACTTTCAAAGTTGTAGATGAGTGGCTGTCAGGATATCATGCACATTCCTGACATGTGTGGGTGATAACTTTCTCCTACAGAAAGTGGAGGAAGGAACTAGAGGATCGGCAATCCTTGACTTGATATTGACCAATAGGGATGACTTCGTGGATAAAGTGGCAGTTACGGGAACTCTGGGGGGAAGTGACCATGTCATGCTTAAATTCTTGATTATGAAGGAGACAAAAGTTGAGTGTAGCCATACACGTACTCTGGATTTTAGGAAAGCTGATTTTAATAAACTCAGAACTATGATAAGTAAGGTCCCGTGGTAAGTGAGCCTAATGAGAAAAGGAGTGCAGGATGGGTGGGAGTATTTAAAAAAAGAAATTTTAAAGGCAGTTACAAACAATTCCAACTAAGAAAAATGATAGAAGACAACAGAGGAAACCAATGTGGCTCCACAAAAAGCTTAGAGATGACCTGGAAACAAAAAAGGATACATATAGGAAGTGGAAGGAAGGCCAGGCTACAAAAGAAGGGTACAGACAGGTGGCGCAGAAGTGCCGAAATGGCATCAGGAAGGCTAAAGCTGTGACTGAGCTGAGATTAGCGAAGGATGCTAAAAGCAATAAAAAGGCTTTCTTCAGATACGTGAGTAGTAAAAGACAGAGGAAAGAAATGGTGGTTCAACTGCTTAATGAGGATGGCAAACTGATAACAGATGACAAAGAAAAGGCTGAAGTGCTCAATTCCTACTTTGCCTCAGTCTTCTCCCAAAAGTGGGTCTATGACTACCACCTGGAAAAAGTGAAGCAGAAGTTGAGGGGGCAGAATTGCAGTTTGAGATTGATAAACAAATAGTCAAAGAACACCTAATTTCCTTGAATGAGTTCAAATCTCCAGGGCCCAATGAACTGCATCCTAGAGTAATGAAGGAGCTAGCGGAAGAACTCTCAGAACCTTTGTCTATTATCTTTGCAAAATCATGGAAGACGGGTGAGGTGCCGGATGACTGGAGGAGGGCTAACGTTGTCCCTATCTTCAAAAAGGGCAAAAAGGAAGAACCTGGGAACTACAGACCAGTCAGTCTGACATCCATCCCTGGGAAAATTCTGGAGCAGATTATAAAGAAGTCAATCTGTAAACACCTTGAAATCAATGCAGTGATTACTAGAAGCCAACATGGATTTGTCAGGAATAAATCCTGTCAGACTAATTTGATCTCATTTTTTGATAGGATAACCTCCCTTGTGGACTGTGGGAATGCTGTGGACGTCATATATCTTGACTTCAGCAAAGATTTCGACAAAGTGCCCCATGATATTCTGATTAACAAACTAGCTAAAAGTGGGCTAGATGGAACAACTATTAGGTGGATTCACAGTTGGCTACAGAATCGGACTCAAAGAGTACTTATCAATGGGTAGAGGCAACGAGTGCGGTACCACAGGGCTCAGTCCTGGGCCCAGAGCTCTTCAACATTTTTATTAATGATTTGGACGAGGAGGTGCAGGGAACGCTAATCAAATTTGCAGATGACACCAAAATTGGGTGGGATAGCTAATACCCTGGAAGACAGAAACAAACCTCAAAGTGATCTTGATAGGCTGGAGTGCTGGGCTGAAAACAACAGAATGAAATTTAATAGGGATAAATGCCAAGTTCTATATCTAGGAAATAGAAACCAAATGCACAGTTACAAGATGGGGGATACTTGGCTCAGCAATACTACAAACGAGAAGGATCTTGGAATTGTTGTAGATCACAAGCTGAATATGAGCCAACAGTGCGATATGGCTGCAAGAAAGGCAAATGCTATTTTGGGCTGCATTAATATAAATATAGCTTCCAAATCACGTGAGGAACTGGTTCCTCTCTATTTGGCCCTGGTTAGGCCTCATCTAGAGTATTGCCTCCAGTTCTGGGCTCCACAATTCAAGAAGGACGCAGACAAGCTGGAGCGTGTTCAGAGGAGGGCAGCCAGGATGATCAGGGGTCTGGAAACAAAGCCCTATGGAGAGAGACTGAAAGAACTGGGCATGTTTAGCCTGGAGAAGAGAAGATTGAGGGGAGACGTGATAGCACTCTTCAAATACTTAAAAGGTTGTCACACAGAGGAGGGCCAGGATCTCTTCTCGATCCTCCCAGAGTGCAGGACACGGAATAACGGGCTCAAGTTAAAGGAAGCCAGATTCCAGCTGGACATCAGGAAAAACTTCATGTTAGAGCAGTACGAAAATGGAACCAATTACCTAGGGAGGTTGTAGGCTCTCCGACATTAGAGGCATTCAAGAGGTAGCTGGGCAACCATCTGTCAGGGATGCTTTAAGGTGGATTCCTTCATTGAGCAGGGGGTTGGACTCGATGGCCTTGTAGGCCCCTTCCAACTCTGCTATTCTATGATTCCTTTAGGCTGCCAAACTTTATTAGTGTTAGCAGTTTCCAGTACTTCTGTGTACTTCTTCAGTTGAAACAATGTAAGGGAACCACATGCTATTTTCTTTAATTTGTTTACAAGCTTTGCAAGAAAAAAAATCTATATAACGCTTAGTGTGCTTTAATTTTTCCTTCAACTATATCAGGCGAAACGCTTGTGGGGTATTGGGACAATGAATAAACTTTAGAAAAAAGCTTTGTTATTTAAAGTAAAATAAATATGCTAAATTAGATCACTCTCTAGGGCATTAGAAAAAATTCTGATACAAATTTAAATTTGCATAGGAAAATTTTCCAATTCAAAATGTTCCAGGAAACTCACATCAGGATAAAATGGAAGAGGGGTGGTGGTGGAGAGAACGATGTACTCTGCCTTGAGCTCTTCGAGGGAAGAATATGAATGCAAGTTTCAGTTTTTTAAAAAAAAATCCCAAGAAATAAGGAAACTTGACAAATAAACCTACCTCCTCTCAGCAATGCAATAGACCTAGGATCTGAGTCATTGTACCTGTCCAACTACCAAAACATTTTGCTTCCTACGTGCAACAAAACTGTTTCATTGCTATTCTACTGGCAGAATGTCTGTTCCTCTAAGGTAGTAAATTTTTGGTCAAAGTATGTCCTTGCATGTTTGGAAACTTCTGTTTGTTTGCAATCTGATCTCTGCCCCTTAAAGGCAGTGCAATAAAATGTTGTATCCATAAAATAATTCAACCTGCTCATTTTCCCAGTGAGCTAAGAAAATGGAAAATACGTTCACTGTGATCACTGCAGAACTATTCTACATGCAGAAAGAGATTGGAGACAGAAGTGATCATGCCACACAATTGAGAAGGCAAACTGAAAGGCTAGGATGTGGTGCTGAAGAAGGCTTCCAGTAAAATGCAAGAATAAGGATTCTTCTATGGTTTAATTAGCACAGCAATAATGTGTTTCCTACAGTCTTCAGTTCCTACGCTCTTAGATATGACCCGTATAAATTAAAAGCAAAAGGGATGGTAATATATTGAACATGTACTTGTCCATTTTCCTCTGCCATGTCTTCTGCCTTTGTTGCTCCTTTACTTGTTCTCTTTCGATGTCCATGAAAAGCCGTCGGTATCTCAAGTACTGGCTTTGACGCTACAGAATGAAAGGTTGAGAGCAATGTTGGGTAAAACTTGCAACTTGCACTGCACAATATCATGCTATAGATACTACACAGAAGACTGTTTGCAGCCATTCCACCAGGCTTCAGCAATGGTCGAGGTAGTTACAGCACAGCCCACCACAGAGACTCAGCTTGGAACAACTGCTGTTAGGTTCCTTCTCTCCCAGCCTACTCAATTCAGTTTGTCGTTAGGCTTTTCTACACACAGCGCAGTAAAAAACACAAGAACAAGATTCAAAACGCCCATGTACAAGAGAATCAAACTAAATATAATAAAGTGATAAAAAAATTAAAATGTCAACAACTAATTTGTGTATTAAAAATACTAAATTAATTAAAATAGATCAGTAATCTGTATCATCATCTATCGACATAACAGACTCCCTCTTCCCTTAAGCTAAGCTAACAAATTTGGCAGTATGATATGGCTCATGAGTCTTATCAGCCTTTTAGATACAAGCCTTTTTGGTGTTTCTGGACAACCTGGTGAGCCAGGTTATCTACACATCCAGGACTACTGTGAATTCATGACTAAGAGACTTTAGAACAGAGGCTAGTCTGTGATGTTACAGGTACGTTGACCATCCAGGAAACAAGGACACTTGGGTTTCCCTTGTTCTGAAACAAGGTAAACATACTTGTTTGGCTCCATTTCTTCTCCTGTCTCCTAATCCACCCATCCTGCCCCTTGCGTGAGCCACGCCATAAAAACTGTTGCATATAATCTCCCACGCCCTGGCATGTTACTTCTCTAGCCCAATCCTCAGTCCTTATTTGGTGAACTCTAATGGCCACCCTCTATCTTTCTCTTTCTCTATTACAGCTAATGGAAATAGTCTGCTTATAGTGATAAGGAGTTGTTATTAATGATGTGAGGCTGCTGCAAAATTTTGCATTGGAATTTTCTGGAAAATTAGGCTAAGTTACATAGGAGTAATTTGCAATAGAAAAATCACAGTTTCCTTCAGAAAAATTTCTGATGCCCTAGAGTGATCTAATTTGGCATGTTTGTTTTATTACTTGTATTTAGTTAACAAAGCTAAAAAATAACACATGCTATTTTTTATCCCAATACACCATGAAATTTAGACATTTGACCTAAAATATTTGAGGGAAAGAAGCAATCACATCAACACTTGGAATACTTGTAAAATTACTGAAATGCTTGCAAAAATGTAAAGACCGTAACATGCACTTCCCTTACATAGTTTAACTTTAAGAGGGGGGAAAGAGTACTGAAAACTGTGGACACTAATAAATTTTAGCAACCTAAAGAATTGTGCATGATATGCTGTTAAGCACTCTTCTGCAACTTTGAAACTGGCAAGCTTGACATCCAGTCATTGTTACTCACAAACTTATGAAATGGAACATTTTCCATGGAAAAATAAAGCACTGGAAAATGTTCCATCCCATATCACTGGCATTTCTGAAAATATTTATGGTGATTTCCTTAGTCAGTAAGCTAACTTCTGTTTTGTTGGAGTACAATGTATGATGATTTGCTGTGTGCATGCCATGTCTCTGCAAAAGATCTCTATATTTCCAGATTTATTGGTGACATCTACACATGCAAGGTTGTGCACGTGTGGCCATGAACATTCAGTGACCTGGTTTGCATTTAACAACCCAGAATATGGGTTTTCATTAGTGCAAACCTGGAACAACAGATTAACTCTAGGATAACCACAAACAATTAAGGAAGAAGTGCCATGATTTGTCATTGAGTTGTGAACTCTGCTTTTATTTTTACAACGGGCTGTCACTACATACAAACCCAGAACCAACAGCTGTTCATTGGTTGTTTTGCAGGCTTGAGGAAGCAAGCAGAACTGGTAAAAAAAAAGCCTGCCTGTTCTACATGCCAGTACTAGAGTGACAAAAAAAACATTTGGTATACAGGGAGGGAGTGGGTGAAGGAGGAGGAAATCAACCTGCATTTTGCGTGACAGACAAATCACAGGTAAACTCTGGGTAATGCAATAACCCATACTCTAGTTTGTCACTACGTGTGAATTAGATCAGTGTCGCTGATAAGCATATTTGTAGAATTCAATAAAGTTGTTACACCTTCTTTGCATGTTGCAATTAAAGTTACGCCAATACAACTTATTGGAAATAAGCTAGAAGGGACACAGACCTATTGAACCAGGTTTCCCTCTGCTGGTAAGTAATTAAATCACAACTCTGTGCTTTGCCTCCCATTTGTGAGAGTTGAACAGTCTAGTTCGTTCTCAAATGCATATCCCACTTGGAAGTCCAAAACCAGAAATGCATCACTGTGCATTTGTTTGCATTGGCATTTCATTGCATGCTCTGGAAAATGTTTTAAAGTACATAAATTACTTTTTTCTAAAACGTGGAAGTGTATACACACAGTCACACCACTGTATTTTAGCATTGAAATCAATCTCCCATTAAAGATAAGCAGTGAAACAGAATTCTCCTGTTGACCTTCAAAGCTTTTCACGGTCTAGCTCCTGCCTATCTCTCCTCTCTCATCTCACACTATTGCCCCACTCGTGCTCTTCGCTCCTCTGATGCCATGTTTCTCACCTGCCCAAGGGTCTCTGCTTCCCTTGCTCGGCTTCGTCCATTTTCTTCTGCTGCCCCTTACGCCTGGAACGCTCTTCCAGAACATTTGAGAACTACAAGTTCAATCACAGCTTTTAAAGCTCAGCTAAAAACCTTTCTCTTTCCTAAAGCTTTTAAAACTTGATGTTGTTTAGACTTTATACTGTTAGTTTTACCCTACCCTGTGCCTGTTTACCCTACCCTGTGCCTGTTTGCATTCTCTTCCCCTCATTGTTTTACCATGATTTAGTTAGAATGTAAGCCTATGCGGCAGGGTCTTGCTATTTACTGTTTTACTCTGTACAGCACCATGTACATTGATGGTGCTATATAAATAAATAAATAAATAAATAATAATAATTAGAGAGTCATACCTTGCAGCCGCCACAGCCCTGCACTGTTTCCTCGCGGAAACTCATTTGCAAAGGGAATTCACTTAAGACCACATACCTGCTTCTTTGAATCTTCTATCTCTCTTCCGGGCCAAAATATGCGAGCAGCTCGAGTTTCAGTGCCAATTACTGAAGAGCCCCCTGGATAGTTACCTTTCAATATCTCACCATTAACCTGCAAAGAGGGAAAACAGAGCAAGTAGCAACTCTAAGAACCTCTGGAATAAGCCATTTTATGTAAAAGGTTCTGATTAAGCTTTAATTTAATTTCTCCATTTTTGTTTTCCAAGAAGCTTATTTATTGCAAGTTACATGGACTATGGACATGATCCAGCCAAAGCTAAACAGTTTCATATCCCGTTGATCTCCGTGGAAAAAGTTTACCCACCCCCCTTAACTCTCACACTGAAATCAATGGGATGCAGAACTGCTTAAGTATGTTGTGATCATACGGCATATTTGGTGCAATAGTTTAGATTTGCTTTATTTATTTGGGCCCATTGAAAAGTTTGTAAACAACCGATGCTTAAATCAGTGTGGATCTGATTGGCCCCTTTTATGAGAACTTCATATAAGAATGAGATATAAGCATAAAAGAAATCTTTTAAAAAGCAGAAAGAGTAGATTGCAAATGTCTAAAGATGTACCAAGTACATATTCAAAATAGTTAGCGCATAAAAGGTTGTTTAACTATGGAAAAGCCGGCACCCATTTATCACTCGTTTGTACCTTGAGCTACAAGCTGATGATGGAAGAACAGAAAGCAGTTTGGCACTTAGTTCAGAGGTAGAAATATAGAAGCTATGAGACAAGTTCAACTAACTTCCATTCCTATAGCATGGCCTCACACAAGAAAACGAGAACAGAAAGGGCAGTTGTCTGCCAAAGTATGGAGAAGTCTTACTTTTTGAAACTCTACGGTATAGTCCAAGCGCCTTTCCTGCTGTCCTCGCTCCTGCTCTCGCAGTTCTGCTGGAAGGTCATGGAATCCCACAAGAGGAAACTCCCCACTGTCACCCTCTTGTGCATTGACTGGAGATGTCTTGCAAGATTCTGACTTCTAAAGAAAGATGTAGGTGTTATTTCAGAAGTCCCTGCATCATGTACGTATTATGCGGCAGGGTCTTGCTATTTACTGTTTTACTCTGTACAGCACCATGTACATTGATGGTGCTATATAAATAAATAATAATAATAATAAATAAATACACAAACAAAATGAATTGGAGAGATGGTTTGAATCTTGGATCAATTTCTGGGAAATCACATGAGAGCAGATCCATGTGCCAGGTCTCTCTCCAAATCACTATGAGGTGGGGCATTTTGAAGTATAGCATCGTCAGGCTCCAGGAACTAAACCTTTCTCCAGACTGTGCCCTTGTCCAAAAATTCCCCAACAAAGCAGCCTCTAAAAAACAAGAAGTTTGTCTCAGCAGAGCTCTGAATCAGAAGTAATGCTACTGAGGGAAAATGCTTTTAAAACGGCCTGCTTGTTGGGGAAAAGAGATGGTGGGAAGAGTTTATTTCCCCCTTAGAATCATAGAATAGTAGAGTTGGAATGGGCCTATAAGGCCATAGAGTCCAACCCTCTGTTCAATGCAGGGATCCACCTTAGAGCATCCCTGGCAGATGGTTGTCCAGCTGCCTCTTGAATGCCTCTAATGTGGGAGAGCCCACGACCGCCCTAGGTAACTGGCTCCATTCTTGTATTGCTCTAACAGTCAGGAAGTTTTTCCTGATGTCCAGCTGGAATCTGCTTCCTGTAACATTCATCCGGGTCCTGCACTCTGGGATGATCAAGAGATCCTGGCCCTCCTCTGTGTGACAACCCTTCAAGTATTTGAAGAATGCTATCATGTCTCCCCTCAGCCTTCTCTTCTCAAGGCTAAACATGCCCAGTTCTTTCAGTCTCTTCTCCTAGAACTTTGTTTCCAGACCTCTGATCATCCTTGTTGCCCTCATCTGAACCCACTCCAGCTTTTTGCCTATGTTGTGTCTTAAATCTTATCCCTACCCCCTAACCCTCAATTCTCTGCTGCTTTATAGGGCTTTGGCACTACCCAGGTTGGATCATGCCACAGCCACATCCAATTGTGCCTCAATACATTTTCAAAAATGATAAAGCATCATCTAGAAGAGCAAGTTCGCAAAGTAACAATTGCAACTTTCACCCAATGACTTGATCTTGTAAACAGCTAGATAAGCTATCATAGGAGCATGCTCTCATCACTTCAAGAAATTACCTAATAGGATAAGATAAAGCTAAACACACATTTGGTATCACTTAAGCGGACTGTGTGAACTTGCCTAGTCACCCAACGTCAAATTTCAAGTACACCTCGTGGGAAGAATTAAAAGCTGCATCTCTTATTACTTGCAGAAATGAACTATGAACAGCTTTCCCCCTTTTTTTATAAAGAGAATTTTAATTAAGGTGTTAGTACAACTACGTAAGACTTCAGAAGTACTGGACCATCTCCTTAACTCTGATTGAGGAGACTTGCTGGGTGTTAAGAGAAAAGCAGACTGCATGCCTTCAGAGGAATTTTTACTGCATTCTTGCAGGCTAGTAGAAATAGTTTTTGACTACCCAGTCATAATTTGTGGACACATGGTCAGGTTGGCCTTGGAAGAAACAGTCATCATTCCAGGGAGAGCTTCTCATGGAATACTTCCTTCAATATTCCTTTCCAGGATTGTAGCATTGATCTATCAGATTCTGAAAATTAATTTCACCTTAACTTATTTGGCAAAATCCAGAACAAGAAACAGAACCCGTTCAGAGAGAACACTAAAAACATAGTCTAGCATTCCCTGCACAAGCAGAAGTGAGTCTTGGGCTCATCACTCCCCTCTTCTGGCACAAGGAGTTGAAAACCATGCTTTTTCATTATGCCTGAAAAGGGCCAAGGTATAGGTTTGTACCATGAGAGCTTTTAAAGAATATAGCAATTCAAATAATATAGTCAGATAACTTTAAAAAGCCATCTCAATCCATCATTTAGAATTCATTTTGTTCTAGCAGCCTGAAAGTGTTCACTTAGAAGTAAGCTCCAATGCTTTGCAGCTAGCCAAGTAAGTAAAGCAACTCTTGCAAGTTGTAACAAAGTAAGAGCATTTTCTCTGGGACTCACCTGTGTCCTTGGATGGCTCTCCCAAACGCCTCCTGGAAGAGCATCTCCTTCTGATACAGCTTTCCGGGAAGCCAGCCTTCGACGAACCTGCTGCACTGTTTTCCTTACCTGTGAACCGATATATAAAGAGCAAGTGACAGAACTGAGAGTTATAAAAAAGCTAGTTTATGGCATATTAGGATTGCCTCCACTGCTCTATAATGGTACCTTTGCATGCCAACACAGTTGAAGCCAGTAATTCCAGCTTTTCATACACCTGGAAATTATGTATATGTAGCGCTTTGCGTTTGTAAAAATATTTGTTGATTCATTTTCAGATGCATAGAGTAAAGGAACTGAGGCCCAATGGACAGAGATATGAAGGTAGAAGATATTTAAAGATAAAATGTGCAAATACCCTGTTTATTGCAAAGAGGAAAACACTCACAGTTTTAGCTTGCTCCGAGAATTGCAAATCTTGCACTTTCCCTCCAACATCCAGCAGATAATTAGGTTGATGCACAGATATTATTTTACTACCAGAACTGCAGATGACAGAATCTGTGTTGTATCTGTACAAACATGTGCTTTTCTTAGGGGTCAACTGCAATGCAGAATCTGAAAATCCTATCACAACAGAGCTTTCTTTTAGAGCCTACAGAAGAAAAAAGAACAATAAGAGAGAGTAATATGCATACAAGCCGAACGCGATGGGGGAGGGTTATAAAATGGCTCTGTACAGATAAGCACAACCGCTGAAGTCAGTTTTCTTTTAATAGCGGTACAATCTTTTTATTTTTGGTGGATTCTAGTGATTTTTAAGAATGATATCAAATTGTTTTCCTATGTGGTGAGAGGTAATTTTTAATGTTAATTAAATGCATTCTCAAGGAAAACATTGTACTAAAAGGTGAAAACTGGATTCAAATTTCTTCAAAAACTGGAGATAGGTAAGTACAGACATGCTCTAAAGCACAGCTCAGCAGAAAGTAGATCTCCAGATGTTTTGAATTTCAATTCCCATCAGCCCCTGCCAGCATGGACAGTGGTCAGGAATGCTAAAAGCTGAAATCCCAAACACTAATACCTGAAACTGGAAACTCTGTGTTGTTTAGGAGTTAAACCCATAGTTTATTGCTGATTGAACTCTAGGGTGGTTTAAACTTAAACAAACTAAAGTCTTGAGATTTGTATATAATGATATCAACAATGGGCACTCCTGAGTTATTTGGGAAAGGAGATGCAACGGGCACACAGAAGGCAGCGAGCTCACTCACTGCCATGACTAACTATGGGTTAAACATCCCATAGTGAACCAGGTCTGTTTCTCATTCCACGTAACTTCTATGCTTAAATCATGACACTTTCAAGGAGAGATCCACATGTGTAGTTAATAGAAGCAGAACAAAAGATTAGGAAATATTGCCTTACTGCTTCATAGGACTTCTGCAACTGTTGTTTTCTCCTCAGCTTAACATGTTGGTTCACTCTGTGTTTCACTTCCTCTTGAAAACGTTTCAGAACTAGCTCTTTTTCTTTCTGTTGTTCTTTATATTCTTCTTCAATTTGAGCTGCTATAGCCTAAAAAAAAAAAGGATTCAACATAGTTTAGACCAGGGGAGAGCAGATGGTAAACTGCAGTTTAACAGTGAACCCTAGCTAAGTTCAGGGGTAGCACCTAGTACCTTCAAGTTGCTGGAACTCTTGCAAAGAATACTGGACTAAAAAGAACTTGGTCTGATCCTACAAGAGACTTTAAGTTCAAGAAAGAACATATAGTTAAGACTTTGGACAGTTTAGTTACACCTTAAGTGTTGGTAGATCCCAAGCACGCACTCTTGCTTTGTAGCTTTAACCATCTGATGGACCACAGGATTCTAGTTTATAAAAAGAGTCACAACCACACAATACTGAAGCATAGACCAGGAGTAGACAACCTGCACCTCCTGAGATGTTGTTGGACTTCAATTCCTACCAGCCTCAGCCAGTATCATCAGTTGTGAGGGATGAGGAGAGTTATAGTCCAACAACTGGAGAGTCACATGTTCCCCATTCCTGTCTTAGTCATATTTAAGAGGAAAAAAGTGAATCACCAGATACATAGGGTAACACAAATTATGTAACCAGAGAAACTAGATTAAGCCAAGTTTTTTTAAATGTTGATTTACACAATCCTTGAAGTTACATAACTCAAATTGCAAATGTGGAGCTCTGCTAACATTGTCAGATAGCTAGTACAATCCAGATTGGGGGCATAGCTCAGTAAGAGAGACATTCTAATAATCTCCTATTGAACCCCCAGAACTTCCCGTTACGGAGGCCTAACGATCTCAAAGAACCACTACCAGTTGGAACAGACAGACTGAGGCTAGATGGATCCGTGATCTGAATAGAAATTTTTATTATATATAAAATGATGCTTTGCTAAAAATAAAAAAATATGGCAGTAGATAGGGATTTTTTCTTAGTACTCACAAATGCTGGGCTCTCTTCTTGCTCCACATAGTCTTGGGGAATCTCCACCCAAGCCCCAACTGGTGCCACACGCTGGGTCCTCTCTGCTAACACGTTCCAGTTTGCTGCCACTGATCGGGGCCTCATTTTTGCCTCAGCTGTTCTACAGAAACGCTGTTGTTGCAGCTGCTTCTTGGGTGGTAGCATCCCAACAATATAGCAATTTCAAACCTGGGATTTCTGGAAGGAGCCTCTGTTAAAATACAAGATCGAGCTTAACATTTGTACAATGTAGCTGCACTCACCTCTCGAACTGAGTTTTGCTTAAGACATGCTCATCCACTGTGCAACTAGGGATGCCAATGGGCCAGAAAAAAAGCCTGCTCTTGCAGAATCAGGTGACGCTTTCCATGGTGTGGAAATATCACCACCTCATCATTGCTGTTAAAGGGACATTTACAGAGTCAGGTTCAAAGAATTGACAATCCTGCCTAAGAGAGTAATTCCACAACTTTGACATTACTAAACCTGTTTCTTTAGTACTCTCAATTCATGTACACATTATTAGCCATCCATATAAGCCTCATTTTACACATCTGTCCAGCTTCTTTTCTAAAACACATTTCATCCTTGCACAAAATATTCCTGTGAGAATAAGAGATAACACAGCCTAAGATTCAAGGCTCTCTTCTAGAGTTTCCCATAGGCTATGGAGAAAGAAAAGAAGGAACAAAGATGGCTTGGCTCACTCCCATCTCCTTTACCAGAGTTTTAAGGAAGGTTTTCATGCAATAGAACTAAATATGATCCTTAGGATTGAATTTGTCATAGTTTGGGTATATACCTTTCTGATTTTTATATACTTATTCACAACTTGTTTGAAAAGCTTTTTTTAATGTATTTGTTTTATACTTATAAACCATTTACATTTAAAGACTTCAAAGCAGTGTAAACAAATCATAAAAACAAAGGCCAATGCACAGACTATACCATATCTATGTAAGCTAGACGCTTACATTTCACAGATGCATAAACAGATGGTTCTTCATAAATATTCAGCTGCCTGTATAGTTTTCATTTGCTTGGCAAGTTACTTTGGAAACTGTTGAAGTTGAGCAACAGTGCATAAATATCGTAAATAACAACAGTATTTAATGGCTGCAGACCAAATGGCTGTTTATTTGTGTATCGCCCCCCCCCGCCCCAAAGTCGGCTTGCTACAAACTTTCCCCTAAATTTTGTTAAAGGAACAGCAATGGCGACCAACACAATAACTCCACACTTTCTGCACAGCATCCCCAGACATCCCACCTGCTGCCCAACTGACCCACAGGGGAGACTCTGCCATCCCACCTCCAGAAGCATTTGTTACCAGAGCCTTCCCTGGGGGACCTCCGCGCCCGTGAGCAAGGGCGACTCCAGAGAACCTCTCCGTCCCAGGGAACTAGGCTTCTTCCATAGCATCGCGGCCCACCTGGACTATACCTGCGCCGCTGCCATGGCAACCCCCACCCACCCGGGATCCAATACCTGCCCTCAATGACGCGTGCTACCGCAGCTGGTGGCGGTGCCATAGCAACCACGCTAGGCCTCATCCTCGCACACCCTCACACGATAGGCCAGGAGGAAAACCAAAGGACACGCCCCGCCCCCAACCCGGAAGCAGCCACGCGACTCCGCGCTTTGTTTTCGATCCCATTCCCAACCGTCGTTTTGAAATCTCGCGCCGCTTCCGCCCCCCGGCTGGCAGCGTTCCGGCCCCGCCCTCCCCTTCACTAGGCACCAATCCAAGGGGAAGAAAGGGCGATGACGTTGCAAGCAAGGCACTGTCTGTCACTCTGCGTTTCGTTTGCGGATCCTGGAGCGCTTTGAGACGAAAACGCCCTTGCGGCTGGGACCGCCTCTTATCTGATAGCCGCGCCCATCGAACGTTTACTCATCCAATCAGTAGCCTCGGTTTAATTTAAGGCGGTCTCAAGCGTTGTCACTCGAATCCTTTATAGCCTGGACTGATAGGAAGTTGTTTATTGGTTATTCTATTTTCAGGGCTGTTTACATAACATTGAACTATGATAATAAATAATAATCCAAGATTCATAATAAAAAACAGGCAACAAAAGGAGCAGCCAAAACAAACTTTAAAAGGTTGAGCCAGATGGTAAAAGCAGGTTGGGGGGTGCTGGGAATGATTGGACTTTTTCTATCTGAACAGGCATAGGATTGCACCCTAAAAGGCAGTGTGGTATAGTGGCTAGTGTAGGACTGGGAGTCAGGAGATCTGGGTTCTAATCTCATAGCCATGGAAGCTCACTGGGTAACTTCTGGCCAATCACAGACTTTCAGCCCGACGTACCTCACAGGGTTGTTGTGGTAAGGATAAAAAGGAGAGATTATGGAGGAACCTTTGGTTCCTTAAGGAGATCAGCTGGGTCCTTCAACTTGCCCATCAACATTTAGCACCTGGACAGCAGACTGAGCCGGCCCACGGGTTGTCTGGTTGCATTCTGCCTCGCTATGCTGAAATGAAATATTTCAATTTAAATTATATAAGCCTTACATTTCCATCCTAGCAGATCAATTCACACATGCAAATTGTATACAAATCAGCACCCTCTTTTGCCTTCATTTTTGGTGATGCTGCCTGCCCACCCTTTTTTAGAAATGCAGACGCTCCCCCTCCTTCTGTAAGGTGGGTTGCTTTGACTCTTGCATGGCTGCACCACATTTATAGCACTTCTGACCCTTCTCATGTCTGGCAGTAGGCTGAGCGTCAGAGGGGTTTATCTGACCATATCATCAGTACGTCACAGAAAGGGAAGATAGGCCAGCTGGAACAAAGCCCTGTAGCGTTTAGCACTTGTCTTGCTGAAAACAAAGCTTTTGTTTGTGACTTTGCACTGTGTGGAGGCAAGGCCCAGAACACCAGTGGCAGAAAACAACTGCGGAGATTAGCTGTTCTTGTTTAAAATAAAAACAACAATTTCTGGGGGGAAACACTCTCCTCCAATTAAACCCCCCCACCTTAGGAATAGATCAAAGCAATCTGATGTACTCAGTGGCCTTCCAAGTCCATGGTTCTATGGGAACGGCCAATGGGAAGAGCTTTCATTGCTAGAATTTGGAAGACACAGGCAATAAAACAGTTTGGTAAGAATTCAAATGAGCATTTGGAGGACTCAACCCTCTGCTTCTACCTTAATCAGCCGTTTTAGAACAATTGGGACTTTCTATTCCATAGTAAATATTGTATTTTATTAATGACCACAGAGCTGGAATCCTAAAAGCGTCCCTTTCGTTTCAATTATTTGCTGCATCTGGTAACCACGTCTTATTCAAAAGATTTAAGACGACAAAAGGAGACTAATTGGCACTTTGAGCCTGGAATGTTGGCCTAGTTAGGGGGGTGTAGGAAAGGACAGTGTAGCCTATGCTGGAGTTAAAAGCATCGGAACTGAATAACTGGAAGCTGAATAATATCAAAGAGAAAAGACCTACTGGTTTGCTGGAGTTGGTTTGTGATTCCTTGCCGCTACAAGGCTCTTAAATCCGGCATTGACAAATGTTCGGTCATTTCTAATAAGGTTTCCAAGGTGGCAATAGCCAGGGCTGTTTATTTCACCCTTGCCTGTATGAATTTACCTTCCTTTTAAGGTACATCTGTGAAATGCTTGCAGAAATTGCCTTGTGTCTATACTCTAGTTACCAGTTGTCTTCAGCACCTGGAGATGTTTCTGCCTTATCGACTGAGGACCTCTGGGATGCTGTACCCCTGGCTCTCAGGAGGAACATCCTAGCCAGGGGAACACCAACCTGTCTAAGGGCTATCAGAAGTGTATGTATAGATTTGAGGGCTTGGGGAGCGTGTGGAGAAGAATAGTTTAATTAAAAATCAGGTTATATACCGTATTTCTTCGATTGTAAGATGCCACTGATTGTAAGACGCACGCTAATTTCAGTACCACAAACGGGGAAAAAACCTAAGACACACCCGCGATTCTAAGACGCACCCCGTTTTTAGAGATGTTTATATGGGGGGGAAAAGTGTGTCTTAGAACTGAAGAAATACAGTATATCGAAAGAAAGAAAGAAAGAAAGAAAGAAAAAAAAACCATTGGCCAGGTGACTAAGGGCTGTTCGGTTGTGCGGTGTTTGGGTTGGTGTATTTATTTATTTAGTAGTACATTTCTAATCTGCCCAGTAACTAATACTGGTGACAACCAGTTAAAAACCAGAAATTTCATTTTAGTACACAGTTAAACCTATCAAATACAATAGACATGTTTCAAATAATAAAATACAACATAATGTAGGGTGAGCATATGGAAAGGGGACAGGGCTCCTGTATCTTTAACAGTTAAATAGAAAAGGGAATTTCAGCAGGTGTCATTTGTATGCAAAAAACACCTGATGAAAATCCCTCTTCATTGCAACAGTTAAAGCTGCAGGAGCCCTGCCCTCTTTTGTATCTGGCTCCTGCAGCTTTAAGTGTTCTGATGAAGAGGGAATTTCACCAGGAGCTTCATGCATACAAATGACACCTGTTAAGAATCCCTTTTCTATTTAACTGTTAAAGGTACAGGAGCCCTGTCTTCCTTTTCATATGGTCACCCTAACATAATGCAAAACAATAAACAGCACAGATATTGATAAAACAGCCATTATAACCTAGAATTACATCTTTAAAATGCCTGGGAGAAAAGAAAAGTCTTTTCCTGGTGCTGAAAAGACAATAACATAGGTGCTCTGTCTGTATGTGTGTTTATTATTACAATCTGTTATTACTATCACAATCCTATTCTTGAGGATCATTCAATAAATAGTCCATGTTTGGGCTAAAGAAGGGTCTCAAGTCTGAATCAACTGAGGGCTACTAAGTCTAATTGGGAGACATTTGCAGAAATCCCATTTCCCCCATTAATATGACTGGCTCGGGTGGGGCAAATTTGCCAATAGTAAAAGTCCAGGAAGCTACACAGAAACCAGAACCACCACTGTTAAGGAACACAATTCCTTTTCAAGGCCAGGGAATGCAAATGTCTCCCATGATTCCTCTCATTCGCCTGCCAAAACATTCACTTCAGAGAATCGTGGGTACAGCGTGGCATGGGTCAACATCCCTACGAACTGTGGGAGAGGCTATATAGGCGAAAAATCTGGAATTTTGAGCCTCCTTGTTATGAGGCCTTTGCTGTGGTGTTGCCTTGGAAAGTTGTTTGGGTATATTGTCTGCGTGTCTTCATTTTTTAAAGTATTTTTTTTAATCCCTTGAAACTGAGGATGTAGGGCTCATGAAACCAGAAAATATCAGGTCTGACCAAAAGAGAAGAAAAGGAGGGGGGGAAGAACCAAGAAC